>NC_053155.1:16117173-16451316 GCF_016835505.1 Polypterus senegalus
CTTCAACTAATAGAAGTGTAGCTTATTAGAAATTGATAGACTATTAAACACTGAAGACTGTCAAATAATATTTTGTCAATAAGGTACAGTAATGTGTTAATCCAATTAAGATTTTAAATGAAATGTTATATTTCAAGGGAAGCACTATAAAGTTTGAATTAGACCACATCATGCATATGGACTGTTATTCTCTGTCCAGCTTCTAGAGCTTGTCCATCTCTTTTCTACCCTGGTGACCAGACCTGGACACAAGTTCATCACTTGGCTAAAGGATATGTCTTAGCTGTCAAGAAAACATGGAAACCCAAATCTGAAAATTACTTTAGCGGAATGTCTTAAATTAGATACTTATTGACATCCATTTAACTCCAGAATCCTGTTGGACATTTAGGAGAAGTGGATTCAGGTAGCAATCCTGAAAAAGCCATGGAAATGTGGAAGAATCTACAAAGTCATGTAGCTTAAGTAGAAGCCTTGATACAAACCGGATTCCAAAAAAGTTGGGACACTAAACAAATTGTGAATAAAAACTGAATGCAATGATGTGGAGATGGCAAATGTCAATATTTTATTTGTAATAGAACATAGATGACAGATCAAATGTTTAATCCGAGTAAATGTATCATTTTAAAGAAAAAATATGTTGATTCAAAATTTCATGGTGTCAACAAATCCCAAAAAAGTTGGGACAAGTAGCAATAAGAGGCTGTAAAAAGTAAATTTGAGCATAACGAAGAGCTGGAAGACTAATAAACACTAATTAGGTCAATTGGCAACATGATTGGGTATAAAAAGAGCTTCTCAGAGTGGCAGTGTCTCTCAGAAGCCAAGATGGGTAGAGGATCACCAATTCCCACAATGTTGCGCAGAAAGATAGTGGAGCAATATCAGAAAGGTGTTACCCAGCGAAAAATTGCAAAGACTTTGCATCTATCATCATCAACTGTGCATAAGATCATCCGAAGATTCAGAGAATCTGGAACAATCTCTGTGCGTAAGGGTCAAGGCTGTAAAACCATACTGGATGCCCGTGATCTCCGGGCCCTTAAACGACACTGCACCACAAACAGGAATGCTACTGTAAAGGAAATCACAGAATGGGCTCAGGAATACTTCCAGAAACCATTGTCAGTGAACACAATCCACCGTGCCATCCGCCGTGCCAGCTGAAACTCTACAGTGCAAAGAAGAAGCCATTTCTAACCAAGATCCACAAGGTCAGGCGTTGTCACTGGGCCAGGGATCATTTAAAATGGAGTGTGGCAAAATGGAAGACTGTTCTGTGGTCAGACGAGTCACGATTCAAAGTTCTTTTTGGAAATCTGGGACGCCATGTCATCCGGACCAAAGAGGACAAGGACAACCCAAGTTGTTATCAACGCTCAGTTCAGAAGCCTGCATCTCTGATGGTATGGGGTTGCATGAGTGCATGTGGCATGGGCAGCTTGCATGTCTGGAAAGGCACCATCAATGCAGAAAAATATATTCAGGTTCTAGAACAACATATGCTCCCATCCAGACGTCATCTCTTTCAGGGAAGACCCTGCATTTTTCAACAAGATAATGCCAGACCACATTCTGCATCAATCACAACATCATGGCTGCGTAGGAGAAGGATCCGGGTACTGAAATGGCCAGTCTGCAGTCCGGATCTTTCACCTATAGAGAACATTTGGCGCATCATAAGAGGAAGGTGCGACAAAGAAGGCCCAAGACGATTGAACAGTTAGAGGCCTGTATTAGACAAGAATGGGAGAGCATTCCTATTTCTAAACTTGAGAAACTGGTTTCCTCGGTCCCCAGACGTCTGTTGAGTGTTGTAAGAAGAAGGGGAGATGCCACACAGTGGTGAAAATGGCCTTGTCCCAACTTTTTTGGGATTTGTTGACACCATGAAATTCTGAATCAACATATGTTTCCCTTAAAATGATACATTTTCTCAGTTTAAACTTTTGTTCCGTGATTTATGTTCTATTCTGAATAAAATATTAGAAGTTGGCACCTCCACATCATCTTTGAAAAAATCTTTTGAAACGGTCACGAGCCAGCTGGGTGAATAAAAATAAGAAAGAAAGAAATTCTATGCTAGATGGCTAATAGTAACTGGATTGGCAGAAGTTACATCCCTAAGTGTATTATTGTGTGTTGGGGTCACTAAATTCATTATCAGTTAGATTCTGGACCTTTTGGAAGGTGGTTTGGATGAATCAGTCCTGTTTGAATGCAATGTCTGCAGGAGATACCAGAAAATCAAGCACCTCAAGCTCAGGGCCGCACATTTAACCCCAGAAGTTGAAGTGTCAAACCATATTCAGGTCCTTGTGAAACCAGTTAATGACTTTGAAAATTCTGATGTAGCAGGCAGGCATGAGGATCCCAAGCAAGTCACCTCAAAACTAAATGAAATAAATCAAAATTTAGTGCAAAACATTTCTACTTATCTCTTGTGTTGCTTACGATGCAATATCGTGGTGTAGTCCTATGCCACTGCTGACATTACAATTACATTATACAGAAATTGCAAACACTTATTTGTGTTCAGCATGTAAAAATCTATTGGTTTCACCGAAATTTGAAGAGGAAACAAAATTTTCCATAAAATTTGTTATTCTGTCTTCTTCCTATTTACCTTCAATCCTCTGTCTTCCAAAGCCCTCCCTCATTCTTTCATCCTCCTCTCTGCTTTTCTGGTGTTACACAACATAATGTCATAAGCAAAAAGTCTGCACCAGGGGGATTGGTCTTTTATCCCCCAACTCATCACACGCATAACCAGATCAAAGAGGTAAGGACTTCAAGAAGATCCCTGGTGCAGACTTCCTCTAACTAGGGTCTTTTCTGTTACCCTAACTCAAGTTCTCACTCTCTCATACATATCTCGGACAATACTTGCATACCTCTCTGGTCCTCCTTTCTCTCTTATGCACCTCTAGGCATTTTGACGCGGCACTCTGTCATAAGCCTTCTCCAAATCAATAAACACCATTTACAAACATTTCTGTTTTTCGTGAGGCTTCTCTAACATCTCAAACTACACCAGTTGTTCGTCTTCCTGGCATAAAACCAAACTGAGCAATTAGAATAGTAGACAAGTGCTAGCTTAGATGCCCAATTCACACAAGGCAACAGTGTTAAAAAATTGCAATTAATTGTGTTTTTAGAAACCACTTTGTCATTAACAAGAAGAAATCACAGGAGAAAATCATTTTAAATGTAGCACTGACTCAGGTCTCCTTTGTGTTTGTTTCCCAATAAAACAACTGAGCAGTATCAAACAGACGAATAAATCTAGGACGTGTTGGGATTTCCTGTTTTATGGTAGTTTATCAGATATTTTCAACTTGTAGCAATGAAAATTCGGCTTCTTGCATTTCTGTTAAATTATCAGGTTTATCAGGCACCTTAAAAGTGAACAAGGGACAAATAATATGGAATTGTAATGCAATAGATTTCACTGAGAAAATTCAAAACTTGATGAACAAGACTCACAGTTTATGAAGAATCAGAGAATATAGCAAGAAATGTAGAAACAAATCTCAAAGGTACCTTTATGTATTTATTTAACAACTTATACTGTTAATTTTATTGATTTCTTCTTAAACTTGGTCTGCTCAGGCTAGTCAGATGCCCTCCACTTGTCTTCTTTGGTTTTGCACCACTTAATTCTCCACTTTTGTAGCTCTAGGATGATGTTATTCTCCCGTATCATTCTTTAAACTGCAATAGATGACTTCATAAAGAGTGACACACTGAAATCACTTCACCCTACCTATAAATGTGGCATGCTATGTTTGGCAAGTGGACTGCCATGTCCCCCCAAAAGTCAGCACTACCTAATAAGTGACTGAAGTAGGTGCTTGAGGACCAATGACTGCCTGGAACCCCCCTAGCAAATTAATATTCAATAGAGTTGTTTTTCAAATTTCATTGCAATGTCCCTTAGTGTCAATGATGTCACCATAAAAATATTTATCTGAAGCAGAGAAGAGGAAAAATAAGCAAGAAGAAGTAGAGCAAAAAGGTTTTAAGATATTTTTCCAGTTCTAACAGTCGTGTTATTCAATTTGTTTTGTCTTGTAGTTGCTAAATTAAAGTGAAATGAAAACTAGTGTTAGCCCCACCAAAGATAGATTTAAACTCTGCCTCCATCTCTGCCACTTTAACAGCCAATTTTTGGGTAGTTTCAATCATCAGAAGGTATTATCAGTATTCCGTTATCAATACTGTATTACTTGTCAGATTATAGAACACACTAACCCTCTAGTGATTTATATAATTTATAGAAATACTTCTTAAGTAGTTTCCTGTTTCTTGAAGATATCTTCTAACTTTTCAGAATTTATCTTGCAAGATGTCCTTGATAGTAATGTACGTGTCACAATGGTGATATTTCGCTTAACCTTAAAGATGGTGAGCTGCACAAAGTTGTGCAAAGATTTTAAAACAGTTAGCCTACCTAATACTGCATGGTTATATAGCTGATACACCATTATTACTGACAATTAGTGTCAATCCACGGAGTTCACTGGAGAATTTTCTGGGTTCAATGGTAACCTTGTCCGTCGATTTTTTCTGTAACATTTCGCCATGTGGCTGGTTTAGACAGACTTTTTTTCCTAGCTTTATGAAAACAGCGTGACATGATGGAGATGTAGCAACCATGTTGGATGGGGAATTTCACTAACCGATCTGCTTGATTTCAGTCATGCATACGCAGAATTTTCACTGTAAGCATACTTCACCTTGCACTTTACGGTGCTGCCTGTTCTGCTACATGCATAAATGAATCATTTATGGCATATATTACTTGATCAGTTTTCTAGCCAGATTTGCGTTCCACATGCACTTAAAAAACAAAACAAAAATGTGCATTGTTTTCATTTGAGATGTACGCTGGCTGATCATACTGAGAATATGGTGAAAATACTGTTCTTCATAGATTTATTGTGTGTTTTGTCTTTACTGCGGAATGTTATGCTCCTCACTATGTAGTGCAGATGACATAGTGACAAGGATGCCAGCAGAGTACATAACATTGATCTCTTACATCACAGACTCTCTGGGTGCTAGTCATAGTGTTAGGAGATTGGGAGAGGCAGAGACAGATAAAGGACTTGGTGTATCGTGGTCTGACACAGTGGAAAAATGGTTAGCACATATTAGGTGACATTCTTGATGACAATAATCGACCCCGGCATAGTTGGCGGACACTTCCCCAGCCCTCAGGGAAATGTAAAAGGACATTGCACCATTATAATCCACTCACGACCAGTTTAGCTTCCCCTTCCCCATTGACTTTAATTCATTTCACCAAATTCCTGAACCCATGTTTTCGCTAAACGCGAGGCCACGTGAATTTAGTGTGTTTTCGCTCATCATTACTGACAACATAGTGCAATAACAGTGCTTTTCTGATCATGCGGTTATTATTCTGAACCAGTAACTGCATACATTTTTCCAGAGCACTTTTTTATTTCTTCCATGCTTCACACCCATGGGCATCCTTTGATGCCAGACCCATAAGATGACAGATTGCACAGATTTTGCATAAATATTAGAAAGTTTTTCTTCATGCAAAGAATCATTGACACATGATATAAATTACCATGTAGTATGTTAGAGAGCAGAACTTTAGACACCTTCACATCGGGATTTGGTGATGTTTTGGACAATCTGGGTGAATAGGATGGACGAGCTACTTTAGCTGATTGACCTGTTCTTATCACAACTGTTTTGATGTTCTAAAAATGACATTTGCTGTTCCTATAACTACTCATTTCTCTAAGTTTAACCCGATCTCTGATTCTTTTCTTCATTACCTGCTCCAACACAAATGTGTTCATACTGTGTTTGCAATGGATACATTAGAAGACCACCTATACATGATATGCAGGAGGGATTCATATCCAGACTCCATTAAAGTCAGAGCTCATCAAATTAAAAAAATAATTTTAAAAAAGTATTTTAATTTTACAAAATTAACAGTTTTTCTTGTACAGACGCCATAGACACTGCTCTCTGTTCTGTGATCATCTCTGCTTCTGTTGTTTAAAAATGTAATTCTTTTTATATTTAAGTTTTAAATGGTTATTATTTTTGTTTCTTACTGTTATACAATATATTAATACAGTATGTACAGTGTTTTACAAAGGTATTCATCCCTGTGGTGCTTTTTCTTTTCTTTCGCATTACAACCTTGAATTAAAATGGATTTATGGGAAGTTAACACCATGCGATTCATGCAACATGCCTACCACTTTGAAGGTGCAAAATATTTTTTTTTATTATGACACAAATAATAATTAAGACAAAAAACAGAAATCATGAGTGTCCATAGGTACCCCTCCTCCCATAAAAAGTCAATACTTTGTAGAGCCACCGTTTGCTCGCCACTGGAATTTTCTCCTTCAAGTTCATTGGGTTGCCTTGGTGTACAACAATCTTCAAGTCATGCCGCAGATTTTCCACTGGATTGTGGTCAGGGCTTTGACTTGGCCATTCCAAGACATCACATTGTTTCTCTTTAGGTCACTCCAGTGTAGCTTTAGCAGTATTGTTTAGGTCATTCATTGTCCCAGTCTGAAATCTCTGGCAGACTGAAACAGGTTTTCCTCAAGAATTTCCCTTTATTTAGTGCCAATCATCATTCCTAGTGCCATCTATCTCTCCAATCTTGACCAATTTCCCATCATGCTTCACTATGGCAATGGTGCTCTAAGGGTGAAAGGAATTACTGGGTTTGCACCACACATGTTGTTTCCCATGAGCAGCCAAAACGAGTGCGCCACATGCTTTGTTGGGCAAACTCCAAACAAGTTAGGGTTAGGGTTTAATTTCTTATTTTTGTCTTTAAGCAATTGCTTTCTTTCTGGCGACTCTTCTATAAAGTCCCACTCTGTGGCATGTAGGCTTAAAGTGGTCCTTTAGACAGATACTCCCATCTCTGCTGTGGATCTTTGCAGCTCCTTCAGCATTATCCTTGGTGTCTTTATTGCATCTCTGATTAATGACGTCCTTCTCCAGTCTGTGAGTTTTAGTGGATGGCCTTCTTGTGTAAGGTTTGTAATTGTGCTCTGTTCTTTCCATTTTGTTGTATTGGATTTAATGTTGCTCAGTGGGATATTCAAAGTTTGATTTTTTTTTTTATAACCCAACTTCAATCTATGCTTCTCTACCACTTTGTCTCTGTTTGGAGTGCTCCTCGATCTTCATGTTGCTTGCCTAGTGGTGTTGCAGAGTCAGGGGCCTTTCAGAACAGGTCTGTTTATACAGATATCATGTGACAGATCAGGTGACACTTTGATGGCACACAGGTGGACCACAATAAACTAATTCTGTAACTTCTGAAGTTCATTGGTTGGACCAGATTTTATTTCTGGGTTTCATAGCAAAGGGCATGAATACGTACTGTAAGGTTTCTAAACTCTTTTGTCTCTCCCCAATGGGAAGACACTCCAACCAGTGTCCTGAAGCGTGATTGCAATGTCTAAGGAAGATAGCTTCTCCATTGCCAGGGCAACCACAGGCTCCCAGCGCTGCACCAGCTCACCTCAAAAGCAAATCCAAGCCGACTGTGGTTGCACTATAAGCACCTGTCATTGATGGGTGATGCAAGGAACAATATAAATGCAGGGAACAGCATTACTTGGCCACGACCCTGCCTGACTGCTGTGTCTGTGTATATGAGAGTGGTAGATCCTGCTAAATAACCTTGCTGTTCATGTTTCAAGCTGAATAGAGCTGGTTTTGCTAAAGTACTGAAACTCAGCCTCGTGTTTTGGGGTGCAAGACAGGGACTCACACATCACAGTATTCACTCACATCTTTCCAGTTTTTATTTTTTATATATGTACAAGGTATTTTACTTTCATTCAACTTCAATAATTTGGACTATATAGTTAAAACCATTACATTAAAACCAAATAAAAATATATTTTAATTCCAAATTGTAATGTAACAAAACTGGACAAACACAGAGGAGGATGAATACTTTCACAAGGCACTGTATTTTTTCTTGCTGTTTAGTAGGTAAATTACATCTGTATTGCACGTTGGTGTGATTAAAATTATAGTTTAATGAAAAAATGGTCCTATCCCATTTTGAGTTAGGACAGTTGTATGCAGGAATGGGCTCTGAAATGGCCTGGTGCCGTCTAGTGGGCTGTTTCTACTTTCCCTCAACTAAACTTGAAAATAGTATGATGGATTTCATTTTAATGTTTGCATTTTGTCTGTACATATAAATTAATAAAGGTGGAGGCAAATACTTCATTAAGAAGTTCTCTACACCATAATAAATAACTCATATGTTTATATTAACAGGGTTTGATGATTTATTAAAAAATGTTTTATTTTAATGATGTGTGGAAATGTTCAAAAAATTAATTCCAAAGCATCAAGGTGAATTTGTGATGTACATTTCTTTTAAAAATACAGGCATCTTACAAATGTTGAGTAGTCCTCTTCTAAAGAAAAAAACTAAAAGCTCATACTTTTTAACTTTTCACTTAAGAAAAGGTTAAAATCATATTTTGGGAAATCGACTGGCAAAAGATTGTGGGACAGCTAAAGTAAACCCTTTCTCAATCAGTCATACATTTGTGATGTTAAAGAGTTGGTGTGTGGTTTGATCTCACTTCAAACCCCTGTGAACCTGTAGTTAGGATATAGTGGTTTGGATAATGGATGGATGGACAGTATCTACTATTTATTCTATAATTCATATAATGTAATATTTCGTTATAGGGTTATGGGACAGATATCCTAATATTTGGATTTATTACTTTTCAGATTTATGAAGATGAAGAACATTACCAGCACTGTCTCAGAATTTATACTTCAATGTGCCATTGAATCAAACCAGAAGACCATTACAATTTCTGTTCTTGCATTTATCTACTGCTTATCCATGATTGGAAATCTCCTGGTGATTGTGGTAATATTCCTGAGCCCTCAACTCCATGCACTAATGTACATTTACATCAGCACTTTGGCGGTGATAGACCTAGCAAACAGCTCAGTTCTCATTCCAAAGATGCTGTCTGTCCTGCTCGGCTCTTCAGTGATGCCCTATGTAGCCTGTGTGCTGCAGATGTTTCTTGTTGCTCACGTTGCGCAATTGGAATCTTTTCTCTAAGCCTTTATGGCCTTTGATCGCTACCTATCGCTGTCGTTTATCCTTTGCAGTACCCTTCAGCCATTACTAATAAGAAAGTTGCTATTGCTTCCGGCACCCCCCGATCTGAACCTGAGCGGTGTTTTATTATTGGACTTCTGTGCTCGCCACGGATTGTCCATAACGAACACCATGTTCAAGCATAAGGGTGTTCATATGTGCACTTGGCACCAGGACACCCTAGGCCTCAATTCGATGATCGACTTTGTGGTTGTGTCGTCGGACTTGCGGCCTTATGTCTTGGACACTCAGGTGAAGAGAGGGGCGGAGCTGTCAACTGATCACCACCTGGTGGTGAGTTGGCTTTGATGGTGGGGGAAGATGCCGGTCAGACCTGGTAGGCCCAAACGTGTTGTGAGGGTCCGCTGGGAACGGCTGGCAGAGTCCCCTGTCAGAAGTAGCTTGAACTCCCACCTTTGGCAGAACCTCGACCACGTCCCAAGAGAGGTGAGGGACATTGAGTCCGAATGGGCCATGTTCCGTGCCTCTATTGTTGAGGCGGCTGACCGGAGCTGTGGCTGTAAGGTGGTCGGTGCCTGTCGCGGCGGCAATCCCCAAACCCGTTGGTGGACACCGGCGGTGAGAGATGCCGTCAAGCTGAAGAAGGAGTCCTATAGGACATTTTTGTCCTGTGGGTCTCTGGAAGCAGCTGATAGGTACCGGCAGGCCAAGCGGAATGCGGCTTTGGTTGTTGCTTAAGCAAAAACTCGGGCATGGGAGGAGTTTGGAGAGGCCATGGAGAACAACTTTCGGACGGCTTCGAGGAGATTCTGGTCCACAGTCCGGCGTCTCAGGAGGGGAAAGCAGTGCAGTGTCAACACCGTATATGGTGGGGATGGTGCGCTGCTGACCTCAACTCGGGACATTGTGGGTCGGTGGGGGGAGTACTTCGAAGACCTCCTCAATCCCACTAACGTGCCTTCCAATGAGGAAGCAGAGCCTGGGGACTCTGAGGTGGGCTCTCCCATCTCTGGGACTGAAGTCACCGAGGTGGTCAAAAAACTCCTTGGTGGCAGGGCCCCGGGGGTGGATGAGATACGCCCAGAGTTCCTTAAGGCTCTGGATGTTGTAGGACTGTCTTGGTTGACACGTCTCTGCAACATCGCATGGACATCGGGACAGTGCCTCTGGATTGGCAGACGGGGTGGTGGTCCCCTCTTTAAAAAGGGGGACCGGAGGGTGTGTTCCAACTATAGAGGGATCACACTCCTCAGACTTCCTGGAAAAGTCTATTCGGGGGTTCTGGAGAGGAGGGTCCATCGGGTAGTCGAACCTTGGATTCAGGAGGAACAGTGTGGTTTTCGTCCTGGTCGCGGAACAGTGGACCAGCTCTACACCCTTAGCAGGATCCTGGAGGGTGCATGGGAGTTTGCCCAACCAGTCTACATGTGCTTTGTGGACTTGGAAAAGGCGTTTGACCGTGTCCCTCGGGGAATCCTGTGGGGGGTGCTCCGGGAGTATGGGGTACCGGACCCCCTGATAAGAGCTGTTCAGTCCCTGTACAACCGGTGTCAGAGCTTGGTCCGTATTGCCGGCAGTAAGTCAAGCCCGTTTCCAGTGAGAGTTGGACTGCGCCAGGGCTGCCCTTTGTCACCGATTCTGTTCATAACTTTTATGGACAGAATTTCTAGGCGCAGCCAGGGTGTTGAAGGGGTCCAGTTTGGTGGACTCAGGATTGGGTCACTGCTTTTTGCAGATGATGTTGTCCTGTTTGCTTCATCAGGCCGTGATCTTCAGCTCTCTCTGGAGCGGTTCGCAGCTGAGTGTGAAGCGGCTGGAATGAGAATCAGCACCTCCAAATCCGAGGCCATGGTCCTCAGCCGGAAAAGGGTGGAGTGCCCTCTCAGGGTTGGGGGTGAGATCCTGGCCCAAGTGGAGGAGTTTAAGTATCTCGGGGTCTTGTTCACGAGTGAGAGAAGAATGGATCGTGAGATTGACAGGTGGATCGGTGCGGCATCCGCAGTGATGCGGGCTCTGCATCAGTCTGTCGTGGTGAAAAAGTAGCTGAGCCGTAATTTACCAGTCGATCTACGCTCCTTCCCTCACCTATAGTCATGAGCTATGGGTAGTGACCGAAAGAACGAGATCGTGAATACAAGCGGCTGAAATGAGTTTCCTCCGCAGGGTGTCTGGGCTTTCCGTTAAAGATAGGGTGAGGAGCTCAGTCATCCGGGAGGGGCTCAGAGTAGAGCCGCTGCTCCTCCGCATCGAGAGGAGTCAGATGAGGTGGCTTGGGCTCTCATTTCTAACCTCTCTCTCTCTCTCTCATTTCTCCTAGGGCACGAAGTAGAAAATGGCCGACAGTGGGGTAACTCGCGTTGAAATCGTAATTGAGGAACTCCAAGCACTTGATGAAAAGATTCAGAAACTCCTGTCCCGACGGAAATACCTGAGAAATCTGAAGGCCCGGCTGTTGGATAAACTGTCCTTGCCATCTGGAACCGGCGAAACATCAACCCCGCGTTGTGCCGACCTCACCCCCGCGTCTCGTAGGAGCGACGCCGCTGCTGACCTCGGTGGATTTCAGCTATGCAGGCGGGGGTTCAAGGCCAGAGCACCTCCATCGGCACAGGCGAGCATTTTATCTCAGAACCGGTTTGACCCTCTACGCGTCCCCATTTCGCCTTCAGCACCTGGTGATGTATTAGTGGTAGGTGATTCCATCGTTAGAAACCTTAATGTCGCATGCCCTAATGCAAAATCGTTTGTTTCTTGTTTTCCCGGTGCTCGTGTCCGAGATGTAATGAAACGCGCGCCAGCAGTCTACGAGAAACACAAGGAGAGGGCAGTTGGATCAATCGTCTTGCATGCCGGCGTAAACGATATAAGGCACCGACAATCAGAAATCCTGAAGGCTGACTTCGCAGCTCTGATTAGAGACACGAAGGAGAGGACCCCATCGGCAAAGATCTTCGTTTCGGGTCCACTACCTCTCGTCAGACGATCCAACGAGTACTACAGTCGTCTGCTAGGGTTGAACAACTGGCTACAGGGTTTCTGCAAGAAGAAGGATGTCGGTTTCATCAACAATTGGAATCTCTTTTGGAAAGGCGCGTCTCTTCAAGCGTGATGGCCTGCATCCGAACAGTTTCGCGCCGGGTCCTCTCCGAAAACATATCGAAGGTAATTCGTTTTTCTTGACTATCTATCTCTGCTCTTAACCCCTTCCGAAATAATACTGCTGTGCCAGGACATGATGAATGTTTAATAGAGTCTTCCGTTAAAGTTCACACCATTAATACTGTAATAAGCAATCTCAATGCACGTAGAAAACCTAGGAAATACGGCATAAACTCCAATAATCTAATTAAAATCACTATTTTAGAGGAACAATGTATTAAAACTATAAAACAGATCACAGATTAAACAAAAATATACACAGAGCGGCTAATAATAATAATTTAGTTCCTATTCCAAATAACAATAACGCACATAGTACTCATCTCTGCACCTCCAAACATTAAATATGGCACTATTAAATGTCAGAGCTTTAACTAACAAAACGTTTTTATCAACGATCTTATTAGTGATAAAAAATAGATCTTATTGCACTAAATGAAACATGGCTGAATTCAGATGCGCGTCAGTTTTAATCGAATCTGCCTCCGGATTACAGTTTTACTCATTCAAACCGCCAGGGAAAAGGGGCGGATTGGCTAACATTTACTCGAGCCGATTAAAATGTAAAGATGTCAGTTTTGGTAAGTTCAAGTCCTTTGAGTATCTCGCCGTTGTTATTCATGGAGATTCTCAAGTTCTAATACTATCCGTGTATAGACCTCCTAAATATAACGCGTTTTTGAGGAATTCTCTGACTTAATGTCAATTTTAATTACTA
Organism: Polypterus senegalus; assembly: GCF_016835505.1. Classification (NCBI taxonomy): domain Eukaryota; kingdom Metazoa; phylum Chordata; class Cladistia; order Polypteriformes; family Polypteridae; genus Polypterus; species Polypterus senegalus. Next base: position 16,130,187 of record NC_053155.1, read on the forward strand.
ACTATGACACACTCCTAATAGTTGGCGACTTTAATTTTCATATAGATAATCAGTGTGATCTAAAAGTAAAAGAATTTATGAACCTCCTGGATTCTTTTGATTTGAGACAACTCATAAATCAGCCTACACATAAAGCAGGTCATACATTAGACTTAGTGATTACTAAAGGACTGAAAGTTGATATAAAACAGATCATTGATATTGGTCTATCAGACCATTTTCTTCTACTTTTAATATAGAAATAATGATAAAAACACTCATGAGAAGCATATTGTTAAAAACGCTTCTTTGATTCGCAGCAGCTTTAAAACTTACAAACATTTTAAGCAATCAGTCCGTTTATAGTGCCAGCTATAATAGCGAGGACAATGTAAATAGTAAGGTGGAAAGATTTAATTCTAAAGTGAGAGCTGCTGTTGACATAGTTGCACCTGAAAAGACAGTGAAAAAATCTTCTAGCATTGTATACCATGGAAGACCCAAAGAGTGTCTGATTTAAAGAGAACATGCCGTAGAGCTGAGCGTCAATGGAGGAAGACTAAACTTACTATCCACCACGAAATATTAAAAGTCAAAATAACAGAATACAATAACACTGTCCGTCTTGAGAGACGCTGCTATTTCTCAAGATTATAAATAACAATGCTAGTAATCCTAGAGTCTTATTTTCAACAATTGATCGCCTACTAAACCCAGGTAGCTCAAAGGAATGCCTCCTAAGTGCTTCCAGTGAAACCTGTGAGGCTGTCGCTGTATTTTCAATCAAAAATTAATGATATTAGAAATAACATAGTATATCTCCCCAACACTAAGGATCCCCTAAACCCCAACATCCTGTTATAAACAAATTAAACTCTTTCACTAGGATAGATTTACCTGATTTACAAAAATAATATCTCAATTAAAACCCTCCACCTCGTCCTTGACCCGATACCAACAAGGTTTTTCAAAGAAGTATCAGGCGTGCTAATTGATAATGTTCTTGACATAGTAAATTCGTCACTAGATACTGGGGTCTTCCCAGACTGTCTTAAGACTGCTGTAGTTAAACCCCTACTTAAGAAACATAATCTTGACCCCTCGCTCTTGAAAATTTTAGACCCATCTCTAACCTGCCCTTCTTAAGTAAAGTTCTAGAGAAGGCAGTCATTATGCAGTTAAATGACCACCTAAATAAACATGCTATTCTTGATAAATTTCAGTCAGGTTTTAGAACAAATCACAGCACAGAAACTGCACTCGTTAAAGTAGTAAATGACTTGGGGTAAATGCAGACAGAGGCCATTTATCTGTTCTCATCCTCTTAGATCTGAGTGCTGCATTTGACACCATTGATCACAACATTCTTAGAAATCGCCTTAGTCAATGGGTGGGCCTCTCTGGCAGTGTCTTAAATTGGTTTGAATCCTACCTGACAGGGAGAAAATATTTTGTTAGTTGTGGGAATTACAACTCAAGACACATGATATCCAATATGGTGTTCCACAAGGCTCTATCCTGGGTCCGCTGTTATTCTCAATCTACATGCTTCCGTTAGGTCAGATTATCTCAGGGCACAACGTGAGCTACCACAGCTATGCTGATGACACACAGCTGTACTTATCAATAGCACCTGATGACCCGATTCTATTGATTCACTAACACAATGTCTGACTAGTATCTCAGAATGGATGAATAGTAATTTTCTCAAGTTAAATAAAGAGAAAACTGAAATTTTAGTGATCAGCAATAATGGATACAATGAGGCTATTAGAAATAAACTGGATACATTAGGATTAAAAGTCAAGACGGAGGTAAAAAGCTTAGGGGTGATTGTTGACTGTAATCTGAATTTTAAATCACATATTAATCAGATCATTAGGACAGCATTTTTCACTTAAGAAACATAAGTAAAGTTAGACCTCTTATATCACTGAAAGATGCTGAGAAATTAGTTCACGCGTTTGTTTTCAGTCGACTAGATTACTGTAACGCACTCCTCTCAGGACTACCCAAAAAGATATAAATCGTTTGCAACTAGTGCAGAATGCAGCTGCTAGAATCCTAACTAGGAAAAGAAAATCAGAACACATTACTCCAGTTTTGATGTCACTACACTGGTTACCTGTGTCATTCAGAATTGACTTTAAAATTCTGCTTATGGTTTATAAAGCCTTAAATAATCTCGCCCCATCTTATATATCGGAATGTCTGACACCTTATATTCCAAATCGTAACCTCAGATCCTCAAATGAGTGTCTCCTTAGAATTCCAAGAACAAAACTTAAAAGAAGTGGTGAGGCGGCCTTCTGCTGTTATGCACCTAAAATCTGGAATAGCCTGCCAATAGGAATTCGCCAGGCTGATACAGTAGAGCACTTTAAAACACTGCTGAAAACACATTACTTTAACATGGCCTTTTATAACTTCATTTTAATCGTAATTTAACTTAATCCTGATACTCTGTATGTTCAATTCATCATAACAACTATTCATGGTGGCTCTAAAATCGGTACTGACCCCTACTCTCTTTTCTGTTTCTTTTTCCGGTTTCTTTGTGGTGGTGGCCTGCGCCACCTCCACCTACTCAAAGCTTCATGATGCTCCAACAATGATGGACGGATTAAAAGGAAGAAGTCTACGTGACCATCATCATCATCAAGCCCTTCCGTGAGAACCCTAAATCCAAAGAGGACTGTTTCATTTATGTTAGGTAGAATGCCCAGAGGGGACTGGGCGGTCTCATGGTCTGGAATCCCTACAGATTTTATTTTTCTCCAGCCGTCTGGAGTTTTTGTTTTTCTGTCCCCTGGCCATTGAACCTTACTCTTATTCGATGTTAATGTTGATTTATTTTTTATAATTATGTCTTTCATTTTTCTATTCTTTAATATGTAAAGCACTTTGAGCTACTGTTTGTATGAAAATGTGCTATATAAATAAATGTTGTTGTTGTTGTTGTTGATCAGGATGCCTCCTGGACGCCTCCCTGGTGAGGTGTTCCAGGCACATCCAACCGGGAGGAGGCCCCGGGGAAGACCCAGGACACGCTGGAGGGACTATGTCTCCCGGCTGGCCTGGGAACGCCTTTGGGATTCTCCCGGAAGAGCTGGAAGAAGTGGCGGGAGAGGGAAGTCTGGGCTTCTCTGCTTAAGCTGCTACCCCCGCGACCCGACCTCGGATAAGCGGAAGAGGATGGATGGATGGATGGATGGATGGCTATTGCTTCCTTGGTGTTAAATAATTTTGCAATAATTTCCAATTCTATATCATCTTTCTTGTCATGGAGCTTTCATTTTGTTGCACCAATATCCTTTTTTTTCTGTCTCTGTGATTATGGTACAATGGTCTGTGTGTCATGTAATAAAGATCCAAAATACTTAATACCCTTGTCTTCTTCTCTCGTTATCTATGCTGTCTTCCCACTTCTTTTCATTGTCATTTCCTACACTGGGATTGCTTTTGAAGACCTGTGGATTTCTTCAACAGGAGGAAAAAGTAAGATTTTCAGCACTTGTGTGACCCACCTGCTCGTGGTCGGGCTCTTTTATATTCCACTTTCATTATTTTATATTTTGCCAGGAGCGGGGGTGACGATAACAAGAGAAACTTACAATGTTATGTTTATTCTTGGGAATGCAGTGCCATCGATGATGAACCCCGTTATCTACAGTGTTAGGAATAAAGAAATAAATAAAAGCATTCACACACTCTTTATTAGGAGATCAACTCATATATGGAGGAAATAAAACATAAATACGTATATCTTATGTAGAGACTTAGTAAAAGTATTGATAAATGAATAGACATGTAGCTTATTACAAATTGATAATTAGTCCCTTAAATAATGAAGAGGATGTCAATTAGTACTTTGTCAGTTTCTTACGTCTAGGTAATGTGTTGATCTAGTTAAAATGATAAATAAAATGTCAAGTTATTTTTCAAGGGAAATGTTGTTCATACTCTTCAAAGTTTGAGTGAGACCACATTCGAAATGTTGGCTGTTGTAGTCTGTTCACCATCTAGACTTAGTCTCTTTTCCAGTGTGATGACCAGAACTGCATGCAAGTTGGTTAACGGATGTGTGTTTTCCATCTTTTCTGACAAGGCAACATGTAGACCTAATCCTAAAGCTAATTCATAATTGTTGAAAGCATTCATAAATTTGATTCAACAGAATTCTTTAAATTTCTTAGGAGTTGTCAAATTTACCAGAGTACCACCAATATGTTGGACATTCTATTAAAATATGACTAATAGGGAACTTATTAACAAGGGTGTATTTACCACATACATTTAACACAGGATATTACATCGAGGTAAGGCATTCATTTCAGATAAGAAAAAATGACGTTTTGACAAAGAGGAAGACAGAAATTTTGAGGTAAGGTAGTTATACTCACTAATCATGGTGCCGGAGAGTGGTAATGCAATGCATGCTGATTTAGCACATGCAAGTAAGAATTTCAGCTTTCTCTATATATAGGACATTAATGATATTAGAACATTACAACAATCTAGTCAAGAGCAGGCCATTCAGCCTAACAAAGCTCACCAGTCCTATCTACTTAATTCTTCTAAAAAAAAATTAAGTCGACTTTTAAAGCCCCTAAAGTCCTACCACATTACTTGGTTTCTTGTTCCATTTGTCTATGGTTCTCTGTTTAAAGAAAAACTTCTAATCGTGTGAAATGTGCCCTTAACAAGTTTCCAACTGTATCCCCGTGTTCTTGTTAAACTCATTTCAGCGTTACAGTCTTGATCCACTGGACTAATTCCCTCCATAAATTTAAAAACTTCAATCATTGTCTCCTTTTAATCTTCTTTTGCTTAAACTAAAATGACCCAGTGAACCTACAATTAACATGAATTTATTGTTGGTGGAAATCAAACATTGCATTTGTGGCAAAATCAGATTCACTACACAACCACAACGTGATTTATAACCGTGTTGTTTTTGAGGTGTGTGTTGTGCTGCAAGTGCAATGCCCCTACCCATTTCAGATTAAGTGAATAGCTGAATAACTACTGTGTGATGGGAGTAGGTAGGGCTGGTAGGGATAATGAGGGCACTTTTAAGAGTAGCAGGTTCAATAAACCAGGGGTCAGCTTTTTGAAAAAGGGCCAACAAAGAAAAGACAGATGTGGTCATGGGGCTGAAAAAGCACAATCAGTGAAAAAGAAAAGATAGAGATGTGGCTGTTAACAGGCTTACAATCACTGAGAGAAGAAGAGGAAGTCAGGGTGAGGCAGCGGGCCCCCCCCAGTGAAACGTCTGAGTGGTTGTGAGGTGGGATGAATTGAGCCATGCTGGGAATACGACAGGCAAGGTATGAGGCGGGGATGGCCACTGAGAGCTTGTATCAATGGAAGGGAGATTGCTAGGAATGCACTTTGTCCATCAAGAACACAGGGACACAGTTGGAAACTTGTTAAGGGAAACTTTTGCACAAAAATGACAGTTTTTCTTTACACAGAGAACCACAGACACTTGGAATAAGTGACCAAGTGGTGTGGCAGACAATAAGACTTTAGGAACTTTCAAAACTCGAATTAATGTTTTTTTAAAAGAATTAAGTGGATAGGACTGTTGAGCTTAGTTGGGCTGAATGGCCTGTTTTTGTCGAGATTGGTCTAATGTTCAATCATAGCAAACCTGGCACCTAATTCAACTTCAGAATCCATTTATCTCTATCATAATCAAAGTATGCTTGACCATGTTAAAAAAAAAAAAAACACGTGCAAAATCTCTTGGGATCAGGTTGATTAAACCACATGTCGATTATGAGTTTTGTGTTCATAAGACATATTTCGAAAGCTTTGACGTCAATTCACTTTTTTCGGGGGGGGAGTGAGTTGATTGTCTGTTGAACACCCTTGCAGTCAACTCAGCTATTCCCCATTGACTCTCAGCATTTCATTAAGGTGGAGCACCTGTGTCCAAAGGTAGAAAATGAAACCTGAGTAGGGAGCCAAGGGAAAGAACAAAGGTTAAGAAAAGAGATAGAAAGGTACAAAATGGTGAGCAGCCAGTGCGGTAAGGATTAAGAGCAGGTGGTCGGGAGTACGCCCCAGGGTAAGCGAGTGGCAGGCCTGCACTGGAGAGGGGGGCTCCTTAGAACTTTGCACGGGATTAGTATGTTTAGTTAATATATAATAACATTTTACAATTTACAGTATATACAGTATATATAGTATATATACAGTATATATCAAGCTATAACAGAATGAATTATTAAGCACAAGGAAAGGAACTGAATGTAACTCAAGGGTAATATAAATATAACTTAAAGCTGAAAGTGCAAGTGGTCTCTGCCTCGCCTTAGAGAAGGTATCAATGTAATTTTCCAAGGTTAGAATGAAGTAAATGAGTAACAAACACTCCTCCAGAAAGTGGGAATAAACTGATGGGAAGGCACAAACTCCCCATCCTATGAAGTGGTGCTAAGATCAATAGTGCAATCCACTAAACAACTCTCTTAATGAAGTGGTGTTCATAATAATGGGAGAATCTACATGGGTTAGATGGAGTTAGTTGATTGGAGGAGATAATAAAGTTCAATATATTAAAAGTCAGATGACATGATGACGTGTTATATAACGTGATGTAATTAGAAGAAAGTATAAAAGCAAATGATTTGTTTCACTCCATGGAGTGCATTCTTATCTGGACTTTGTAACTGCCTTCTTTGTGAGCGGGATTCAATGTGATGTCCTGCAGATGCAGAGGGACTAGCAGTGGGAACCCAAACCCAGGAATAAGACGTCGACTGCATCTGTCAGTGGGCATCTGCTCTTGCTACAAGGTCCTGATGGGATAAACAGAGGAGACACCAGATTAGGGTTTGTGTAATAAATGAAAATCTGCCTTTTAACCTTGTTTTAAAGATTATTAATTACCTCTTTATTCATTGTTTTTAGCAATAACATACATTTTGATTTTATGGGTTACTTATTTAGTTATGAAGAGCATTGCACTTTCATTTGTACACTGTGTTAATTGAAATAAAAGCACTGAAGCATTTTCCACAACCTCTGGCTGACTGTGTGAGTCCTTATTTGCTTGGCTCATCCTCGGTTTCATCATCATCTGATGTAGATTCAAGCTGCAAGGGACCATTCACCCAACCAGGACAATCAAAACATCTCCCACATATGGTAAATTGTTTGACTCTTCTTCATGTCTAGTTATGCAAGATATTGAGCTTCTTGGGCTTCCCCTTATTTTTATCCCTGAAGACCCAAAAAATAAAGCCTCATGTTAGGCCATTTTTTGACCATGTTTTGTGCAGAAAATTGTAATATGAGTTAACCAGTTGGTATTCGAAGCAAAAGTGATTAGAAAGTGTTGAAGTTGTACATGCCACATCAACCAACCCCTGGCATTCACCCCCTAATGGGATACAAAGGTTAAAAGTTAGTCTTAACAGAAAACTTTAGAAATTGATATTGGTAATATAGGCATATGGAGTGTCATTTTTTGCTATTTCAAGGTTGCTGATCATGAATATGATAATGTTTTTAATACTGGATTCTTTGTCGGTGGTCCTAGCCCTAACAGTCACTCCAGAAAGGTTAAGAAAAAACTATTTTCAAACATAAGCATGTAAGGGCATTGTTTTGGACTATTTCAAGGTCAGCGACTACAAGTAAGACGTTAGTTTTAATTTTTGATCTTTTACTGTGTAGTAGTGCTACATAATTAATGTCTGCGTAAAGGTATTTTGTGAGTCCCATCTTTAGTAGCATTTTCCTGTTTACATGGTGTGTGTGTATCTATGTAAATATGCTCCCCTGGAAACAATGGGGGGAAGAATAACTCTGTGGAACCGTGGCCCCGCACGATAATTAATCCTGTCAATTCCATCACCTGCATCTTAATCATTTGCTATTTAAACGGAAGGACAGAATAAAAAAAAAATCTCATTCTACTAGACCGCCATTCTTCTACAGAAACAGATCATTCACACCTTTGTCTACACTGCCCTGGGGTTCTGGATCACGCCACATTCCAAGGATAAACACGGTGAGACTGTTTCTTGTTGTTTGGGGAGAGGAGTAAGCCATCATTTTCATCTGTGTACTTTCCGTAGGACTATTTTTCCAGCTGAATCAGGTTCACAAACATTATCCATTTTCTGTTTTCCCGTTAATCTTCTGGACTTTTATGTGCGTTTCGTACTTTCTGTGTGTCTTATTGAGTTTGTGTTCAGTGTGGGGTCAAGGGAGTTTTGTATTATATATTAACTTTGTGTTGCACTTTTTCTTTTTATTATTATTATTTTACATACTTTTTTTCTGGCTTATTTTTGATTGTCGACTGGGGGAAGTTTATTGGAAGAAGTACGGCTTGTTGGGTATAACGTCCTTATCTTGCCAGGCCACGGGTCTTGGTGGTGTAGCTGCTGGTTTGGGAGAGTGAGTCAGCCATTACAACTTGAGACCTTGCCTTCTATAGACATCTATCAGAGGAAAAATGACAAAGTTTAGTTACAATTGAGAATAATTAGACTTTAAACATTTAAATTGAAGCAGGCATTTTAATAACTATTGCAACACTTGCGGAGTGGTGGCTCTGAGGCTAAGGGTCTGCACTGGTATCCAGAAGGTTGCCAGTTTGAATCCCCGTCACTGCCAAAAAAGAGATCTTACTCTGCTGGGCCCTTGAGCAAGGCCCTTAACTTACAATTAGTCCAGGGGTGCTGTACAATGGCTGACCCTGTGCTCTGACCCCAAGGGGTACGCGAAAACTAACAAATTCCTAATACAAGAAATAAAGGTGAAATAAAGAACTACTTCTATCTTATTATGTAAATTGTTATATTTCCAGGTTTGGGGCAGCTAAAGCTAATTCAGAATTTTTACCTTTAACAGCATTTTAAATGAAGCCTTTTGATCTGTGACAGAGTCTTGTTCTGCTCTGAATTGTGTGAGCTGTGCTGTGCTGGTGTGCACAAGGTTATAAATGGGTAACAGCTGGCTCTGACAAGACAGGAGCCAGGAGCCAGGAGAACAAGAAAACATCCTGGCACCTCATAATGCTCCACACTTCAGTAATGATGCAGACTCTGGAGGCACAACGACTTTGATACTATGTATTAAATTGTAATCAAAAATTGTAGACTAAATATTATTTATTTATTTATATATACCGCTGCAGCCACGCTACCACACCTCCTCCTTAAGCCATGAATGCGGTGATTATTTATTATAAAATAAATAAATAAATAACCTCACCTTACCACAGTAGACCTGGGAAAAATAGTTTTTGCCCAATGAACAACACCCATGATACGCCATGTCACACCCATGTGCTTGGGAGGCAGCTTAAGGGCTTTGGTGGTGGCAGTTACCCGCTGAACCAAGGGTTGGCTCTGTGTTCTAATGCCTTCTCTCTTCCTCCCCCTACAGACTGGAATGCTGATGACTTTTACACCTCTGAATCACTTCTGTTGTGCATCCACCTGGACCTACCTCTTCCTGCTAGAAGAATCTAAAACCGGAAGATCCACCATCTTGAAACAGTTCAATGGGGAACTCACACCTGGAAATGGAAGATTAACAGAAGATCCATTGCTGACATCACTTCTGTTGTCTGCCTTCCTGGACCTACCCCTTCCTGCCAGGAATCCACATAACCGGAAGTTCAGCCATTTTAAATCAGTTGTGTATTGGACTCCCATCTAAAACAAACGTCATTTTCACCTTGTAAAGAAGATCATTTGGGTTTCATTTATTTCCATTACATGGGGTCATGGATGTGCCCCAAGCCTTTCTTACAGCCAAGAGTGTTTATTGTTACGTTTTGTTTGTTTTAAGATTTTCTATTTGAAATGCAACTGAACTAATGGGAAATGGAAACCATGTAACTAATCATCTTCTAATTCGGCACAAAACAATCAGACTATAAGCAAGAAAACAACTTAAGATGATCTACCTCCGTTTTTGCATCTGATCATCTCACATTCTGCTTTCTTCATAAATTTTAAAAGGTTTATGTAATAACTTCTGTCTCATCTCTCCAGTTTCTTTACTCCAGAATTCTCAATTCATCCACAGCCATCTGCCCATCACATTATTACATAATACAGTACCTTAAAAAAGTATTTAGAATTTTTACACATTTTGTCTGATGCTAAAATCATTTAAGTTGTTTCTTCCCTCATCAAGCAACACTCAAAAGGTGACTTCAGAAGCAGCGCAAATAGGGCTGTGGCTAGTGTGAGTATAGCTGTTATTTTACGAGATGTTTAGCATGCCGATAACATTGGGATGGTGATACTTCAGATAGTATGGCCGTGGATCATTCACTATTAAATGCCTGTTAACTCTCATTCAGTGTGTAGGTCTTGGTCTTTCCATCTCAATGCTCATTACAGTATTATGCTTGATGTTTCTGCAAACAATTACATAAGAACATAAGAAATTTGACAAATGAGAGGAGACCATTCAATCCATCAAATCCATTTCTTTAGCTAATAGCAAACTGTCCCATCATGTGCAGCTTGGTGCAATATCCTACTTGTTTTTTTCTTCTTCTTCGTCTTCTGCTACTACTTTGAATATTATTATTATTGATATTATTATCTTTGTGGTACTAGTATTAGAAAACTACAAAATGTCATCATCATGAGTGCTAATTTGCAGTTTGGATTGTTATAAAATCATTACATAACCTCCTACTCCGTGCTGAGAGTAAGTGTAAGATGCTTCATAAATGCTTCCCATGTTGTACTCTGTAGTAGGACAAATTATTATCTTGGTCAGAATTGTTTTACAATTCCTAGTAAATTTTCTAAAAATAAAAAACTGCAATGTCACATTCGGTGACAATGGAAATGTATGTCAGGTGCATCCCATTCTCTTGAGATGTTTCTACATTTTGTTTGGAGTCTGCCTCTGGCCAGTTGATTGGACAAGATTAGAAAAGACACACACATGTGCCCCACTGTTGACAATATGTATCAGAGCAAAAACCAATCCATGAGGTTGTATTGAGGCACAGATACAGGAAATGCCACAAAAATGGAAGGTTCCAAATAGCACAGAATTCTTGATAAGAAGAAGTTTGGAACAGCCATGACTCTTCCTACAACTGGCTGCCCGGCCAACCTGAGCAATCATGTAAGAATGGTAAGAAAACTGACCAAAAACCTAATGGTCAAACTGTCTGAGCTCCAAAGAACCCAGAAACTTTCAGAACAACCATCACCAATCTGGTGAGTACTGTCGGGTTGTTTTTTAGCTGCCAGGACTGGAAGACTAGATATAATTAATTGAACATTTGACAAACAAGAGGAGGTCATTCAGTCCATCAAATCCTGTTTGTTTAGCTCATAGCTAAGCTGTCCCAATATCTCATCCAGATTATTCTTAAAGTTTGTCAAGGTTTCTGCTTCAATTACATGACTCTATAATTTTTTACAGAGCCCCACAGCCCTTTGTGTATAGCTGATTGAAGGATGAACAAAGTACAGATATATTGTTAATGAAAATCTGCTGTGCTGCACTCTGATACTCAGACTGGGCTGAAGGTTCACCTTCAGAAAGGACAACCTAAGCATAAAGCAAAGACAACACAGAAGTAGGTTTGGGTAAACTCTGGGAATGGCAGTGAGTGGCCAATCCAGAGTCTGAACCAGAACCAGAACAAACCTCTCTGGAGAGACCAGAAAAGTGCTGTCCACCAGTGGTCTCCATCCAAGAGCTTAAGAGGTTCTGCAGAAAAGAACGGTAGAAGATCCCCAAATCCACATCAAATTCAAGAAAACTCCAAACTGAAATTGCTGGCAAAAGGGCTTAACAAAGTACTGAGTAAAAGGTCTGAATACTTGTGCCAATGTGATATTTCCCTTATTAATCTATACTAATAAAAGGCAAAGCCCTCACTGACTGACTGACTCATCACTGATTCTCCAACTTCCCGTGTAGGTAGAAGGCTGAAATTTGGCAGGCTCATTCCTTACAGCTTACTTACAAAACTAAGGCAGGTTTCAATTCGAAATTCTACGCGTAACAGTCATAACTGGAACCTACTTAAGTACATATATACGGCCATTGCCTGCAGCTCAGTCGCCATGTGAGGCGGAGTTGTGTCCCTCATCATCACGCCTCCCACGTAATTGAGTGCCTGCCCATATAAGGCCGTCCGTCAGCGGCAATCCAATAGAAACACTCTGCCGCTAAATATTAGCGGGTGAAGGACTGTGCTTATGCATACGAAGATGAGATGGTTAGGGTGGTATTTGGCACAAGCTCAGCGAAAGTGCAAGAGAAACGTTTAAGTGCCAGGTCTTAGCTAACATTAAATAAAGCTGTGGACATCGCACGAGATAGCACAAGCACAGCTGAGAACCTTCGATGCATGTACTCCGAGCGGCTCACATGAACTGACTATGAACGCAGTACGCAGAGAACAAAAAAAAGTGCTGAACAAAAAACGCATTACACAATTGAGAAGGCAGCAAAAGAATATGAAGTGAGTGACGCATACAAGCATATTCATAAGTGCAGCTACTGCGGAAACAAAGAACGGTGTAAACCGTAAGTTTAAATTAAGTTTATAGACATGCTGCCGCTGGCGTTTGTCATGCCTACGACGAATACAATATTTGCGAGATACAAGTTTAATGAGAAGAATCGGGGTATAAACAAGACTTTGGATCACTTTGTAACGGAGTTAAAATTGCTGTAACTGAGTTAAACTTGCTGGTGAAGGACTGTGCTTATGCAAATGAATAGGAAAGCAAGGTGTAAAGCTTAACTTTAAATTAAGTTCATAGACACGCTGCCGCTGGGGTTGTCATGCCTAAGATGAATAAGATATTCACGAGATACAAGTTTACTGAGAAGACGCAGGGTATAAACGAGACTTTTGATCACTTTGTAACTGAGTTAAAATTGCTGGTGAAGGACTGTGCTTATGCAAACAAAGATGAGATGGTCATAGATAGAATAGTGTTTGGCACAAACTCAGGAAAACTGTGAGAGAAACTTAAGTGCCTGATCTAAGCTAACATTAAATAATTGCTGGTGAAGGGCTGTGCTTATGTAAATGAATAGGAAAGCAAGGTGTAAAGCTTAACTTTAAATTAAGTTCATAGACACGCTGCCCCTGGCGTTTGTCATGTCTAAGATGAATATGATATTTGCGAGATGCAAGTTTAATGAGACGACGTGTTTGGCACAAACTCAGCAAAAGTGCGACAGAAACTTTTAAGTGCCAGGTCTGAGCTAACATTAAATAATTGCTGGTGAAGGACTGTGTTTATTCAAACGAATAGAAAGCAAATGTTACGTTATTTTTAAAATGTTTCCTTTTCTTTTTCATAACTTCTTTAACACACTTCTTCTCCGCTGCGAAGCGCGGGTATTTTGCTAGTTTTTAATAAATTTGCAAAATTTCTGAAATTTCCTGGTTTTGCTTTGTTGTTCTGGGGTATTGAGGTAAAAAATACAATTCAATAATTTTGGTATAAGGCTACAACATAATGTGTAAAAAGTGAAGGGGACTGAATACTTGGTGAATCCATCGGAAGAGGTAGAATCTAAATGTGCAGTTCAAAAAGGAGGTTGTGATTAATGTATTGTATCTACATGTACAGTATTACAATGAATCATGTTTATTGAAATCCCAGCATGATTAACAATAATTAGTCACTAGAGGAAATTATTTTAAACAGAGCAGTGACCTGTTTTCCTTTGTGCTTGCCTTCCAATAAAAGAGCTAGGAAGAGATGATTAAGAGAAAGATGTGCAGACCTTCAGCTTTCCTCTTTTGTGTTATTTTACCAGATATTTCAAATTGCAGCAACAAAAATTAAGTTTCTTGTGTTTCAATTAAATTGTCAAATATATGAAGTCTAGCCATTTAAATGTCAAGAAGACACAAAGAATACAAGAGTGTAATTAGAATCGACTTTCACTGAGACAAGTCAACACGTACAAGATGAACAATCTGCACAGTATAGGAAGAACTGGAGAACATACCAGGAACTGTAGAAAAAATCTGAGAGGTACCTTTATGTATTAATTTAATAGTTTATGCTATTCATGTTTATGTATGTATGTACGTATTTATTTTTAATCTTTTGTTCTCAAACTAGCCAGTTGCCCCCCATTGTCCTTTTTCTACTTTACATCACTTAGTCTGATTTTGCAACTCTAAGATGTGCCATGTGACACCATCTTAATCTCCATGTGCCCCACTGTATGCTGTAAGAGATGACTGCATAAAAGTGTGGCTCTGAACATGGTTCACTATGTACTGTGGGGAAACGGAGGGAGAGCTGACCTAAGCAATGCTGCAAAGTCCCCAAACCTCAATGACATTTCCCAAACTGGTGCATCTGTCAGGATAACAGAGAGACAAACAAAAGACAAGAAAAGGAAGAAGAGAAAAGAGCTTAAAGATTTATTTGCACTTCTATCATGGGGACAAATGAAGTTCTAGCTATCTATTGGTAATGTAGTTTCATTTGTTTTTTCCTTGAAATTGGAGAATAAAGGTGACATGGGAAGCACTAATCTGCTCTGGGAATTCCTGTCTATTAGATAGTTGCCTGTAAAATTATAACTTGATCAGAATTTCTCTCTGTTCAGTTGTGAATGTTATTTTTTCAAAATTACAGAAACATAAGCCAGCTAATAATTTATGTAATTTACAGAAATATTTTTCACATAGCAGTTGTTTATTGAGGTCACTTCTAATAGTATAGTATTAATGTTATTGTTTTTCCATGATAATAATGATAGTATTGCCTGGCACCACAAGATGCGAAGTTAGTCTCCTCAAATGTGGCGTGGCTCAACAGTCAATACACAATTACTACTGACTATTTGATGCAAAAATCAGGACATTTATGATAATGGGGTTATTATGATGAATATGTAGCTGTTGTAATATCTCTTCCAGGGCAATTTTGAAAAAAACAATTCTATTAAGTGCACAGGGAACTATTGGCAAGTGACACTAACAGGACCCAACCTGATCACACACTGCCAGTGAAAGCATTAGTGTAGACTTCATGCTTTTTAAACAGTTTATGAAAAACTATTTTAGGAAAGACTAGCTGCCTACTGTCTATTTATTTGGTCATCTTATTTAACACTAGAATTACCGCAGCCTACGAAAAAACTCATAGATCCGTCCCACCTTAAATCGCTTCTTAAATCCGTTCACACCTCTCCGCCAGCGTCTTTTGTCATCTAAATGTGCTGATAAAGACAAGCAGCATGTAGCCGGCTATTCCATCCCCCACAGCTGCAGAACGTGCACGAACTTCTCCCAGCTCATGCCTTGATTGATTATCTGGGAGTGAAGTGGAGTTTTAGAGTGGAAATAACAGATTGTTATTTGGAACATACGCATTTCATGTCTATTCCGTTTCTACAGTAATCTGTGTCAACACATTGTTAAAACAGAAACGTTTTTTATATTCTAGTGGTAGATGACAAAATGTAGGCATAAACTATATAATGCATGAAGCCTGAAGTCCAAATATCAAAGAAACACTTTCACAAAAGATCCAAATATTAACATAACAAATGCACTTTTATTCAAAAATATAACTGCAGAAAAAAAAAAGCCACCTTAACATGCGACATTGACACCCGTTTATTATGACCGCCTCTGTGGTGCAATAGAATCAGCTGCTGACTTAGAATGAAAAGGATGCAAGTTCAATCCAGCACCACTCTGTTTTGAGAAGTAAACTGCTCTTATTCTTACTATTTTAGAACAAAAACATACATTTGATTTCAGTGTGTAACAGCTGGTGTAATTTATGATACTTGTAAAGGTTAGCGGTGTTTATCTCTTCCAGGGCAAGCAGTTTACCTCTGTTATAGCGCGTCTTTGTGAAAACAGCAGTGTCAGATGCAGGGGTGGGGTGTGTTTGGGCTTGTGAGCGCGGCTGAGATAATCAAACTGACTAATAAAAAAAAAAAAAAAAGCTAACCTTTACAAGTATCATAAATTGCACCGGCTGTTACACACTGAAATCAAATGTATGTTTTTATTCTAAAATAGTAAGAATAAGAGCAGTTTACTTCTCAAAACGGAGTGGGGCAGGATTAAACTCGCCATCTTTTATTTCCCAGTCAGCAGCTGATTCTGTTGCGCCACAGAGGCAGTCGTAATAAACAGGTGTCAATGTCGCATGTTAAGGCGCCTTTTTTTTTCTGCAGTTATATTTTTGAATAAAAGTGCATTTGTTGTGTTTATATTTTTACCTTTTGTGAAAGTGTTTCTTTGATATTTGGACTTCAGGCTTCATACTTTATATAGTTTATGCCTACATTTTGTCATCTACTAGTAGAATATAAAAAACATTTCTGTTTTAACAATGTGTTTACACAGATTACTGTAGAAATGGAACAGACATGAAATGCGTGTGTTCCAAATAACAATCTATTATTTCCACTCTAAAACTCCACTTCACTCCCAGATAATCAATCAAGGCATGAGCTGAGAAGTTCATGCACGTTCGAAATTGATGGGGGGATGGAATAGCCGGCTGCTTGTAGCTTCTCTTTATCAGCACATTTAGAGGACAATGGACGCTGGCGGAGAGGTGTGAATGGATTTAAGATGTGATTTAAGGTGGGACGGATCTACGAGTTTTTTTGTAGGCTCTGGTAATTCTAGTGTTAATAGGTATACTGTATCAGAGGACAATCTATGTCTAAACAACAAGGTAGTTTTTAAGTTTCGAAAAAAATAGTCTGAGAAAGAATTCAACTGCAAAACCTTTATTTCAAATCATATAGTACAGCAGAGATAGATAGATAGATTAATGAAGGTCACTATATGATAGATGATATGATATGATACATGCTTTATAATATCTCGTCTAGATTACTGCAATGTGCTTCTTTTTGGAATAAGCCAGGCCTCCATTGCTCGCCTACAGCTGGTCGAAAACGCTGCTGCTCAATTTTTAACTGGCACAAGAAAGCATGAGCATGTTACCCCGATTTTGGCTTCCCTTCACTGGCTTCCAATTCGATTTCGAATTCATTTTAAGATCCTTGTATTTGTTTTTAAATCCTTTAATGGTTGTGACCCTCTTTATTTGTCAGAACTGCTGCACCCTTATGTACCATCTCGCTCCCTCAGGTCAGCAGACTAGATGCCTTTACGTGTTCCCAAGGCACGATGAAAACTCCGAGGTGATCAAGCTTTTTCAGTTGCAGCTCCAAAACTCTGGAACGATTTGCTGTTTCACGTTAGGCAGGCTCCTTTGCTAGCTGCCTTTAAATCCTTTTTTAAAAAAACATTTTTACTCTCTGGCTTTTAACCTAGTATGATATGTTGGCTATCTGTATATTTTTTTATTTATTTATTTTTTATTAAGAATCTCCTCAGTTTTTATGTTTATGTGTTTCTGTTTCATTTACCGTTTGGTTTTGTGTGTCTGGTAATTTGGGTTTTATTATACAGCACTTTGGTCAGCTTTGATGTTGTTTTTACTTTATAAATAGATAGATAGATAGATAGATAGATAGATAGATAGATAGATAGATAGATAGATAGATAGATAGATTATAGTCTGAACACCACACACAACAGAATGACTGAAAAAGAAGAACACTGATAAAGAAAGAAAAACTTTTGACTTGGCACTCACAGTCCCAGTGAGGCATTATGCAGATGTATTACTGTTAGTATAAGAACATTAGAACATAAGAACAACTAAGGAAAGAACAGGTCATTTGGCACAACAAAGTTTGCCAGTCCTATTCACTTAATTCTTCCTAAATACCATCAAGTCGAGTTTTGAAGGACCCTAAAGTTCCACTGTCTACCAAACTATTTGCTCACTTATTCCATTTGTCTGTGGTTCTGTGTGTGAAGAAAAACTTCCAAATGTTTGTGCAAAATTTACCCTTCACGGTTTTACAGTTTCTAACGGTGTCCCAGTGTTCTTGATGAAATAATGGTAAAGTCACAGTGTCTTTGCACTGTACTAATTCCCTTTATAATTTGAAACACTTCAATCATGTCTCATTTTGCTTAAACTGAAAAAGCTCAACTCTTTCATCTTTCTTCATAAGTCATCCCCTGTAGCCCTGGAATCAGCCTAATTGCTCTCCTCTGGACTTTTCCCAGCACTGCTTTTTGAAAACCGGAGAACAAAACTATACACAGTACTCAAGATGAGCCAGTGTGTTATAAAGCTTGAGCAGAACCTCCTGTGACTTGTACTGCACACATCAGGGCACTATATAACTTGTCATTCGGTTAGCCTCCTTAATGGATTCTGAACACTGTATGGCAGTTGATAGTGTCGAGTCCACTACGACTCCTAAATTCTTCTCAGAAGGTGTACTTTCAATTTTCCACTCATCGGTCCAGTTCTACCCAGCCGTTATCAAGTCCATCCTGACTTCATGTGTGACTGATTTGATGTTACGTCTGATCAGGCTAAGACCAATTTGTAGCACATCATCACAGTCTGTGAAAAAATCATGAGCTGTAACTGACCATCCATCCAAGCCCTTTATGAGTTCCGTGTAAGGAAACGGACTACAAAGATCATTGCTGATTTGACTCATCCAGGGAACCATCTATTCCAATGATTTCACATCATGCCGGAAAGCCAAAACAATATGTCACCTACACATTTTTCCAGTTGTTTTTGAGTAACCAGGTCTGAGCTCCTACTCAGTATCAATATATACCTGCACCCCTTTTTAATCCTATTCTATCTCTTTATAATTTGTGCTTCTCTTTTTTATATGCTGCATCATATTTTATCTTTTAATACTTATCTTTTTGGATTTTGTGGTGTCCTTGTATGTTGCTTTAATAATACCAAAACATATTCCTGGTACACATTAATGTACTTAGCCAATGAAGAAAATTCTGATTGTGATTCAAACGCCAATAGACGGTAGAACAGTTACGTTAATCACTTTCCAGTCAGTCATATGTTTTGTGATATTTAAAGAGTAGGTGTCTGGTCTGCCATGTTATTTTAGTATTTAGTCTTATTTTTACTATGATTCATATGCCATAATATTTCAATAAGATTTTACTGACATGATTTTTTTATTACTGTTTAGATTTGATGAAAATGAGCAACACCACTGTAACAGTCTCAGAATTTATACTGCAATGTGCCATTGAATCAAACAAGAAGACCATTACGATTTGTGCTCTTGCATTCATCTACTTCATATCCATATTGGGAAATCTACTGGTGATTTTGGTAATATTTCTGAACCCTAAACTCCATCTTCCAATGTACCTCTACATTGGCACCTTGGCAGTGATAGACATAGCAAACAGCTCAATTCTCATACCGAAGATGCTGTCTGTCCTCCTGCTCGGCTCTTCAGTGGTTCCTTATGCAGCCTGCGTGTTGCAAATGTTTCTTTTGCTTCATGTTGAGGAAATGGAATCTTTTCTTTTAGCATTTATGGCCTTTGATCGCTATGTAGCTGTCGTTTATCCCTTGCGGTACAATTCAGCAATTACCAATACAAAAGTTGCCATTGGTGTCATTGTATCAAATATATTTTGCATAATTTTCAAATTACACATCCTCATTGTTGTTAGTGAACTTTCGTTTTGCCGTACCAATGTTCTTCCTTTCTGTTTCTGTGATTATGGTACAGTGGTCCATGTTTCATGTACTGATGAGCTCAGATATTTAACATCCTTGTCTACTGCTGTCGTTGCCAATGGGGTCTTGCCACTCTTTTTAATTCTCCTATCCTACAGTCGGATTGCTGTGGAAGCCCTAAGGATTTCTTCAACAGGTAGGAAAAGTAAGGTTTTCAGCACTTGTGTAACCCACCTACTCGTGGTCGGACTCTTTTATTTTCCACTTGCCTTGTTTTATGTATTACCAGCAGCAGGCGTGACAATACCAACCGAAATGTACAATATTATGTTTATTCTTGGGAATGCAGTGCCATCTATGATGAACCCCATTATCTACAGTTTAAGGAATAAAGAAATAAATACAAGCATTTACAAGTTCTTTATTTGGAGGAGATCAACTCCTGTAAGGATGAAATAAAATCTGTACTGCATGTTGAATAGAGATTTACCATTTTTATTGATAAACAAATAGTACTATAGATAATTATAAATTAATGCTTAGATGCCAAATACTGAAAATTGTCCAATGGTACTTTGTCAATTTTAAGTCCGGGGAATGTGTCCATCCAATTAAAAAAACAAACACAATAAGGGAAACTATGCTCACAAAGTCCACAAAGGAGTGTTGGATGTGATACTCACCTTGAGCTGTCCTGTCTCTGTTGGACGGTAGTGACCAAACCTGCACACAAGTCCATCCCTTGGGTGGTGGACATGCCCTTCTCTCATACATTAAGGGAACAACCTAATCCAGGTTGTCAAATTAGTCCAAAGGCATTGATGAAGATGAGCCAAGTAAATTTAATTTGTTAGAAAGTGATTCACACACTCAAGGAGTGCAGGTGGAAATTAACTGGACGCACATTCAAAATAGAAAACCTGTGGGAAGAGAATAAAACCACTGTATCATGTACAGTAGGTGAAGGGGACACCTGAATATTTTTTCAAAAAGTATCTTCAGGAAATATAGGGACCATTCAGCAATTATCTGACCAAATAGCATTTGTTGTTTTATGTAATCTTTTAAACATTTAATTGTGTGTGTTTACCTTTCAGATAATGTAATGAAATCTATTAATGTGCTTTTCGTTTACTCTTTGCGATTCTGTTACTCTTTTTAACAGTTACAGCCCTTAACCATATAACCCTTGTAGCACCCAGTGTTGTTAGCCACAAATTCTTACTTGCTATAGATCTCAAGTGCTTTACTTTTAGCCTGTCATCCGTGACAACTATTGTCAGCTCCATTATCTTGGTTATGTAACACACCTTTAAAACAATAAAGACCTCTTCAACCCTAATGACTTGCTCTGATGACCTCACAATTTTGATTTTAAATTTTTAACAGGTTGTAGCAGTTGCACCTAATTGAAATACCTCAGATCAGTGGTAGCCCAAGGTGAAAAATTAGATGCAGAGATAACCCATAGAGTGCATTGTGGATGGAACGAGTGGAAGCAGGTATCAGGAGTATTAGTGTGTGATAAAAGAATTAAGGCAAAAGTTGAAGGTAAGATGGTGGTAAGACGAGCAATGATGTATGGAGGTGGGACCTGCTGCCTCATGCATAACGGCATGCATAGAATTCACGCTAAAACATGGTGTACAGACAAAAGCGTAAATTTTTGTATGCAATAAAAATTCCAGATGCATACAGTAAATCTGTGCATTTGCCAAATTCCACGTTCTTTCGTTCCATAAATCCCATTTAGTGTGAAAAGTGATGCATGTGCATGCGCCTGCCGCCACTCCCCAACTCCTACCAGAATTACTCCTCTTTGAATATGCAAATCAATATTGATAGCCCTTAAACTCAGCGTTTTATGAAAAGACAATGGCAAAAGCACGGGGGAAAATAAAAGAATTTCACCGACTACCAAGTGGAGGCACATAAAAATGTACTTAATCAGTGATATAAACAACAAAAGGAAGTTGATCAAGTGACATAGAGTGTCGGGGAAATTCGAAAGCTCAAGTTCACAAAGTCGCACAGTACCCAAAATAAAAAAGAAGTTGTAAGATATCAAAGTCGCAGTGAAAAGACGAGGTGTAGCCCACTGTCTGAGTGTAATATGAAAGCTTATTAGGGTACAGAGAAAAAAAAATAGGGACACAGTAAGAAAAAAGCTTGAAATGTCAACTTTAATCTCGAAATTTCCACTTTAATCACGTAGTTTATTTTGTCATTAAAGTAGAACATCATAAACTTCATCTTTAAATCATTCAATTTACTAGTTTCTCAAATACCATCGTAACTAAAGTAGCAAGTTAAATGCTTTGTTTTGTATGTGTACTTTATGTGTTCTGTGTGTGTGAATCACTACGTTCTTCTTAAACGGGCTTTGTCTTCCTCCAACAGGACACAGAATCCATTATATTCGTGATATTACAGCTCTCTGAATAATTCAAATACTGAGATGTATACTTGTTATTTTCATGTTGATAGGAGTTTAAGCATGTTAAACATGGGAACACGGTGGCACAGTGACAGTGCCGAGCTGGCGACCTGTCCAGAGATTGTTACTGCCTCCCGCAGTACTATCCTCCAATTCCTGTCCTTCCTTTTCTTTTTCCAAGTAACCAATCACCACACAATCAGCTCTGTAATAGATGTTAAGCCATCTGTAAGCTTAGAACAGCGATTCTTCAAAACTTTTAAGGAACATTGAAATATCTGTGTAGTACATGTTTAATTATTCTATCCATCTATCCTTCCAGTGTCAAGCCATTTCCAGCAGAAGGAGGCAGAAACAATTGGGGCGCCAGCTCCTTGCTAGCGCTGCAACACTGTGTCCTCACATGTTTAATTATTAACAATATAAATTATTTTAATGATGTTAACATTTTATCTCTATAATGTAATAAACATATTTTGCTACATTACATTTTAAAAATGATATTGTCATCATATGTAAATACACGCTTTATAAAGTGGCTCATATTGTGCAATATTATAACTTTTTACAGTGAGGTAATTGTACTTATAAGTACAAAGCGTTCTACAACAACAACAACAACATTTATTTATATAGCACATTTTCATACAAAAAAATATAGCTCAAAGTGCTTTACATAATGAAGAATAGAAAAATAAGAGACACAGTAAGAAAAGAAAATAAGTCAACATTAATTAACATAGAATAAGAGTAAGGTCCAATGGCCAGGGTGGACAGAAAAAACAAAAAAAACTCCAGACGGCCGGAGAAAAAAAAATCTGCAGGGATTCCAGACCATGAGACCGCCCAGTCCCCTCTGGGCAATCTACCTAACATAAATGAAACAGTCCTCTTTGTATTTATGGTTTTCACGGAAGGATTTGATGATGATGATGATGATGATGATGATGATCACGTGGACTTCAGGCTTTTAGTCCATCAATGCTGGGGCATCATGGTGCTTTGAGTAGGTTGGTGGTGGCGCAGGCCGCCACCACAGAGAAACCGGAAAAAGAAACAGAAGAGAGAGTAGGGGTCAGTATGGATTTTAGAGCCACCATGAATAATTATTATGATGAATTGAACATACAGAGTATCAGTATTAAGATAAAGTTAAGTTATAAAAAGGCCATGTTAAAGTAATATGTTTTCATCAAGGAGCACTTGATGGACTGATTGAGTGCGTTTATAGTTCTTGGGATGAAAATGTTTCTGAACCCGCGAGGTTCATACAGGAAAGGCTCTGAAGCGTTTGTCGTATGAGAGCAGTTCAAATAGCGCATGGCTGAGGTAGCGTGTGCTTCATGCTGTATACCAATAATTCTCTTTCAGCTGCTGTAGAGCTGTGATTCCACACTGAGACACAGTGGGATAAATACTTTAGAGTAGCAACACTAAAGCTGCTATGGTATTTGGAATAGTTTGGCCATTCAGTGGAACATTATATTGTTACAGATTAATTACAATCAAATGCCTTAAGCTAATAAAAAATATGCGGTTAATTTTTGTGTGAATATGATAAAGCCGCATCAGGGATGTGGATCTAAAAAAGAAAGGGAAACAGCACTGGAACAAAAGCACTGCTTTGATGCTGGGTGCCACCAGTTTGCAAAACCAAGTGGAGAACTTGCGTACGCCAGGGTTTGAGCTAGCGTGAAAATATACATGGCTTTACTCCAAGTTTAGGTTTTATACATCGCGATTTGAGTGTGGAAAATGGGAGTACGCAACATTTGTGTGCGTACGCACCATTTATACATGAGGCCCCTGGTCAGTGAAGAGAATGCAGGAGAAGTTGGCAGAAATGAGAATGTTGAGTAGGATGTGTGGAGTAACAAAAAAGGGCAGAATAGAAATGAAAAAATCAGAGGTACAAGAAAAGTGGGAGAGATAGCTAAGAAAGTACTGGAAAGTAAACTAAAGTGGTATGGACATGTGATGAGTTTAGATAAAGATGGGAAGAAAAAGCAAGGCAGGCCAAAGCAGAGGTGAATGAATAAAAAAAAAGCACTTGACTGGTGAGGAGATGCAGGACTGAGCTGCTTGAAGAAGGTTGATCAAGCACATCGACTCGACATAGAATTAGGAAAAGATGAAGAGGAAGAAGAAGACAGCAGTTACACCTTACTGGTCTTTGCCATCTCCATTCTTTTGACTCTCAATTTCTTGAGCATGGGAAAGGTGCTACATAAATAAAATGTATTATTATAATTATAATTATTATTATTAAACCCCCTTGTACTTTATCCTTCTTTTTAAGCCGTCTGTCAGCCCATCCTTTTAAACCAAGAACTTCTTTTTCAGCCACATCCGGTAATATCCCACCTGTCTTGTTCCCTTATAGTCCATCAGCAGCTGTCTGTAGATCACAGGATTAAATATATACAGTGTCTCTATTATGTATAGATAGATAGATAGATAGATAGATAGATAGATAGATAGATAGATAGATAGATAGATAGATAGATAGATAGATAGATACTTTATTAATCCCAAGGGGAAATTATTATTGTTATGCAACACTGAGTTACAGTGGATTTAATTTGGCCTTTTTAATACTGATAAACAGAAAAAGACAAATCTTTAATATCAAAGTCAAAATGGATTTCTGCTGGAAGGTCTAAATTAGTTACGAATATAAAACACAATATGTTGTATTTTTTAACATTTACGTATTTGACTGACAGCTACAATTGGTCACATGTCTTTTGTCTATCCAATTGGAGCAAAGGCAGGTGAAATGACTTGCTCACAGTCACACAGTGTTGGTAGTTGGATCTTAACCCTCAATGTCAGGGCTTGCAGTCCAAATTCTTAACCACTATACCTCTTGTGATCACATAAGTTTTAATATGACACATCTAAATCTTTACTGGTGCAACCAATTAGTTTTAGAAGTCACAGAATTAGTTTAATGGACGTTACCTATCCGAAGGTTCAGTTGATTCAACTGACTGTGATATAAATGCACCTGAATGTGGACAGGCTTGACAATCACACAATGAAAACAAAGGGACACTCCAAGCAACTTCATAAAAAGCACAAGTGAGGAAATGGAGACATGATAATATCCACGTCACTGACTATTGAGTTAAATGGATCATGAAATAGTATAGCATAGATGTAAATCTCCATGCCTATAGTAAACCATCTACAAAAACTGAGTGATCAGTCAAGAAGAAGATGAGAGAGGGAGGCCAACAACAGACCTTTGAGAACTCTGAAGGAGTAACAGGTTATGACATTGGAAAGACTGGGCAAACAAACAACTCTGCCTGGGTACGTCACCCAGTCACAGCTTTATGGGAGAGTGGCAAAGAGAAAAAACACAAGGGACATCTTAGCAAGAATTAGCCAAAAGGCACATGGGAGACTGTGAAGTCAGCTGGAAAAAGGTTCTGTGGTCTAATGAGACCAAAAGATTTTTGGATATCATACTAAAAGTCATATTACCCTGGACATTATGATAAACCCACCATTCTCACCATGAAGCATGATGGTGGCAATACAGTAAAATATAGGGAAATCCTGGAAGAAAATCTGATGCAGTCTGCAAGAAACCTGTGCCTTGGGAGAAGATCAGCAAGACAACAACCCAGAGCATAAAGCCAAAGCTATGCGGGAAAGGAATTAAAACAACAATGTTAATTTTCTGGAATGACCAAGTCTGAGTACAGATTTCAGTCCATCTGAGAATTTGCAGCTAAACTTGATAAAGGCTGTTTGCTCTCCTTCCCCATGACACCTGAAACAGCTTAAGCAATGTGGCAAACTGGAATAAGAAAAAATGTCAGCGCTGATAGAAAAACAGAGACCTGTGCACACAGACTTGACACTGTCATGGGTGCCCTCTACTAAACACTGACTTGAAGGTGGTGAATACTTATGTGATTAGTTATTTTGTGCTTTATATTTGTAATTCATTTAGACCACTTTACAGAGATCTATTTTCACTTTGACATTAAAGAGTCTTTTATACGCACACACTGACACACACTCGCACTGATTCAGAAAGTATTCAGACCACCGCAACTTTATGCAAACTTTATTGTGTTGTAGATTTAATTTTAAATGAAAGAATTTCCTATTTTTGACCATCAATCAGCGCTCAATAATCCATAATGACACAGTGAAAACATGATTTCAGAAAGGTTTGCACATTTTTTAAAAATCAAAAACTGAAATCCCTTCTTTCTATAAGTATTCAATCACCTTGCTCATTCATATTGTTTTATAAAATGGCTTTATTTGTATATAATGTGAAAAAACATCCATGGAAAAAAGAAAACAAATCTCACATAATCCATGTTTATTATCCAGTTGTATGCTCAAAATATGTTTTTCTAAAATATTAATATTAGGTAATTTTGAAAAAATCAGCTGTGATGTATGAGTCGCTACTTTGCACCCAAAAGACAAGGCTGAGTCTAAGGATTTCAGGAAAATCAACTTGAAACAGGAGCAGCAAGGTTATTTATTGCAGTGGGAGCTACCATTCTACTATACACAGACACAGCAAACGGGCAGGGCCAGGTCAGGTCAGTGGCCAATTTATAGTGTCCCCCGCATCACCCATCAGGCAAGAGACACATTGCATGAGAAGTGATGAGCTTGCCGTTGCCTCGTTGTCCCGCTGTGAAGCTGCAAGGTGCTGCAAACCTGTGAATAGACAAGTAGCCCTCGACAAACATGTCAATTGCATTTTGGTGTGTCACCCGATTAGGGAGGGTCTCAAAAGAGTTCAAAAATCTCACACAGTGTACAACATCATCAGGAAAGTCATTCCCATAGCACTGTGCTTTTGAGTTGAAGACAGGACTTTTAACCAATGAATGAGGAGACATTTGCTATTATGCAGTGCTGGTTACCATTGAGTTCCATTATATAATAACATTTTTTCTCTCGTTATACATGTAAAATGTTTTCTCAGCTACAACTACAGACTACATGTCATAAGTAGCATATAAATCATTTTATTTTAGGTAGAATATTCCTTCAGTTGAAATGACGCATATTTGTGATTAGCAACTAGGAAAGCAATTCATACAGTAAACAAATTAAAAATGGCCAATTCAAACCAACAAACAGAATAAGTGTAACATTATGAAGCAAGGGCCTCATCATGGCACTGTGTTGCTGACTTTACTCCTTTCAGAGTGTGAGTATGTGATGTTTGTGTGCTTGTTAAATTACACACAAACAGAATATGTGACATAGTGTTGGTCTGAACAACTGCTATGAAAATAATTCTAAAATAATGCTAAAATCTAAATGCCCAGTGTATTCAAGGCAGCTGTAACTTAAAAAATGAAAGCTGATCTTGCAAGTAGAAATCCCTGTGTAATTAATGATGAAGATGTCATTGGAGGAAACAGTTTTAAAAAGAGCGGTGACTCAGGTCTCCTATGTGTTTGTCTCCCAATAAAAGAATGAAGCGCAAACACACAGAAAGAGACGTTAACATCTGCAATGTTAATTTGTCAGATATTTCTATGTGCAGTAATAACATTGAGATCGTTGCGTTTCCTTCAAAATCTATTAATCAAATATAACAATTTAAAACTCAAGAAGGCACAAAGAAAACAAGACTGTAATTAGAGTTGGCTTTCACTGATAGAATTTAATCTTTAGAAGATGAACAGGCTGAACACTTTAGGAAGAACTGAAGAACATACCAAGACCTGGAGAAATATCTGAGAGGTACCTTTGTGAATTTATTTAACATTTTATACTACTAGTTTTTATAATTTTTTTTATAAACTTAATGTACTCAGGAAATTCAAATGCCTCTTTTCCTTTCTTCAACATTACACAATTGTATGTGCTGGTTTTCGACCTCTATGATGTCCTGCGTGATGGCTTACTCATGTATGCCATGTATGTTGTAAAAGGTGACAAAGGTGGGGTGCTACCCCACAATCCCTGAATCAGATTAAGCAGGTTTTAGATTGAAATGAAATAAATACTCCCTTTTTATGTCAATATTTACATTTTGGAATTATGTTGCATAAGCTTCTCGGAGGGCAGCCCGGTGGTTCAGTGGTAGTGTTGCTACCTTGCAGTAAGGAGACCAGGGTTCACATCCCAGATCTTCTCTGCAAAGACATGTAGTTGAATTGGTGATCCTAAATGTATCCTAGTGTGTAGTTGGGGTCTGGGTGTGTGTGTGCGTGTGTGTGTGTGTGTGTGTGTGTGTGTGTGTCCACACTGCGATGGACTGGTGCCCTGTCCAGGATTTGTTCCTGCCTTGTGCCCTATGATAGTTTGGATAGGCTCTATCAGACCCCCTGTTCAGGACTAAGTGGGTTTGAAAATGACTGACTGACTGACCCTTCTCAGAGCAATCCTGTTATAGCCGTGGGTGAAACGTGGACAGCAATTAGAAACAAGTTTGAAAATGTACATGTGGTGCAACATTCAGTTACATTTGAAGACTTTGTTAACTGATTTGAAAGTTTGAACATTTTTAGTTCTTTCAGTTGCTCCATCAAGGTGTCAATTTTCACATTTTTGTTCATTATCTATGAGTTGTATTCAAAAATAACAGCAATAATAGAATGTAATTAAATGTGCAAGTAGCCTAAATTAAATATGTACTTTTTTGACAGAAGTTTATAATGTTATGTAGTTGAAAATTTAGCCCAAATAGACTTGTTGTGGCTCAGTAGTTTTCAGAGATGGCAGATTTCAATTCCAGTGACATACAAATATCAGTTGATAGTTGTAGAGGCTCTTGACTAATTGTTGTTTAAATTTATTAAACACTAAATTTTTGAAAGAAGTTCCCGTTGGAGAGTTAAATACTTTTGGCTGACTCTAAAGAAGAGCAGGTCTGGAGCTTTCTTAGTAAATTATAGTGTCTGAAAAATATTTAGTTAATATAATGTGCAACTAATACAGCTGTGAGGTTGTTTTTGTTGTAACTTGAATATAGAATACATATTTGTTCCGTCTCTGCTGGCAGAATGACGATTTCATAAATCCTTTGCCTTTTATTGCTTTGCTGACTTTCGCACTTAACTTTC
Source organism: Polypterus senegalus (assembly GCF_016835505.1). NCBI lineage: Eukaryota > Metazoa > Chordata > Cladistia > Polypteriformes > Polypteridae > Polypterus > Polypterus senegalus. The sequence continues at coordinate 16,159,238 of NC_053155.1, forward strand.
CTCAAGCCTCAGGAGAAGGGAGTTGGTGCCCACGTGCAGCTGTCCCATCAATTGACTGGCTTGTATTGCGGATTAGTAGCGGCGCTCAGATGATTAAAAAAAGAAAGCATACAAAATATACATGGTGAGGTGACCTCTCTCTAAGTAAATTTAAAATGGCCAACTAATTCGTAATTGAAGTTGCATAGAATGTTTGTCTATTTTAAGACATGTGTTGGCAGATTTGCAAAAGATGTTCAGTGGGAGGATTTGAAATTTCTAAAATTTGTACAGACTGTTCTATTCAACAACAACTGAACTTTCCGGACACATTTTCTGAAATAATAAGTGTGACAAATTTCAACAAAATTGGTCCACTGGTGGCCAAGCTGTTTCATGCAGACAGACAGACAGACAGACATGGAAATAGCAGCAGGTTCTTTTCACATTATTTACAAGCCCAGCTAAAAATGCATGTCACTTGATCACTGAATACTCCACATCATGTACACAACTGTCTGAGATGTTTTTATAATCCAGGTGTGAACAGTTTCATCTCTAAATGTTCTGCTGTCCTGTTCAGGGTGCATTCTTATCTTGGGCTGGGTGCGTCTGGGGTAGTCGCTTACCCTCCTCAGCCTTGTATAGATGTTGAATGAGTATTTGTTTTCATTATGTTTTAAGGGTACAAATTATTTTATTTAGATTTTTACTTACCTGCTTCTGTGATATATTTTGTTCAACTTGTTCGACATTTTTCATAATTAGGTAGATTTTTGCTGTGCTCTGTAATTCAATTACACGTACATAAAAAGGAAACGTTTTCATAGAAATCACTTCTTTTTAGTGATCACTTGTTCCCATGTGTATCGGCACGGCCTAAGGAGGAATATCTATTAGAATGATGAATTATGCTTATTATAACAAGCAGAAAGAGAAATATTTGACATGCTAGCTTATTCCCAATAAATCATGTCTAGAACGAGCCACATATCAGGATTTCTGTTGTTATTAATCCTTAGGCAAGTATGTAAATAGTTAATGAGATTTAAAAAATAGAATTACATTAATAGTTTATTGTGCATATTTTGGAAAAGATTTTGAAAAAGTGAATCTGTTCCAGGGTCGATGAACTGGAGAAGGAGTTGGCTGACCTGTGTTGTAATAGGGAATTGGTAGACCAGACAGGTAGGAATAGGTGGGTCACGATCACAAGGTGTAAGGCAAAGGGTACACACTGTCCAGGGGCATCAACCCCAGAATTAGAAGTCTCAAACCATTATCATGCCCTTGCAGAGCTGGACGGTGTCTCTGATAATCCTGAGGTGGTAGGCAGGGATGAGGAGCCCCAACGGGACACCTCAAAACCAGTTCCCAGAAAGAGAGATGTAGTGATAGTTGGGGACTCACTCATTAGGGGGATTGAAGCGCAGGTGTGCTCCAGAGAAAGAGAGTTTAGCACGGTGTGTTGCCTTCCGGGAGCACAGGTGGGAGACCTCCCTGGAAGGGTGGATAGAATCTTGGCCAGTGTGGGGGTGGATCCAGTTGTCATTGTCCATGTCGGAACAAATTACATACATAAGGGTAGTCTGTCAGTTCTGCGATCCAAATTCAAAGAGTTAGGTACCAAGCTGAGGAGCAGAACTGACAAGGTAGTCTTCTCCGAAGTTCTGCCTGTGCCACTCGCCAGTCCAGGTAAGATTAAGGAGATTAGAATTCTTGACGCGTGGCTCAAATCTTGGTGCAAGGTAGAAGGGTATAGGTTTATGGGGCATTGGGACTCCTTTTGGAACAGATGGAACCTGTTCCGCCATGACGGGTTACATCTGAACCGGAGGGGCACCAATGTATGTGTAGGCTAGTCGAGGATTGTTTAAACTAGGGAATGGGGGGGCTGGGAGTTTAGGACAGGTCAGGTTTAGATCTATACATGGAAGAACAAACAGTGGTGTAGAAATAAAAATGCATAGTAATGTTAATTCTAAGCAAACACGTAAATGTAGAAGGATTAACACATTAAAAATAGCTTGCCTTAATGCTACAAGTATCAAAAATAAGGTAAGTGAGTTGGAGTTGTACGTAGCAGAGCATAATTATGATATTATAACAATAACGAAGACCTGGCTAAAAAACAAAGATGGGGATGAGTGTAACACAGAGGGGTACACATTTTTTAGGAAGGATAGACAGAACAGAAAAGGAGGTGGGGTTGCTGTTTATGCCAAACAGGGTTTAAATATAAGTCATCTTCAGTTGGATGATGAGCCCCATCTTAGTGAGGACATGTGGCTTCACCTGGAAAATATTAGGGAAAGAGGTCTTATTTTAGGAGTGTGTTATAGACCACCCAATTCAGACAGTAATTTCAACACACATCTTTTTAGTAATATTAAAAAGTCAAGTTTACAGGGCGATATTATAGTCATGGGGGACTTTAATTATCCAAACATTAACTGGGATAACCTTGCAGATGGAGGAGCACAAGAGCAGGAGTTTTTAGAAGTAATCAGCGACTGTTTTTTAACACAGCATGTTAAAGCACCAACACGGGGTGAAGACTGTCTGGATTTAGTATTCTGTAATAATCAGGATAGAATTGAGGGTGTAGAGGTGATTGAACCACTAGGCTCAAGTGACCATAATGTAATACAATTCTCAGTATTTTGTAAGAGTGCAGATGTAAAGACTAAAATTGTTAAGTTGAACTTTGATAGGGCTAATTTTGAGAAGATGGGACAAAGTCTAAGTAGGATAGACTGGGATAAGCTTTCAAGTGTGGAGACAGTCGAGGAGCAGTGGAACAAGTTTAAAAATGTTTTACATGTAATGCAGGACAGATACATACCTAAATTTGGAATTAATAGGAAACTAAAAAAAAACTAAACGGTGTATTAATAAATATTTAAAAAAGAAGTTGCAAAGGAAAAAACTGCTTTATAAGGCATACAGTTTACAATACAGTTTATTTTTGTATAGCCCAAAATCACACAGGAAGTGCCGCAATGGGCTTTAACTGCCTCTTGACAGCCCCCCAGCCTTGACTCTCTGAGAAGACAAGGAAAAACTCCCAAAAAACCTTGTAGGGAAAATGGAAGAAACCTTGGGAAAGGCAGTTAGTTCAAAGAGAGACCCCTTTCCAGGTAGGTTGGGCGTGCAGTGGGTGTCAAAAGAAGGGGGTCAATACAACACATTACACAGAAGAGAACAAATCCTTAATACAGCATAATAATAAAAATTTTAGAAGTACGGAGCAGAATTTAACAGTAGATGATATCACATAATAAGATTTGGATATTTTTAGAGTTCTGGAGACCTCATCCATCAAGCTGCCTCCCCCATTTGGCCATTCCACGGCTGAAACGTTGCTCCGATGAAAGGACCCCTCTTTCCCATTCCCAAAGTGAATTGTAGAGCAAATGAGAACATGAGGGCAACCATTAAGAAGGATATCAGGGAGGCTAAAAGACAGTTGGAGAGGAATATAGCAGATAAGGCGAAAGAAGACCCTAAGAGATTCTTTCAGTATTTTAGTAGTAAAAGAACAGTTAAGGAGGAGGTCAAGTTCATCAGGAATAGTAAAGGGTAATTAAAAGATACAGACAGTGGAATAGCGGATGCCCTAAACTTACAGTTTTCTGAGGTGTTTACAAGTGAGCAAGTGGATAACCTGCCAGAGGTAAACACAACTACTAAGGAGGTACTGAGGGATTTGGAAATTGTAGAGGGAGAAGTGCTGCTCAGATTAAATAAGATGAAATCAAACAAATCACCAGGACTAGATAATATTTATCCTCGTGTTCTTAAGGAGGTTAGTGAGTACATATATAAACCCTTTACACATATGTTTAGGAAGTCACTGCGCACTGGAGAGATTCCGAAGGGCTGGAAAATGGCAAATATCACCCCATTATATAAAAAGGGTGACAGGGCAGATCCAATTATAGGCCAGTAAGCTTAACATGCATCACAGGAAAATTAATGTATGGAATTATTAATGATAAGTTTGAGCAACACATTTCATGGACAGGAGTTATTCTGAACAGTCAGCATGGGTTCAGAAGAGGGAGGTCGTGTTTTACTAACATGCTGGAATTCTATGAGGAGGCAACAAAAGCATACGATCAAAGTGGAGCTTAAAGCATTTGATAAGGTGCCACATGAGAGGTTGGGCATCAAGTTAAAAGAAGTGGGAGTTCAGGGTGATGTTTTTAGATGGGTGCAGAATTGGCTCAGAAACAGGAAGCAGAAGGTGATGGTGCGAGGAACCTCATCAGAACTGGCCGATGTTAAGAGTGGTGTTCCACAGGGGTCAGTGCTAGGGCCATTGCTATTTTTAATATATATAAATGATTTAGATAGGAATATAAGTAACAAGCTGGTTAAGTTTGCAGATGATACCAAGATAGGTGGATTAGCAGATAATTTGAAATCCGTTATATCATCACAGAAGGACTTGGATAGCATACAGGCTTGGGCAGATTTGTGGCAGATGAAATTTAATGTCAGTAAATGTAAAGTATTACACATAGGAAGTAAAAATGTTAGCTTTGAATACACAATGGGCAGGTGAAAAATCGAGAGTACACCTTATGAGGATTTAGGAGTCATAGTGGACTCTACGCCATCAACTTCCAGACAGTGTTCAGAATCCATTTAGAAGGCTAACAGAATGTTAGGTTATATAGCACCTTGATATGTGGAGTACAAGTCAAAGGAGGTTCTGCTCAGTCTTTATAACACACTTGTGAGGCCTCATCTTGAGTACTGTGTGCAGTTTTGGTCTCCAGGTTACAAAAAGGACATAGCAGCACTAGAAAAGGTCCAGAGAAGAGTGACTAGGCTGATTCCAGGTCTACAGGGGTTGAATTATGAGGAAAGATTAAAAGAGCTGAGTCTTTACAGTTTAAGCAAAAGAAGATTAGGAGGTGACATGATTGAAGTGTTTAAAATTATGAAGGGAATTAGTACAGTGGATCGAGACTTGTATTTTAAAATGAGTTCATCAAGAACACGGGGACACAGTTGGAAACTTGTTAAGGAGAAAGTTCGCATAAACAAGCTTTTCTTTACACAAAGAATGATAGACACTTGGAATAAGCAACCAAGTAGTGTGGTAGACAGTAAGACGTTAGGGACTTTCAAAACTCAACTTGATGTTTTCTTGGAAGGAATAAGTGAATAGGACTGACAAGCTTTGTTGGGCTGAATGGCCTGTTCTCGTCTAGAGTGTTCTAATGTTCTAATTTTGAATTGTGATATAACAAAATGAAAAACACTAAATGCACTCTGTAACAAGGAACACATGAGTTACCCGCTTGGCATATGCTTGTTTGCTGCCATTTCTTATGATACTCATTTAATGTAATCATTCTTTAGTATTTATTAATCTGTTTTTAAGTCTAGTCTATCTTTTTGTGAGTTAATGAAAATGTAAATGCATTTCTGTTCATTTAATTAAATCTTGTTAAAGTAACAGATGCTGGAAAACACAGTGCAATGATATGATGTAATAGCATCGTAAAAAAAGCCTCATTTATTATTATCAAGTTTGCTTTAATTGTAATTGCAATTTTGACATTTAATGCGGTAAAATGAGGAATAGTGCTACTATAAAAGTAGTAATCACAGTAATTATATTAATACATGCTAACATCAAATATTAAGCATAAGTGTGTAATGTGTAATTTATTTTAATATTAATATTAAGAGAAATAATATTATTACTTTTAGGCATTTTTACTTTTAATATTGTATATGGTTATTTGCAGAGAATAGCGACTAGGATGATTCTAGGACTAAGAGATATGAGAAAAGACTGAAGGAGCTGAATTCGTTTCAGTTTATGCCAATGAACATTAAGATGAGGATACTTTTGAAGTGTTGAAAATTATAAAAGGAGTTAGCACAGTGGATTGTAGCAGTTACATTAAAATAAATACCATATATACTCACGTATAAGTTGGGTCTTGAAACCCGAAAAATCGATCATAAAATTAGACCCAGACTTACACGCCTGTTCAAAAATGCGACACTTACATTTTCTGTTTTACATCTTCTTACCTCCTCCAATCTCACATCAGTTTCTCAGACACATCGAATTTTATTGCAGCAGTGCAGTTACCAATTTTTTTCGCTACTTCAACAATGTTTAATTTAAAACCAGCTTCATATTTTCTTCTGATCTAATGCTCCATCGTAGATAAGGGATACTCATACAATACTGTAAATGTGTTTGAGGGTGTGAGATGCAAAAAACACAAATCAGTGCAAATCTTGCCTCGGAATAGTTCAGGTATTACTGTACGGTCATGTAGGCTGAATGCAGGAGAGAGGTTAGGAGCACACGCTGATACAGCGCATTGCCGCACTCACATAGAAAAAATGGCAGTGTGCTTCATGGTTACTCTCTCAGGTGGGCATTAGCATATCATAATCTTTTGGGCCAATAGCGCGAGTTTTCTGCATTCAACTTATATGACCAACATTATAAAATACCAGGAATTATACAATAAAATCAAGTTCCGACTTTTCCGCAGGAGAACTTATCCGTGATTATATATGGTAAATAAAATATGTTGTAGTTAAAACGTTTCTCTGTTTTCAAAGAAGTCATTCTCAGAGATCAAATGAAAATGCAGAACGATTCTTTACTTGCACACAGATGTGCACAAATGTCTCAGTCTATGTTGTGAGCAATCAATAAAATAATTCATTCACTTTGATACTTTTCCATTACCATTACCTTATCTAATACATCACGTCATCTGACTCTTAATATGCAGAATTTTACCCTTTTAACCAATCGACTACAGCCACCAGTAACCTCATAAACATGTCGATTCTTCCATTATTCTAAACATTGCGTCGTTAACAGGAGTGTCCTATGGGTTTTCCTGTTGATCTTATCACCATTTCACCATAGGGGTGTTTGGGCTTTCTCACTATTTTGTTCTCGCTTTTTAAAGGGGTGTTCATTACTCATCTGCTTCATTTTAACCTAGTAGTTACGTTAATGGTTCCTCTTAAGATAAGGCAACCCTCACGTGCTTAAGCTTTAGACCATATTTAGTTAACCCTTTAATTACCTTCAGTCCTTTTCTTTATGCTTTTAATAATCCATTGTTACAACTTTATTTAAGTATATGCTTATATTAAATTGCAGAAATGATCATATATTGATTTAAAATATTTGATTAAAATTCTGTTTTGTACAAATGTTATGAAGCTTTTATACACACAGATGTCCTCAAACACATGGAATAAATTACCAAGTAGTGCAGAAGAATGCAGGAAGTTTGGGGCCTTCAAATCTTGACTTGATGTTATTTTTTTACAAGCAGATTAACAGGATGGACGAGCTCTTCTCATCACAGTTTTTCTAATGGTCTAATATGGTATATTTTATCTCATTCCTGACAAAGCATCTCTAGAATGGACCATGGGTTGGGATTTTTCAGTCATTTTGGCCTAAGTTTCCCTGTCTTTCCTACAACTGCAATTATACATAAATGAAATTTTTTAAAAGAAGGAGTTCATACATCTTCGTTCTCAAATACTAAGGAGCCCTTTTCTAGTGATGAAATTTAAAAGCTGAGATTCTTTAGTGATTTTCAACTTAAGAGAGGTTGAAATTGTACTTTAGAAAGTCAATAGTTTGATTGATACAATGCACCATTTATTTTTAATTTAGCACTTACTATTTCTTTTCATGATTCATACAATGTAAAATTTCACAAAGTTTATGTGACAGATACCTTGAATTTTAGTTTATTTTTCTTTGGATTATACAGTATGCCATCATCACGTTCTCAGAATTTATTCTGCAATGTATGATTGACTCAAATTAGAAGACCATTACAATTTGTGTCTACACATTGGTGGAACTTCCCATTTCTTTTCTAAAACTAGAAATAGGCACAGAGGGAAGGGCATTGCTCAGAAAATTGGGAGAATTCATTTAGTAAGCTCTCTAACAAAATTAACTAGATGATTTCCGGAGCCACATGCTTTTTTAATAAGTTCTGAATACCACTAATAAATAATATACACTGGCCTCTTAGTGGCCTCTTTTGTTTGCATTTGTAGATACAGTATCTTTACAAATTGAAACATTCATTAATTCTAAACCCTTTGAGAAGAATTTTACATAAATAAAATGTTTGAAAAGAAGGAATTTGTGCATCTTACTTCACAAATGTTTACTAGTTCTCTTCTGATCAACAAATATATACAGTAATCCCTCCTCGATCGCAGGGGTTGCATTCCAGACCCCCCCGCGATAGGTGAAAATCCGCGAAGTAGAAACCATATGTTTCTATGGTTATTTTTATATATTTTAAGCCCTTATAAACTCTCCCACACTGTTTATAAATATTCCCCGCAGAGTTATACAGCATAATCCCTTTGTATTCTCTTAGATATTAGGTAAGACACACTGTTTATATACAGTAAAACCTAAATATTATTTTAAAGATATTGAGTGTCTCCGATATCACATATGTTACAGCCATTATGATAGACAGGCCACCAGCAATAAATACGTACAATGCAAGAAAAATAGTATACAGTAAATATGTGTACAGTGATACTAAACGTACGTACATGTACTAAGTACTGTAAGTAGAAAATGAATTATGGTTACTCACCAACAATGACACGATGACTTGTCCGATAACAATGAGTTTAATTTTACTGCACAAAAAAGGAGAGCATTACAGCCCTTCTAAAGGAGCCACTTCAGGCGATTGTGTAGCACTGCCGTTGTTCTTCTTCTGGCAGTCTTCAATCCAAATCCCTAAAGCAGATTCCATCCAGACTACTGCCTTATTACATCCACTTACAACTCGTTTTGCACCCTGGTTAAAAGGACACTGCGGCCGTAGATCTTATATTCCTTTCCTACTTTTTAAATAAAAAGAATCGTAGCCTCATTGATGCTGTAATGGCGTCCTACATCGGTGTAGCTTTTCTCTTCCTTCAACAAATCCAAAACGTTTACCTTTTCGGCAATCGTTAACATCTTCCGTTGGCGCTTGGGCACGGCCCCTGAAGCAGTAGCAGGAACAGATAGTTTTGGAGCCATAATGAAGGGCTTGACTATGCACAAAGATAAACACAAAAGAGCACAAAAGTTAACTCTTTACACAGCGAAACATGTTGATGCTGAATGAGCAAGATGAGACTTCCTGGTTAACAATGCATTCAGCACACAGGAACTTAACTGCGTGCTCTGATTGGTTAGCTTCTCAGTCATCCGCCAATAGCGTCTCTTGTATGAAATCAACTGGGCAAACAAACTAAGGAAGCATGTACAGGAAGTAAAAAGACACATTGTCCGCAGAAGCAGCGAAAAATCTGCGTTATATATTTAGTTATGCATACATATAAAAGCCGCAAAAGTCGAAGTGCGATATAGCGAGGGATTACTGTAATAAGCTTTGTGACTGCTGCTGCTGCTGGGGGATGCGATGGCCCTTCAGAAACCCTCTCTTAAACAGTTTTTCAGTGGAAAAAGAAACACGCTCTTTCAGTACCTCTTTGCAGATAAGCTGCCAGCTTGCCGTGCAATGTGCTCCTTGCACAGGGCTTTGAACATTTAAAAGATTGAGCCGTGGCCATCCTGAGGTCTCTCACTCTCCTGTCTCTTTTACCCAGACTTCCTCTACTCCGGTCGCTGCCGCCGGCCCACTGCATCCCATCATCCCATTGATGAAGAAAACTTTGTGTTCTTTTGATCAGGATGTAGGGCTGGTGCGACACATTTGACCACTGTTATTTGTGAGGCCGGATCACCTTTGTAAGAGATTTGTGTTTGTACTGTAACTGGCAGTACATCAATAAAGTTTCTACTTCTTGAGCTCTCCTGTGCAACTTTGTGACCCAAGCGTGAAAGCTCATAGTTGCTAATGTTTCAACTTAGGCAAAGACTGATATTAAATTTAATGTCAATATAGATTGTAAAAATAGTCACTTTCTAATCAGTCATACATTATATGTGTTGTACAAAGTTAGTATGTTGTGTGCCATTATCTTTTTGCTTCAATATTTTACTCTATTTTCTAGTCATATAGTCTAATTTTTCACAAAAAGGTAACATGACAGATATCTCAATATTTGGTTTTATTACTTTTTAGATTCCATGAAGATGAGCAATGCCACCACCATGGTCTTAGATTTTATACTTCAATGTGCCATTGAATCAAACCAGAAGACAATTACGATTTGTGCTCTTGCATTCATCTACTTTGTATGCATGTTTGGAAATCTACTGGTGATTTTGGTAATAACTCTCAATCCTCAACTCTATGCTCCAATGTACCTCTACATTGGCACCTTGGCGGTGATCGACCTAGCAAACAGCTCAATTCTCATACCAAAGATGCTGTCTGCCCTTCTACTTGGCTCTTCAGTGGTGCCTTATGCAGCCTGCATGTTGCAGATGTTTCTTATGGCTCATGTTGAGGAGATGGAATCATATCTCTTGGCCTTCATGGCTTTTGATCGATATGTAGCCATTGTTTACCCTTTGCGGTATCCTTCAGCAATTACAAATAAAAAAGCTGCCATTGGTGTCTTAGTATCAAATATTTTTGGCATAATTTTCAAATCATATGTCCTCATTGCTGTTAGTGAACTTTCATTTTGTGGTACCAATATTATTCCTTTTTGTTTCTGTGATTATCCAACAGTGGTCCATATTTCATGTTCTGAAAAGCTCAAATACTTAATGCCTATGTCTGTTTCTGTCGTTGCCAGTGGGGTCTTCCCATTAGTTTTAGTTCTTCTGTCCTACAGTCGGATTGCTATTGAAGCCCTTAGGATATCATCAACAGGTTTAAAAAGTAAGGTTTTTGACACTTGTGTGACCCACCTGCTCGTGGTTGGACTCTTTTATATTCCACTTGCCTTGTTTTATATATTTCCAACAGCAGGAATAATGATACCAACAGAAACTTACAATATTCTTTTTATTCTTGGGAATGCAGTGCCATCCATGATGAACCCCATTATATACAGTTTTAGGAATAAAGAAATAAATAAAAGCATTCATAGACTCCTTATTTTTAGAGGATCAACTGTTATAAGGATGAAATAAAATATATACTGTTTGTTGAACAGAGATTTACTACTCTTATTGATAAACAAATAGAGCTGTAGATAATTACAAACTGATTCACAGAAACATGAACACTGAAGATTACCTAATAGTACTTTGTCAATATTAAGTCCAGTTAATAGGTTTATCCAATTGAAAAATCAAATAAAATGTTAGGTTATGTATTATGGGAAATTGTACTCAGAGTTCATAAAGCCTTGCAAAAAGCTCTGCTTCTGTCAAGCAGTGGTGAACAGAACTACACACAAGTACATCCCTTTGTTGGTGGACATTGCACCATTAACTCCATTAATTAAAGTCAAATAATAAAGATCACTTCAGCCCTATTGACTTGTAGAAATTCACAGGAGTGTATTGATAAGGGGGATGAGAGGGCGGATAGGACTCAGGTGGAGAACTTTGTTTCATGGTGCAATTGTCTGCATCTCAATATCTGCAAAATGAAGGAACTGGTTGTTGATTTTTGCTGCACTATTCAAGGAGTGGATGTAGGGGTGGTCCAATACCACAACTCCTTAGGGGTCGAGGGCTGCACATTAATGAAAGGTTGGACTGATCTCGGAACACAGAGGAACTAGAAAAGAAAGGACAGAGCAGGCTCTTCTTCTTGGGAGAATGTGTTCCTTTAATATGGGAAGTGGCATCCTTCACATCTTCTACAACTCTGTAATGGCTAGTGTGGTGTCCTGAGCTGTCAACATCACGTCAAGAGAGACCCACCAGATCAACAAGCTAATTAAAAGGGCAGACTGTTATGGGACACAGTCTGGATCCCTTGGAGCAAAGGCGAGAACTAAAACAAAACTGTGAGCCATTATGAACGATGCTGCACATCCTCTCTCTGACACACCAACACTAAGGACGTCAGGCGACAAGTTATTCAGCAGAAGTGTGCCAAGAAAAACGAATGGGGCTCCTTTATACCAGCAACAATACATCTGTATAGCACCTCCCTGGGACTGGGACTGCCTTTTTAATTTAATGTGCTCAGACCATAGGGTGTGTATATTTATTTATTTATATCCTATTTATGTATTTATTCATTTAAACAGCTTCTGTAAAAAGCCAAATTTCCCCGTAGAGACAAATAAATAAATAAAGTTATATCCCTTCACATTTTGTTTAATTTGGCAATTTTAACAGGTTATAGCAATTATACCCAACTGCTGTTTGCAATCTCCAGTCTTTGGACCATGAAATTCTTAAACCGTCTTGTTCCTCTTCCTTCTTTTTTAAGACTTCTGTCAGTCTAGCGTTTACAAGTCAGCATCTTTTCTTTCAGCCACATTGCTTAAAGAGTATCTTACCTGTCTTGTTCTTTTATAGCCCGCAACGCAGCTGTCTGTACTCCTTTGGAATTTTTTATATCACGGAACATTGAATAACATTTGACATTTTTGACTCTGATCAAGACAAAATGACTCTTTAAAGTCAAAATGAAAACAGATTTCCACAAAGTGTTCTAAATTAATTACAAATGTTAAGCAAACAAATTATACGATAAACAGTTCAGGTGTCCTCTCCAGAGAGAAGAAGTATTATGAAATCAGGCTAAAGTAAATCAGGATCAAAGAAATCTTAATTCCTTTCTAGAAAATATGGATGTAGCCAACCTTTGTATCTGGACCATATTTAGCCAGAATTATGAGATGTGTGAGGCCATAGATCTGGATAATTCGCTAATCCTGCTCCGTGGAACAAGCTAAGGCTTTGACTTTTCCAGAAAGAAAGATCTGATGAGATCTGGCTTAGTTACTGGGGAAACCAATGCTTTGAAACTAACCTGCAAAAGAGCATGTTTAACATGAAGGATTAATTATTTAAAACCTAATAGATTAAAGAGTGAACCTTCCAATCATGTCCTGTCAGAAAGAGCTGATATATATATATATATATTAAGTGCAAAATTCTTTTCTTTTTTTTTCTTTTTCCTCTTTTAAAGACTATATTGGTAACAGATATCTCTATCTTTTAACCTTAAAGCGCCACTGCATGGGGGCTTGATGTGCTTTGGACGTGCTCTGTCTCTGGGTATGTCAGAGGACTGGGACTGCATGAAGTGGGTTTTAGCCTCACTTGGGGAGGCAAAAAGAGAGGGTGGGGGGTTAAGGGGGGAAGAGAAAGAGAGCAGGCTTGATCTATATCTAATCTATCATCTCAATCTTTATAATTATAACTATCAACGTAATAATAAGCTGCATGGCAACAACTCTTGGGGGAATAGGAAATTAAGACCTAAACTATTTCACTTCCAGTTAAGACTATAATATGACACCAAAAACTCAGAATCAGTGTCTCCATGATGGGACAGTTAACTTCGTAAGCTGGAATGTTAAAGGCCTGAATCACGAATTAAAGAGAAAGAAAGTACTTTCTCACCTAACAGGTCTAAATGCTAAAATAGTATTTTTACAGGAAACCCACTTACTAAGTAAGGATCAGTTCCGGCTGCAAAAGACTGGACTGGCCAAATGTTCCATTCTAGTTTTACAAAGAAAACTAGAGGGGTGGGAATTCTCATACATAGAACAGTACCATTTGTAGCATCAGATGTAGTATTGGATCCTGAAGGGAGATATGTGATGGTCATGGGAGACTTATCTAACTGTAAAATGATTTTGATAAATGTTTATGCACCTAATGTTGATGATAAGGAATTTATACAAAATTTATTTGCATCCATTCCCAATCTGAACACTCATAAACTTATAATGGCTGGGGACTTTAATTGTGTTCTAAATCCACTTTTAGATAAGACTTCCTCCACAGGGGGAACGGCAACTAACACCGCAAAGATAATTACAAAGTTTATAACTGATCACAACTTATCAGATCCCTGGAGGTTTTAAACCCAAATTCAAGAACATATTCTTTCTACTCACCAGTACATCATTGCTACTCAAGGATTGATTACTTCTTTATAGATAATAACTTCTTGCCTAAGATTAAATCTTGTAAATACGATGCTATTGTTATTTCAGACCATGCTCCGATGATCTTGGAGCTGAAATTACTAAGGCCCATACACTCACCCCAGGAGATGGCGTCTCAATCCGCTTCTATTAGCTGACGAGAATTGTACTGAATTTATATCCAAACAAATTGAATTCTTTCTAGAGACAAATACATCCCCTGAGATCTCTGCAGGAATACTCTGGGAAACTCTTAAGGCCTTCTTAAGAGGACAGATTATCTCATATCTTTCCCACAGAAATAAATCCGAAGCGAAGAAAGTAGCAGAGATAAAAGCGAAATTACTAAAATAGATGAAGAACATGCCAGACTACCAAGCGAGACTCTACATAAGAGGAGGCAGGCTCTACATTCAGAATTAAACCTCTTGACAACTAAAGAAACCGAACAACTAATTTACAAATCCAGACATCATTATTATGAACATGGAGAGAAAGCTAATAAGCTTTTAGCGCAACAAATTCACAAGCAAGATGTATAGCGCAATCTCGGTAATTACTAACACGAACGGAGATAAAATCATCGAACACAAAAATATAATGTACACTTTTAGAGACTACTATAAATCCCTATATACTACTGAGTTTAAAGAAGACAATATACAATCTAATGCATTTCTGGATAAATTACAGATACCACAAATTGACGCTATTAGTGTGGAGGAGCTCGATAAACCTCTGTCATTATCAGAATTACTGGATGCTATAAAGTCACTCCAAGGTGGAAAAGCAGCAGGCCCTGACGGCTACCCTGCAGAGTTTTACAAGAAATTCTCCGCTCAGCTAGCTCCCTCCTATTAGCAACATTTACAGAAGCCAGAGATAACCAATCTCTTCCACAAACCTTTCGCCAAGCACTAATCACTGTCTTTCCAAAACAAAATAAGGACTTATTACAATGTGCATCATACAGACCAATTTCACTTCTGAATAACGACGTTAAAATACTCTCTAAAATCATAGCTAGAAGGATGGAGAAAGTGCTCCCTCAGTAATATCACAAGACCAAACTGGATTTATTAGGGGCCGACACTTATCTTCAAATCTTCGACGCCTGTTTAATGTAATATACTCACCAACTAAATCAAACACCCCAGAAATATTATTATCATTGGATGCAGAAAAAGCTTTGACATGATTGAATGGAAATACCTTTTACTATTTTGGAGAAGTTTGGGTTTGGCCCGAACATTTGTGCATGGATTAAATTACTGTATACTAACCCAGAAGCTTCAGTTTGCATCAATAACATTTGCTCAGACTACTTTAAACTAGAGCGTGGCACAAGACAAGGATGCCCTTTGTCACCACTGCTGTTTGCAATTGCCATTGAACCACTGGCAATACATTGTCGAAATACTGATCAGATAAAGGGGATTAGCAGAGAAGGACTGGAACAGAAAATCTCATTATATGCAGATGACATGGTACTGTATATATCGGACCCAGAAAATTCTGTGCCTGCAGTCTTAGCAGCACTCACAGAATTTCAAAAGCTCTCTGGTCTCAGAATTAATCTGAATAAAAGTGTACTCTTTCCGGTGAATTCGCAAGCATATAATATTAGATTAGACACCCTTCCTTTTATCATTGCAGAACAGTTTAAATACCTCGGGGTAAACATCACAAGTAAACATAAAGCTCTTTATCAACAAAATTTCGTCGTCTGCATGGAAAAAATTAAACAAGACTTGCATAGATGGTCAACCCTTCATCTCACACTAGCTGGAAGAATTAACACTGTTAAGATGAATATTCTTCCTAAGCTCCTTTTTATTTCAAAACATACCAATATACATTAATAAATCGTTCTTTAAGCAATTAGATTCAACAATAACCTCATTTATTTGGAATTCTAAACATCCACGCATCAAAAGCGACCCTACAAAGACAAAAGGCAGAAGGCGGCATGGCTCTACCTAACTTCCAGTTTTATTACTGGGCGCAAATATACAGTCGATAAGAACCTGGACACAAATAGAAGAACATACACAGGCATGGACCGCAATAGAAGTAAAATCCTGCAGTACTTCTTTGTATTCCTTGCTTTGTGCTCCAATAAACACACGTTATCGGCAATACACTAATAACCCAATTGTGCTCCACTCACTTAGAATCTGGAACCAATGTAGAAAGCATTTTAAGACGGAGAAGCTTCTTTCTGTGGCACCTGCAAAAGAACCACCTCTTTCAACCCTCACAAACATATGCAGTTTTAATATCTGGAAAAATTTGGAATTAACTTGCTTAGAGATCTTTATATAGACAACGTCTTTGCATCCTATGAACAATTACATTCCAAATTTAACATTCCAGCTACAAATTTCTTTCACTATCTTCAAATCAGGAACTTTGTTAAACAGAACCTTCCAGATTTTCCTCATCTTGCACCCTCATCCACGCTGGAAAAATTATTGCTCAATTTCAAGGAGTTAGACTCCATCTCTACAATATATAAAATCCTTTTACAATCCCTTCCTTTCAAAGATCCAAGAGGACACTGGGAAAATGACCTCTCAATTAATATATCAGAAAAGGAGTGGAAAGTAGCAATGCAGAGAATTCACTCGCTCCATATGCAAAGCATACAATTATACAACTCAAAATTATATATCGAGCACATCTGTCTCGACTAAAACTCTCAAAATGTTTCCAGGGCATGATCCAACCTGTGAACGCTGCAAAAGCCCCAGCCTCACTAGGTCACATGTTCTGGGCCTGCTCCAAATTAACATTATTCTGGACAAAAATTTTTAATTACCTCTCAGACAGTCTTGGACTCACAATCCCTCCTAACCCATTAACAGCTGTGTTTGGGGTTCTTCCAGAGGGTCTTAAAGTGGAGAAAGACAAACAAATTGTGATTGCATTCACTACACTGTTGGCACGCAGACTTATTCTGATAAACTGGAAGAACCCAAACTCTCCTCTTTCAAGTCAGTGGGAAACTGATGTGTTATATTATTTAAAATTGGAAAAATCAAATACTCAGTTAGAGGATTTGTGCAGACTTTTTTCAAAACATGGCAGGATCTCATCAGTAATATTTTGAAATGATTTTATAAAGCACAGAGAATTTGTTGATTTAGGTATTTTTAAAGCCTTAAATTTTACACCGTTTGGCTTGCTCTCTCTCTCAAGGGTGGGGATCGATCTGTTCTTAGCATAATTCTTTTTTTTTGTAAAACTTGATTGCTATGTATTGATTGTAATAAAATTAATAAATAAAAAAAAAAAAGAAAGAGCTGATCCCAGTTGCACTATTTATGAGGTATAAAATGCCAACAAAATGTTGCAAATGTGGTGTCCCTTCCTTAATTAACAATCGACAAAGAAGAAAAACACTTTCACCAAATGAACTATAAACTCAGCCACCAGGGGGTGCTCCAGCCCCCCAAACACCAGCTACACAGTTCATTCAACACAATAAGCTTTTATTGTGAGAAGCTCTTCCAAAGTAAGCGTTTTCCATGCTACAGCCACAAGTACAGTGAAGCACACAGCTATACTCTGTTTTCTTCTATCAGTCGTCTCTTCTTTCTGCCTAAACTCCGCTCATCCAGCAAGCATTGTCATCCTTTTCCCAACTCTGGCTCTAAGACTAATGCAGGGCTGCTCCTTTTACACAAAACCTGGGAGTCCTTCTGGTGTGTCAAAGTCCTGTGCCGGGAGCACTTGCAGGTAAGGCTGGAGCCCAACTAAGTTAGACATGCAAGTTCTCTCTGTGATCCCTGGCGACGCCCATGGAAACCTAACATTGCTGAGCCAAAAACTTCAGTTCCCATGATGCCCTGTGGGAACCTATGGTGCTGCTGCAACCCAGGGGTGCTGCCATCTAGTATTCCGGGGACTGTGTATGCTATCTCTCCCAGTCCTTCCAAATTGAGAGCATCCCAGCTGTATAAGGTTCCTGGTCATCCCTCACAGTAGTCAGACCCCACTCTGACATTTTATCATGCCCAGAGAAGTACATGAATATTACTGTTTTACAAATGACACTTCAAAATATCTGGGGGAACTTCTAAAACATAAGAATGTCACATTATGGCTTTGAGCTGCCATTTATGCATATCATGGAAACTTCTTTTTTTTTTTTTTTTTGGGTAACAGCAGTTTTTTCCATAACACTGGATATTACGTTACACAGCAATCACAAAAAGTGTCTAATTTTGAATGGGTGATGTTGTGGTGTATACAATCTGTAAATTTTGGACTATATTTTCATTATATTTTGTTCAAGACAAAACAACAGATGAACTTAAATACAGGTCACTAGCATGGACAGTTAACATCAAAGGCAATCTGCTTTCCTGAATTGTACCAATATCGGTACCACCTGTTTGAGCTGAGCAGGAATTCAGGAGACGCCTCAAGCTGTATTGATGATTTTGTCACCTATGAAGGGAAAAGCACCAGAACTAAATTGGTTTACAGCTTGGGAAGAGAAGACATGCTATGGTTCAAGCTGTACCCGATTAGATCGGGACTCAGACAACGAATGCTACGTATGTAATTACTCTGATCTGCAAGCTGTCAAACAAAGGAACCACACGCCGTGCCACATTGTCCAAAAGCAGTCCAAGTCAAGTAAAGAGGCTTCACTTCTGATACTGACATCTGAGATTCGATCCCCGAGAGGGGTGCTATGGAGTGTGTACGCCTGATGAGCTCAAATAAGGGTGAAACACGTGTCACATACTCTATGTATTATTTGGCAGTAAACTAAGTAACATACAATATATATATATATATATATAGATATATATATATATATATATATAGAGAGAGAGAGAGAGAGAGAGAGAGATGGATATCAAATATATATTTATGTCTCCTGTAAAGCCCAATTACCATTCTTAACTCAGAAATTAAAAAAAATGAATGGACATTAGGTTTCTGCTCTTAAATGCTTGTTAGACCGTCAAATATGGTCACTTGTGTGAGAACGTGAGTGTTAATATTGATGGATGTAGTATTTCTGAAAATTCAACCATTAACAATCTTGGCATGATTTTTGATGTTTGGCTCACATTCTGGTCTCATATCAAGGTCATTACCAAGACAGCACTTTTTCATCTTAGCAATAGATAGATAGATAGATAGATAGATAGATAGATAGATAGATAGATAGATAGATAGATAGATACTTAATTAATTCCAAGGGGAAATTCACATAATCCAGCAGCAGTATACTAATACAAAAATATATATATATTGAATTAAAGAGTAATAAAAATGCATATAAAAAACAAACAATAACTTTGAATAAGGTTAGCGTTTACCCCCCCGGGTGGAATTGTAGAGTCGCATAGTGTGGCGGAGGAACGATCTCCTCAGTCTGTCATTGAAGCTGCTCCTCTGTCTGGAGATGATCCTGTTCAGTGGATGCAGTGGATTTTTCATGATTGACAGGAGCTTGCTTAGCACCCATCACTCTGCCACAGATGTTAAACTGTCCAGCTTCATTCCTGCAATAGAGCCTGCCTTCCTAACAAGTTATTGCAAAAATCTGATCTATTCTGTCTTTGTGTGATGTTGAAACAATAATACATGCAGTTTTTCTTCTAGACTTGATTATTGTAATACCCCTTTCTCTGGTCTTCCTAGTTGTGCTACTGGAAGTCTTGCTCAGAATGCTGCAGCTAGAATCTTGACAAAAAAGCATGCATATACCACCCATTCTAGCTCCTCTTTAATGGTTACCAGTACAAGCAAGACCTGATTTTAAAGTTCTTATTTTTAACGTATATGGCCTTGCATGGACTTGCACCACATTACTTATAAAAAAAGGGGTTAAAGTCATGGCAGAATCCATCCTTTAAAACAATCATAAGCCATAGTGCTTTCACTCGTCGAAAACCACGTCTCAGCTGCTCAACCATTCAGGTCTGCTCAGGCAGCAGAGACTCATGCAGACATGTGCAGTCAACCGTTAAAACGCAAGGATCAAAAGTAGTCCAAGTCAGCAATTCGGTTTTGTGCTACATCCATAGCCAAAGCACAAGAAGGTTCGAATCATGCTAGTCTCATCATAGCAAAAGCGGTAAGCCACACACAATTGGTGAACAACTCCGTCTACCATTAGCAAAGAGGTAACACGCATCATGTATGGGGTAGAGGTTGCCAAACTGCTGAACTTTATGCCGCTTGCCAATAACATAGTGTCGTAGATAATAGGAGCCATGACAGATGATGTTAAAAACACACTGATTGAGTGCAATAAAAGTAGTTGCTATTTTATTTTTCCATTCAGCTCGACAAATCTACAGATGTTGCAGATATGGCTAATTTGCTTGTTTACATTACATATGAATATCAAAGCGCAGCTCAATAGGACTTTTTGTTCTGTCTGTCACTTCAGACCAGAACTACAAGTGAACATATCTTAACCACTCTTGAAGGCATTTTTTCAAGAGAATTAGCTCGATTGGAAAAAATGTGTTGGTGTCTTCACTGACAACACTAGGGCTATGACAGGTCACAACAGTAGAGTAGTAGCTCGAATTTGCAAGTTGGCACCGGAGATACGATGAACTCACTGCAGCATCCTCGCAGTGAAGAAAATGGCCAAAGTGCTTAGGTCTGTTCATAAAGGCCAGACTGATGCATTCCCGCCTATTTCATGTGCTCTGTGCACACACATATCCATGCATGAAAACTCAATTATTTAAAAATGCTACGTTATTTGAACATGAGTTGTCATTTGAGCATTTTTTTTCAGTCTTGCCCAACCACCGTTTTATGGTGGATGGTACTGGTAATGCAGACAGACATCTTCTTTTTGGGCACATACATTGTCAGCATGTCACTGCCAGATCTAAACTCTAGCATGGAGAATTGCTCACATACTGGAAAGACTTGAGCTGCAGGTGGAAGTCCCACTTTATTTATGGTGCCAAGCAGAGTTGTGTTGCAGTGCAGCAGTCTTTATCCTGTGGGCTGACTGGATCTTTTCCTAAATAAAGAGTAGCATTGCACATGCACATGCAAATCTGTCGTTTTTCACACGTTCTGCACGGATGTCTTTGTTGTCAAAGCGCAAATACTACATGGTAGTCTGAAAGTGGTCACAGGGCATCGTATCTTTGATTACGGCTACAACAAATAGTTCTGAGCAAGCATTAATCACAGCACCACTGTGGTCATTGCTGCTCTTGTAAAAAGAATGGAGATAAATGCTATCAACTCAGAGAGAGAGAGAGAGGCAAGTTCGTTATACCACGTGAACGTCACTGACAGAATAAAACTGAATAAAAAATAAATAAAAAAGCACCAACTTTTACAAGTAGCAAAACTTTACACCGGCTGTTACAGACTCAAAGCAAATGTATGTTTTAATAGTAACAACAAGAGAAGCTCACTACCTAAAATGGAAAATGCTTGGAAGACCCAGGATTGAAGCCATAACCTCTTAATGCAGAGGTAGCTGTTCTTACCTCTACACCAGCCATACAACTGGTATTAGGGCTTTGGTTTTTACATATTGGCAGCAGCATGTAAATTGAATAATTTCTTTTTCTTTGGTTATATTCTTGAATAAAAGTGCACTTGTTTTGTTATACCTTTTGTGAAAGTGTTTATTTGATATTTGGACTTCAGTCTTCACACTTTATATATTTCACATTTGCATTTTTTCATTATTATAACACAAAAAAATTTCTGTCTTAGTTATTTGTTCAACATTTCTTGCTTCACATTTCCTGTCATCCTACATTGACACTATTTTTTACTAAGCATTAAGATGTCAGAGTTAGGATTAAAAAAGACTTATGCCTACATATTTTTATTATTCTGAATGAGCTAGAAACCACCACTAGCTCATTTAGCCAAAGGTTAGATATACAGGTGTCACACATATGTGCATGGGAAACAGCTTAAGGGACTAAATAACAGTAATTCTACACCAGACCAGCGGGCGGCGGAGTGTGCTGGCTGTCTCTCTCAGTCTCTTGCAGACCATTCCCAGGAAATCCCGTTTGATTCCAACACCACTGATGACATCACTTTCAGTTTCCAGTGCCAGCTGTGATGTCACTTCCGGTCACGACATCCGGTCCTGGCACCGTTGATGTAATTTCCCCTACTCTTGCTTAAAACGGCAATTTTGTCTCAAGCCCAGTCAGTTCTGTTTTGGAGTGTTCATGCCTCACCTTGCAGAAGAGCTTAGTCATTGCTCCTTACTAGAAAAGGCGATGGATAAAGCAAGAGAGGATGCAACATCGACAAGCTTCTGTTCTAAGACCGCCGCTTCCCCAGCCCTCTCAGTGTAATAGTAACCACAGCACAGAGAGAAGTGTGTACATTGCAACAGGTACACATGTCGTAAACGTAGAAGGGACGGTCCTTGGGTGTGTGGGAACTGTTAACATTTTAATATGATGATTGCATATAGCGCGGAACTGACCTCTCTGTACTATTCTTTCATCTGCATGTCCTGGAGTACAAACGAAACAGCACCATGCAGCAACAAGTGAAGACTGGCAAGATGGGGAAAAAAAATGTGGTCACTGATTACAACCGCAAGTGGGCATGCGAATGAATATGAATAATATTGCATCAGTGCCACAATGTTTTCTGAAATGTACTATACAGTTCGTAAAATGAGTTATTCCAAATATCATATAATACCTATGTCTCTGTTTATTTGTCATTGCAGCTTTGACATCATGGACCATAAGGTGCATACTAATTCAGTGTGAGAAGGAACACTCAATAAAACTGAATAAAAAAAATTCAAGTGACAGTGAGATACAAACAAGGTAGATTCACTAGCGTTTGTCTGTCAGCTTTTATCCCTCCAGATCAGAGAATTTCCAGTTCCATTGTCTCAAAACACCACTCACATCTACAGTTATTCCCAGTTTCAGATAAAAAGTAACCGTGTCAGATCTGTGGGGTTGTGGGGGAATGGTGTTGTATCGTAATCGTGAGAGAATAAAAATGAAAAAAAAAACCGCTAACTTTTACAAGTACTATACATTTACAGCGGCTGTTACAGACACAAATCAAATGTATGTTTTTATTGTATAATGTTAACAATAAGAGTAGCTCACTACTCAATAAATTTGCCGGGGAGCTAGTTTCGAACTCACAACCTCTGGATTATAAATCAGTAGATCTCACTGCTGCACCACAGAAGATGTTGCATTGTACTTGTACCTTTTGTGAAGGTGTTTATTTGAAATTTGGCCATTAGCCTTCACACATTATACAGTTCATGTCTACATTTTGTTATTTATTACTAAAACATGAAAACGTTTCTGTTTTAACAATGTGTTTACATAGATTGTTGTAGTCACAAAACACACATCAAATTATTTCCCCTTACAATTCTGGGTAGTTCACTCCCAGATAATCAATCAAGGCAACAACTTGGAGAACTTCTTGCCCGTTCTGAGGCGGTGGGGGGGATGGTATAGCAGGCTGCTTGGGATTATCGACACATTTAGATAACAAAAGACGCTGAAGGAGAGGTGCAAAGGGATTTAAGATGTGCCATATTTAAGAGTTTTTTTGTAGGCTCTGGCATTTCTAGTGTTAAGAAATACTGGTAGAATTAATTAGAGGCAAGATTAGAGCAGTGAGTCAGATGAGGATGAATAAAGGATTATATGATAAGAATTTGCAATAAAAGTAAGAGATGCCTATGGCTCGGGGCACAAGTCATCTGAATTGTATACTTCTGTATGTGCACCGTACAATAAAGCTTGATTCTGCTGCCTGTCCTGTGTCTCCAAGTGCCTTCATTGGGGCTAAGGGTGCCCTTGTCAGCCTGCTTCTACATCATTGACCATGATGATTAACTCCATAATAGGAAGAAGACAAAAGAAGATCAGCAACATCTGTATTTTTTTCATTGTGAAAACAAAACATGGAAAATGGAAAGGTTCAGCTTTCTTTTTTCCAACACCATTTTTGTTTTATGTATAGGTGACTCCATTTTAGGAAATTGTTTCAGCCATGTCCATGGCGATCCTACCCAGAATGCCCAAAGGTGTGATCGTTCATAATATCATTATAACAACAATATAAATTTCGCCCCAGATATTTCTGCAGTATCCAAGCTTGATTGATAAACCCGTTGTTTCACTGTGCCTATAGAATATTTATTTTGTTCTTCCTGGTTTTTGAATTTCTGGTCTTATTTTTTACTCTAAATTTTTCATTGCGTATTGGTTTTGACGAAGCATCTCTTTATCTCCCAGTTTTGACCTTTGGCCTGCTCTTTGACCTACGAGTCTTCAGCTCATTTTCATTTTTTTGTTGTACTGTGTCAGTTCAGTCAGTGAAGTCAGTTCAGTGAGTATTTAGTTTCACTTGGGTTTACTGGTTTTCCGAATTATTTTTGCAGCTATCATTGGTTTTAGCTTAAGGTCTGTAGAATTTGGACTTATTTGCCTTTTACTTTGTACATTTTGTTATATTTTTTCCTATTTTAGAATAAATATTTTGATTTATTAAAATTTGCTTCTTGATGCCAGAGTCTGATGGTTCTCTTTCATAAGACATTTTTGATATTTCTTTTTCTAGTTTGAAATTTAAAACCCAGTTTCTCCATTTTGTGCCTGCTTAGACTGAAGCCTGCAGGCAACAGTTAAGGAACTAGCTAGACTGGAATGAAACTCTTCTGGTCTGACCAGTGAAGATCCTGGTTTGCTTTTGTGACTTATTTTGGAGATTTTACAGCTCATTGTATCACATCTGCAACACCTTTTGGGCTTCTGCATTACTGCTTGAATGACCTTTGGAATTCCACCAGCAGTCTCCAGTATCTGAATCACTAATTGAAAAAAAATTTAATTGATGTCTTTGTCGATTTTGAAAATATGGATTAGGTTCCCACGTAGCTTCCTGTAATCAAGACCTCATTTCCCTTAGCATCTCAGAGGAGTGCATGTCCATTATTCAAGTGATACACTTGTACGCCATCTTATTCACCACAAAAAGACAGAGCAGCTCTAGAAACTGGACAGAGTACAACATTCAATACCACTGAAGTGGTCTCCTTCAGGATTTGTAGACAATAATTCTCCCTTGGAAAACAACCTAACATTTTATTGGTCTTGTTAATAGGTTGAACACATTTCTGTATTCAGTATTAAAATTACTAATATATGACTGTCTTCAGTCTTCAAGAATCTAAGTATCAAGGTGTAACAAACTCTAACAGTTTATCAATAAGTTTGGAAAATTAGATTGAGTGATGTTTGTTATTTCCTCCTCATAAGAGTTGATCTTTCCCTAGCAAACAGTTTCTGAATGCTTTTATTTATTTCTTTATTCCTAAAACTGTAGATAATGGGGTTCATCATACATGGCACTGCATTTCCAAGTATAAACATGACATTGTAAGTTTCTCTTGTTATTCTTACTCCTGTTCCTGCCAATGTATAAAACAATGAAAGTGGTAAATAAAAGAGTCCCACCACAAGCAGGTGGGTCACACAAGTGCTGAAAACCTTACCTTTTCCACCTGCTGAAGAAATCTTTAAAGCTTCAATAGCAATCCTACTGTATGATATGAAAATGAAAATAAGTGGGAAGACAGCAAAGATAGCTACAATAGCAGACAAGGATGTTAAGTGTTTAGGTTCTTCATTACATGACATGTGGACCATAGTAGCATAATCACAGAAACAGAAAGGAAGGATATTGGTACGACAAAATGAAAGCTCACTAACAAAAATGAGGAGATGCAACTTCATAACTATGCCAAAAATATTTGATACTAAGACACCGATCCCCACTTTTTTATTGGTAATGGCAGAAGGGTATTGTAAAGGGTAAACAATGGCTACATAGCGATCAAAGGCCATAAAGACTAAGAGAAAGGATTCCATTTCTTCAACATGAGGCACAAGAATCATCTGCAATACACAGGCTGCATAAGGCACCACTGGAGAGCCAAGCAGGACAGACACCATTTTTGGCACAAGAATTGAGCAGTTTGCTAAGTCTATTACTGCCAAGGTGCTGATATAAAGATACATTGGAGCATGGAGTTGAGGATTCAGGATTATTACCACAATCACCAGTAGATTTCCAAACATCGACATGAAGTAGATGAACGTTAGAACACAAATCAAAACATTATTATGGTTTGATTCAATGGCACATTGCAGTATAAATTCTGAGATGGTGATACTTGCGTTGCTTATTGCATTGCTCATCTTCATAGAATCTAAAAAGTAATAAAACAAAACATAAAGTTATATCATGTATAACCCTTTGTACAATATGATGCTGTGTGAATCAACAGTAGATACCATGTAAAAATTAAGAGCACACCAACTGTTTGCATGAATTGCAATCATAAAGATGTACAGATGATAGGATGTGATTTATTTAACTAATTCAACAAATAGTGGGAGTTGAATTAAAAAAAGAGGTAAAGAATGTAAGCTTATTATATATTGTATTAGCCATGTTTACCTGATAAAATAGAATAAATTTAAGAAATGCATTCCTACCGGGCTCTCCTCATTATCTTTATGGGCCTAAAACTCTCTAGCCCTACATGTACCTATACTGTTCCTCCTATGCTTCCCCTTAATATCCTCAAGTGTTCGATTTTTAACTACCACCAATGATAGACAGACACCCATTACCTACCGTGAAAACGTCATTCGTATTTTGGTGAATACTTCCCAGTTTTGATTGTGACCAGGTTTACCTCATTAGTATATAGTGGCCAAATGTCGCTTTATATGTTATTGGCTTTGTTTTTGTTATAATGCTCCATTTTAGCTCCTTTGTTGTTAAAAAAAGTCACAATCATGAATCATGAATTGAACTCCTCACCTCTAAAATACAGTGCCATCATCCCTACCACTGAGTAACCACAGCCAATCCGACCAATTAGACCAAAGCCAAATTGACCAATCAGATTACTCACACACACACACACACACACACACAGGCAGACAGTAGCGTTTTATTATATAGTATATATTTGTTCTTTAGAAGAAGGCTTCTCAACATTTTTAAACTAAGATGCATGAATGCCTTCTTTTCATTTTGTTTACATAAAGTTCTTCTCAATGCTTTTGGAATTAATTTTGTGACCATTACTACAAATTCATGTAAAAGAACCTGTAAGAGCCATTTCCTATCTACATAAGAATCATAAATGTTTTATTAAATGATAGTGCATAATTTATGGGAGGTTCCTATAACCCCCATAAGTAGAATTGAATTGGTATATTCTAGCTTTTTCTAACTGGTCTGACTAAACATTATTCTCAGTTCAGTTATCAGCCTTACCATGTGTACGGTGTAGAGGGCACATGGTTTTAAACCGTGCCTATCGTGCCTTTTGAGCATTGCGTACCTTGTGTGCTAAGAAACATGTAAGACAAAGCACTTAATTGAAAGTGCTGCGCTGTACGTTTAAAGTGTACAGAGGAAGAAGCTAAAAATCTTTTAGTAAAGAAGAAGTTAAGAATGTTTAAGTATAGAAGAAGAAGTTAAAAATCTTTAAAGTATAGAAA
This sequence comes from Polypterus senegalus, assembly GCF_016835505.1. Classification (NCBI taxonomy): domain Eukaryota; kingdom Metazoa; phylum Chordata; class Cladistia; order Polypteriformes; family Polypteridae; genus Polypterus; species Polypterus senegalus. Next base: position 16,186,795 of record NC_053155.1, read on the forward strand.
CAACTAAAGTTTTACAAGAAAAGCTAAGTTTAGAGAAGATACATTTTTCCTTTTTTTTGCATTTTACTTTACATGTGTAACAACCTTTTGATTTATTATTGTGTAGATTACTTGCTTTGAATTTCACTAAATGTTTTAAAATGAACTTTTGGACTGAGAGATTTACCTGCGCCTGAACTCACCTTACATGTAGGCGGCTACAGAACCCATTAAGGTAAATAAGTCATTAATTAATTGATCAGCATAGAATAAAAATATGGGTTATTTATAGCTTTATAGGATCACTAGCAAAATACCCGCGCTTCGCAGCGGAGAAGTATTATGTTAAAGAAGTAATGAAAAAGAAAAGGAAACATTTTAATAATAACGTAACATGATTGACAATGTAATTGTGTTGTCATTGTCATGAGTGTTTCTGGCATATATATATACTGTATATATATACACACACACACACATATAAACATATATATACACACATACACATATACTGTATATAGATACATATACATATATATATATACACATATATATATACACACAGACACACACACATATATATACATATATATGCATATACATATCTACATATATACAGGTATATATACAGTACACACACATATATATATATATATATATATATATATATATATATATATATATATATATATATATATAGGGTGGGACACGATTAAAAAAATTAATCTAATTAATTAGAGGCTGTGTAATTAATTAATCTTCATTAATCGAATGTAAGCACACATGAAAATTTGCCCCAAATCGCAAATGTTGTTTTTTAATGTAAAAGGGTTTTAGTGGGTGACAGAATCAAATAATAGACATGGACAGGAATATTGTAAACTCAAGCTCTTTTAATTTCTGAAAAAGAAATGCTTTTAAACTGCATTTCATTTCAAAACAGAAACAAAAATATGATCCCTGGCTAAAATTGGGCAGACTTTAAAAAAAAGTGGTATTTTAAGTACTTTAAGTACATTTTCAGAATGGTATTGTCTTTAAATAATAATAACAAAAATTTCAACATTAAAGTGCAGTTTGTCTTCTTAAAAAAATAAGGCAGAAATATAAAAGGTAATTTGACCAGCCTCACCTTTAAACTCTGAGTAACATTAGCCAAAATTATTTTGTACATTAGGCTAAAACAGTGTGATCATTGAACATTTTGTAATTAGATGTAATTAGAATTACTAACGGTCATGGAAGTCCAATGATCCCCAGTAAGAACCACAAAGTCCGCTTTCTGTAATGCATCTGATTTTGCTTGCTTTTCAATGTCATAAAGCTGTTGAATTTTACTTGAAATACGCTAACTGTACACATTTTCTAACCCCTTATCTACAGTCCAAAGCAATGTATTTTGCGAGAGAATTTGTAAGTTTGACCGATGTTGACTTACTAATTTTGGTCCTGAAGCCAGTCATTTCATGAGGTTTGGACTGTCGACACCTTTTGTTGGTACTCGATCCCGTGCTGCTAGTGCTAACAGCATACACAGTTTCTGTGCTCGCTGTAACATGTTTTGCATTTAGATGGAACCGTAAGGTTGAAGTGCCTCGGTGGTATACAAACTCATTTTTGCACAGTTTGCACCAAACCACGCTTTTATCAAGGCTTTCATCGGGTAGTCTTTTGAAATGAAATTTGCCTCCGATCAGTGCTAGCAACGCGCTTTCTTCCGACTCTTACATTGTTGTAGCTCTGATGTGTGCATCAATGTAATCGATGTACTAGGAAATCATGCATTGACAAAAGTTACCCTTTGCTTGGAATGAAAATTGTGATTAAATGCGTTATTTTTTAACGCGTTATGGAGTACATGCATCGAAGCTTCTCAGCTGTGCTTGTGCTAAGAAAAGGAAACATTTTAAAAATAACGTAACATGATTGTCAATGTAATAGTCTTGTGACCGTTATGAGCGTTGCTGTCATCAAGGATTTGATTAGCATTATTTCTTTCATTTAAGTTTGTATTTGAAGGACGTGTTGTGTTCAAGTTTTTTATCAAGGCTTCCGTCGGGTAGTCGTTTGAAATGAAATTTGCCTCCGATCAGTGCTAGGAACGCGATTTCTTCCAACTCTTACATTTTTGTAGCTCTGATGTGTGCATCAATGTAATCGATGTACCAGGAAATCATGCATTAACAAAAGTTACCCTTTGCTTGGAATGCAAAGTGTGATTAAATGCGTTATTTTTAACGCGTTATGGAGTACATGCATCGAAGCTTCTCAGCTGTGCTTGTGCTAAGAAAAGGAAACATTTTAAAAATAACGTAACATGATTGTCAATGTAATAGTCTTGTGGCCGTATGAGTGTTGCTGTCATCAAGGATTTGATCAGCATTATTTCTTTCAATCAGGTTCGTATTTGGAGGATGTGTTGTGTTCAAGTTTATTCCGTGTTTGTCAACCATTGTAAAGATAACAGGTTTCATTCATCGAAGTGTTCACCACCCAAATCGGAACTTGTGAATATAAGATGTTCAACAGGTAGTAAGTTGTGGAAATTGCCTGTGAATATTTAGCGGTAGCGTGTGTATGAACTTAATTTAATCTTTTCCAGTCCTGCAAAGTCAGTTGACGTGAGCCACTCGGAGTACATGCATCGAAGCTTCTCAGCTGTGCTTGTGCAATCTCGCGATGTCCATGACTTTATTTAATGTTATCTAAGACCTGGCACTTAAAAGTTTCTTGCTACAGCAATTTTAACTCCGCAACAAAGTGATCCAAAGTCTCATTTATACCTCGTGTCTTCTCATTAAACTTGTATCTCGCGAATACCATACTCGTCGTAGGCATGACAAACGGCAGCGGGAGTGTGTCTATAAACTTAATTTAAACTTACGGTTCACACCGTGCTTTGTTTCCGCAGTTGTGTAATTCGTTTTTTGTTCAGCACTCTTTGGAACTGTTGCTTTTTGTCTGTGCACTGCATCAGTTCACGTGAGCCGCACAGTGTACATGCATTGAAGGTTCCCAGCTGTGCTGGTGCCATCTCGTGCGATGCCCATGGCTGTATTTAATGTTAGCTAAGACCCGGCACTTAAAAGTTTCTCTCGCAGTTTCGCTGAGTTTGTGCCAAACACCACCCTGACCATCTCATCTTCGTCTGCATAAGCACAGTCCTTCACCCGTGAATATTTAGCGGCAGTGTTTCTATTGGATTGCCACTGACGGACGGCCTTATATGGGCAGGCACTAAATTACTATCTATTATAGTATATGGACGAAAAAATAGGTTCCAGTTATGACCATTACGCGTAGAATTTCGAAATGAAACCTGCCCAACTTTTGTAAGTAAGCTGTAAGGAATGAGCCTGCCAAATGTCAGCCTTCTACCTACACTGGAAGTTGGAGAATTAGTGATGAGTCAGTGAGTCACTCAGTGAGTGAGTAAATCAGTGAGGGCTTTGCCTTTTATTAGTATAGATTTCTGCCATGTGTATGATGCACAGTGCTAATAGACATGAAAATGTCAGTCTTTGAAACTATGATTAGGGAGTAGAAGTTCCTTACTTTGAAACATCTGCCTTATGTAACTGAAATTTACCAGAACATATTTGTCCAATAGGAAAAACATTTGATGACGCTGAACAACTGATGTAACAATAAGCAGTTGCGCTGGGGCCAACGGCGCTAGAAGCTCACGGTGATTGTATAGATGTTGTTTCACAAGCCTCTATTATCAACATACAGTACTTGACAACCTGACATCAGAATGAAAAGGTTAAAGGTGGTATCATTCCTACAGCATAAAGGTTAATTATGACTACTGAATAGTGATGAGCAAGCACGGCTGAATTTGCAATTTCGGGAAAAACACGGCAATGTTCTGAAAATTCGCCAAACTGCAAAATGCACTGAAGTCAAAGATGGAAGGATAAACTGAACTAGATTTGAGTAGACTATCATGGTGCATCTGTTAAACCCTAACCCTAACCCTTAACTGTTAGGGAAACATCTGTCAACTATATACCCAAGATGTAAAAGAGGTGACCTTGAAAGAAAAACAGGAATTTGGACCAAAATATTAGATATTAAAACAACACAATATGATATCTGAAAGATGTAATAAAGACAAAATTTTAAACATTAAAACTAAATTTATATTTCTAGATGTGGTTGAAATATGCTATGCCATTCTCAGATCTTTTTAATCCAATTCAGGGGAGCAGGACAACATTATCATTTAAGATCTCCCTCGCTACATAACTAAGACTCTGGCAATCCCCTTTGTAAGAGAAACACTGGAAGCTGTCATTCAATTTCCATACCTCAGCATCCACCTGTCCCAAAAGGCCACTGTTGAGGACGACCTTCAGCATTAGCTGTGCTAGCACCTCCTTTAGTAAATTGTACTGTTAAGTCTTTGAGAAGCAGAACCTCAAGCAGTACTCCAAGATCATGGTCAACAGGAACGTTGGCATCATTAATCACCTGTATATCAGCAAGACTTGCTGTCACTTACCACTGTCACTTGAAAACTCTGGAGGGATCCCATCTACCTCAGAAAGATTCTCTGTATCAGTTGGGAAGATCGGCACACCATTATCAAAATCCCCAATGAGGTAAAGATGACCAGCACTGAATTCATATAATTTTTAAGAATCAACTCCATCTGAAAGGACATATCATCAAAATGCCCAAGTCATATCTTCCCAAACAGGTCCTCTACAAGTAAGTAAGTAAAGACCAGTGATGTCATGATAACCAGAGGATGAGCTTCTTTGCCATTCTGAAGACCTTCAAAAGGGTCAGATCAACATCACAGGATCATCAGGATTCTACTTTGTTGGGCCCTTGAGCACGACCCATAACCTGAAAATTGCTCCAAGTGTACTGACATTTTCCCCTTGGGAATTAAAACAGTATATCAAATCAAATAAAAATAAATAAGTAAAAATTAAGCTGTTATACAAGTCTGAAGAGGATATGACCTGAGTCCAGAAGTTGGTCCAAGACAGGAATCAACCCACTGATGTCAAAACTGTCTCAAAAATATCTCACCTGATGTGGAATATTCTACAATTAAGCTCTGTGTATTTTAGTTGCATTCTCATATAACGTGTAAAGCACCTACTGCAATAGCCATATCTGTCTGTCTGCATTAAACAACTCCAACCACATTGGATGAATTTTGTTGAAATATTGCACACTTATTCTTCAAATAAATTTGTCGAGACAGTTCAATTTTCATTTTGATATCTGGAATAGATTATATGGTACAAAGTGTTGAAATTTCAAAATCTCCCATTGAAAAACAACAGCAGACTCATTTCAGAATCTTCAACTTCAAATATAAATTAGTTTACTGTGTTAATTTTATCTTGAAAGCAATTATTCCAGCTTGGATATTTTGTATATTCTCCTCTATTATTTGTCTGACATTAGGAACCCCAGTATAAGTTACTGAGATCTCTGGAGGAGCCACATGTGCAAGCTGCTCATAGAGAAACGCACACACACACACAAAATAACCTACCTGGAAATCAATGGAAGAGGAAAATAATAACAAACTATCTCACGACTGTATTATCTGCACATTATTATTGTGAAGAATGAACGTTATGAACCTTTAGCCAAAAAATGTTTGAACTAATCAAACACATATGAAGGTGTAGCTCCTCTAAGTAATATGAAGATAGCATGGGGTTAGATAAAGAACTGACGCTTGTACTGTATGTAGGCAGAAGATCAGAGCTGTGAGGCATATGATAAGGACAGCACCGGCGTTTTATTTAAAAGTTTCACAACTGGGTGAGCAACCTAAATAACAAAGACAGAGCTTAACTCCAGTATGTTACTCGTTAAAACAACTGCTTAGTGGTATAATGTTTGATAAAAACTTGAGCCACCTTTTCTTGTATTCATTTTGAGACTGAAATTAAAATCCTCGAGATAATTGTCAATATTTGTATTCCTGTTATACAATAAATCAGTTTCTTTCCACGTTCTTTAGTTTTCTAGTTATTTAAATAGTTTACCAGATTCATGTGTTTTAACTAATATTAAGAGCTAGATGGGGAACTTATTTCAGGTGATTTTCCTTTTTCATTGGCTAATATTGATTGTGATTTTATGCTAGTATTATTTATTTTCATTTCATAATTATTTTTTTTAGTAATTTCACTTCATTGTTCATACAGTATGAGTTGGCCTTTAGTTAGTTTAACTAATTGGTTTGCTATTGTTACTAAGAATGAGAAAGACAGGATTTAATTTACTGCAATAAATATTTGTTTGGTCGTTACTGGAATTTTTACCTTTTGAGATCTGTTTTGTTATAAGAAAATGAAATTACAGTTGGTCACAGACCTTCCATGACTATAAACAGCACATCATTCGATGCTGTTTTCATATCACTGGAATTGAGATCTGTGCATGAAATCCACTGAGTCACCACAAGCCTATTTGTGCTCTGTTTTTAAGTACATGATATTGGAAGGTGCTGTTTAAAAGCAAATATTTAATGTAATCTGACAACACTTGGAATTACATTTTATTATCACTTATTTTTGAATATGAAAATATTTCTCTATCTATGCATCTATTATATAGCGCCTTTCACATCTATCTATCTATCTATCTATGTTATCCTGCCTACTATACTAAAATATCTATCTATCTATTATATAGTGTCTTTCCTATCTACAGTATCTATCTGTGTGTCTGCTGATGGTACACCTTTCTTGGTGACATTGATGTTAAGAAACATTGCAATAGATGTTGAGAGATCACACCTCCTTTTTCAGCAAATTCTAATGGGCAATTCAATTATTAGTAGGGCTCTATGGCAGCTGAAGCAGCTACCTCTGTTGCTTATTAGGTAAGATCAACTATTGGGGGCAAACAGCCTACCATTCACCTCCCACTTCTCCACAATAGTGTGCCACTAGCATAGGGTGGACCGCTTTCAGCACTCCATTTTTATACAGTCTTCTGTTACAAAATAGAGCGTGACACTTGAGAATCATGTCACTTTTTTACCTAGAGACCCAGTTATCTCTGTTTTTGTTCACTGATGACCCTTTATTAGCAGTAACTTTAATGTAAATTAGCCAACATTTTCCCCTGAATGGCATAGACAGTAAGAGTAACAGTAACAAAGTAACTAGATAAATATAACTAAAATCTGCATTCAACAGCCCCCAAAAAATTAAAGTGATGGCTGATTTATTTATGTTTCTTTCTTTTTTTTTTTTTTAACTTAAGCTGACAACCCACCTAGAGCATCTAGTGACCCACATTTGGGTTGTGTCCCAGGTAGTGATGTGCATTTCAATTTACTTACTGATTCAGTTCTTTTAATCTCCCTGACTGGGTGAATGGATTCCATTGATTTGCTTGATTCAATTACAGTCTGACGTATATGGATAGACAGGGGGAAAGACTCTCCTCTGATCACATCACATATATATAATTTAATAATTTGTACATTATTTCAATATACAGTATATGCTTGTGGGTATATAAATATCATTGTTTTCCAAGTTATAAAGTATATAAGTGATTATCTATAAATATGTAATTATTATATAGAAATACATAATCATGATTTGCTTGTTTCTTTTTTCTGATTGTGGCCCTCCAGAGGTTTGTTTTTCTCCTATGGCCATTGTAGGAGTTTTTTGTTTTCCTCTCCTCTGTGTCAGCTGATCAAACATTCACATTCAGGAATCAAGAACTTCATCTCCATTCTAAATTCTTTTTCATTTGCTTTTGTATCTTTTCGCTAACTTTAATAACATCAACCTGTTTCTACTAAATAGATTGTCTAGATAAAATGCAGATACATGCTATATATATTTATTTATTATTTATTTTAATTAGATCTAGTTGTTCTATTGTCAACCTTAACATATAAAGGTATTAATATTTTAATTAGAACACCTTTTTTCTGATAGGAGTGAAGGTTTGTTTTGCACTTTAGTGGTTCAATTTTGCTTAACAATACCTGGTTAATTTTGTATTTAGTATACTTACATTTATTATAAATTATCGTAGTATTAATTAATGATAATAATCCAAGTAAATGTGGTATATCTTTGTTTTTGTTAATCAATTTGTGGAAAGCACCTTCAGTTGCATGTACATGTATGATAATGTGCTATAAACAGTAAATAAAGTTATTCTTGTTATTATTAATAATTTTAATATGATGATCCATGTGCCATTGTCCTGTTTCCATGCAAAAACAGAACACATTTAACATGCATAACTGAATTAAGGCATTTCATTACATAATAACAAGTGAATTAGAATTGTGCAACTAATAATTTATTTGCAAATCAAATGAACAAGACACATTAGACTGATTTTCGGGTAGAGACTCGTTCATAATTCAAATCTGTCAAGACTCATAATTCAGGCGGTTCATGCACATGCACTTTAAGCATCTATCAGTGAAAGAAGAGACACCGACGTGCTTTAGCACAGTTGTTGAGTTCAGGAATCAGTTCAAATGTTTCACTGAAAAGAGTTGTTCAAAAAGAACAAATTGTTTGTGAATCGCCCATCACTAGACCCATAGGTTGAGAAGTAAAACAGGGAGGGATAGGCAAGTTACATACACAAAGTTTATTAATTATAAAAAGAAATTAATTCATAAAAACTTTATAGTAAAAATTATAAAATAAATAAATACAGATACCTTTGAGATTTTGCCTGTACTCCCTGAATTGTTCTCCTGCTCTTCCTAAGATGTACAGCTTGTTCATCTTCTACCTGTAAGTTTGTAGTTTTCTCACTGAATCAGAATATTGTATTATTTGTGTTGTCTTGTATTTCTAAATGGGCACACTTGATAAATCTGATATTTTAGAAAGAAATATCTACATGAATAACAGAAGAGTGGTAAGCCAAAGATGTCTTTGATTTGTAAGTCTCTCTGTGGTACAGCTGGGATCTTTTATTGGGAGACAAAGACACAGGGGACACGAGCCACCGCTCGATTTAGAACTGTTTACTCACGTGACATCTTCATCTCTCAAGACACAGGGATTGCTACTAACATGATTCACTGCATTTTAATTCAAAGCTGCCTTGTGTGAATTGGACAATTAGATTCTAGCATTATTTTAATAATTATTTGTTCACAGAAACACCATGTCCCATATCCTGTTGATGTGTCATTTAAGTTAAAGTCTATTATCACCCATGCTCTGAAAGGAGTAAAGTCCATGACAGTGCCATGATAGTAGACGTCAAGTTATATATGTGTACCAAATTTCATGTCAATGGTTCAAACGGTTTACGAGCAACAGGTGAATTAAAATCCTGGACAGACATACGAACAGCCAGTATTATATATAAAGATAGCCCATGTTGATTTGAAGAAGAGTTCCTGGATGAGGTGCCAGTCCATCCTCACATACACTCACCTTAAGGATTATTAGGAACACCATACTAATACCGTGTTTGACCCCCTTTCGCCTTCAGAACTGCCTTAATTCTACGTGGCATTGATTCAACAAGGTGCTGAAAGCATTCTTTAGAAATGTTGGCCCATATTGAAAGGATAGCATCTTGCAGATGATGGAGATTTGTGGGATGCACATCCAGGGCACGAAGCTCCCGTTCCACCACATCCCAAAGATGCTCTATTGGGTTGAGATCTGGTGACTGTGGGGGGCATTTTAGTACAGTGAACTCATTGTCATGTTCAAGAAACCAATTTGAAATGATTCGAGCTTTGTGACATGGTGCATTATCCTGCTGGAAGTAGCCATCAGAGGATGGGTACATGGTGGTCATGAAGGGATGGACATGGTCAGAAACAATGCTCAGGTAGCCCGTGGCATTTAAACGATGCCCAATTGGCACTAAGGGGCCTAAAGTGTGCCAAGTAAACATCCCCCACACCATTACACCACCACCACCAGCCTGCACAGTGGTAACAAGGCATGATGGATCCATGTTCTCATTCTGTTTACGCCAAATTCTGACTCTACCATTTGAATGTCTCAACAGAAATCGAGACTCATCAGACCAGGCAACATTTTTCCAGTCTTCAACTGTCCAATTTTGGTGAGCTTGTGCAAATTGTAGCCTCTTTTTCCTATTTGTAGTGGAGATAAGTGGTACTCGGTGGGGTCTTCTGCTGTTGTAGCCCATCCGCCTCAAGGTTGTGCATGTTGTGGCTTTACAAATGCTTTGCTGCATACCTCGGTTGTAACGAGTGGTTATTTCAGTCAAAGTTGCTCTTCTATCAGCTTGAATCAGTCGTCCCATTCTCCTCTGACCTCTAGCATCAACAAGGCATTTTTGCTCACAGGACTGCCGCATACTGGATGTTTTTCCCTTTTCACACCATTCTTTGTAAACCCTAGAAATGGTTGTGCGTGAAAATCCCAGTAACTGAGCAGATTGTGAAATACTCAGACCGGCCCGTCTGGCAACAACAACCATGCCACGCTCAAAATTGCTTAAATCATCTTTCTTTGCCATTCTAACATTCAGTTTGGAGTTCAGGAGATTGTCTTGACCAGGACGACACCCCTAAATGCATTGAAGCAACTGCCATGTGATTGGTTGATTAGATAATTGCATTAATGAGAAATTGAACAGGTGTTCCTAATAATCCTTTAGGTGAGTGTATATTCACACTCACTCACTTACATTGGGTTAATGTCAAATATTTTGTCATGTTATCAGATCACCTTTAACAAGCACCTTAGGCCTTGTCACATTAGATGACTTTCACAGTGTTTTTCAGTTGTAGACTTTATTTACTTAATCCAAGAGAATTGGAAACAGTCGGCGGTGCAGTCCTGCAAAGATGGTCATGTAATGCAACACACTCAGCCCCTCCATCCAACTAGTCAGTGCCTCAGTCTGATCAAATCAACAAGGTTTGAGTGTTTTGTCTGTGTGCCTGTGAATTGACAACCAATGACAAGGAAAAGGGAATATGGGGGATTTGGACAACAAGAAGAGAAAAGAAGCTTGCGTTTTACATATCATAACAAAATTGAAAAAAAGAAAAGAAAATGGGCTGAGATCACTGCTGAACTCACTACAGCTGTTAACCCTTTGTACAATATGAACTCCATCATGCATCAGGCATTGTCTGTCAGAAAAAGTCATCAACACGCAATTGCTTAATGTGACATGGGCATTGATTTTAAACTTGTTTAAACTGACATAGTTTAGTGATGCGTCCACAACTAGAAGTTCTTTCAGGTGACATCAGCTTTACATGAAAGAATACAACTAAACTCTATAGTTCTTTTCTCAAAGGTGGATAGGAGGAAATGTCAAAAGCAATCATGCAACTTGACATGTAACCTCTTACCTGTCTAAATGTTCTTATTCTACAAGGTGTGTTTCACCCTGGGGTGTCTTTACTTCCAATCCTTTATTTCTACCCAGTTTCCCATTATAATAAGTACATAAGTTTAATGGTGGTAAAGACTGCTGAGAAGATCACCAGGACCCCACTGCCCTCTCTGCAGAGCATCTACAACTACAGAGTCCACAGGAGAACTGCCTCGATCCTCAGGGACCCCAACCACCCCCAACACGAACTGTTCACACTTCTACCCTCAGCCAGGAGGTAAAGGAGTATGAAATGCAGGACTTCCAAGCTAAAGAACTCTTTCTTTCCCAAGGCCATTAGACTCCTAAATAACTGACTGGAGTTTATAACCAATCTTCACCTCATTCTATTTACCTCACACAACTGTATTTGACTTGTCCATCACACACTTACCTGCATAATTACACTTTATACTTCTATTCTGTTTTTATACTTTATGCTGCCTCTGCTACTTATTTTCTATTTGCTACTTATTATTTATGTTTATCTTTATACGTTGGTTTTGTCATTTGGTGTGGACAGCAAAGAAAGAATTTCATTGTACCGGGAAACGTGTTTCCTTACTGTACACATGACAATAAACTTTGAACTTTAAATATGTCACTGTGCTCTGTACAAAACATATTTTATAAATCCACTTATATGTACAGCTAACACAAGGCCAGATGTAGCACACAGGGACTCATCATTAAGAACTGCTAGGCAAGCATTTTGAAGACAAGAAAGGGACAACTGCGAAATGGGCATTGTACTGTTTCTGTGTGTCAGGGTCAGCATGACATTGAATCTTCTTTTCCTTGTTTGGAATGGCATGATTTACTTAAGTAATGGCCTGCACCTGGAGAAAGAGTAGAAAGCCTTGGAACATTGCCCGGCACACCTTTGAAGCCGACAGACAGACGAGAGATAACGTCATCAGATCCTGAAAATCTTTCCAGCGCAGCGATGAGAATGGCAAACTTTATACATCGAGCTTCTACTTCAGTAATGGTCTTGTCATGGCTTCCTCGTCTGTTATGCCATGTAAACCGTCATTAAAGAAAGCCTATTTCTCCTATGTGATTTCTTACCACGTATCACTAAGGGAGGAATATCGCCTTTAAATATCATATCTATATAGTTTCGGGTTAGGTAACACGCCGCAATTACAAAAGAACTTATTCCATCCAGAGAGCTAGCGCCCCCTGCTGGATAGAACATCAATAGAGGGCCTCATAAAGGCATCCCCTTGTGCCATTAAGATTGCAGTTAGACAAGGAAAGAACAATCTAACCTCCCGGCTAACTAATGGCAGTCAATCAGAGACACTGGCCTTTAAGCTTTCACTCAAAAGCTGTATTTAAATCAAAAACAGCAAATACAAAGAAATACACAGAATCATATAAACTGGGTGAAGTCTTCATGCAGTGCGATCAGCAAAAGAAGGATATTGAGGAACACACCCGGGAGCTCAGTTCCTTACTTACAAATGATCTGCCCTAAACTGAAAAATGAAAAGAAGATTGTTGTAAAAAAGTATTAATTTTTGGAAAGTGTCAATTTTACCAAGCAGCAGCGTATGGAGGAAAATATCACAAAACATAAAATGAATAAATAAATAAATTCAATAGATAAACATATTATTAGATGTGACAATAAAAAATAAAAACACAATGATATATGAGCATAAATAATTAAATGTTCACTAAATATGTGTTTTGTTGCTTTTTCTTTATGTATTTATTGAATTATTTCTTCATTTATTTCTTCATTTCATCATGGCACATCACCTGAAATACGGTTGGCAATGAAAACCTATCAAAGTTGAGAGAGTGGGCTCTCTCCATTACTGTGTTTTTAACATCTGATAATATCCTGCTTGTTCTATCAAAGTTTACACTTGCCTTTTTTGTTCAAGGTTTGGACTGATTTTGCATGGTCACATAGTCTTGATTTCAGGCTTCTGTTTGGTCGTTTTTTGTTTGGTGGCTTCCTGGAAGGACTGAAACAGTCAAAGCTTGTTGTAGGTGTTTTCCCTGGTACTCGAATAAGACAGCCACATATATTGACCAGACACTGAAAGATCACTAGTGCCCAATGGAAAGAGCATGATTCCACCAATGGCCAATAGGGGTAGCTAAACGCAGCTTTCTGTTCTGTCCCATGTACCACAGAAATTCACCAATAGTCTTCTTGGGCTCTTGCATGAGCGGGTCAATGTTTCCAGGAACATTACTCAGAAGCAGAATTAATGCAAATTTCTGATTGCGTAGTGGTTATGGAAATGGTGAGGCTTGCAAAGTCATGGCGGAAGTGACATCACTATTCTTCCAATTTGGTTCTCCTCCATTCAAAGAACATTAAAGTAAACAGGATTAATGATGGTGCATCACCAATATCTTTCTTTCACATTTCTCTTTACTAATACATGTGAAACATCCCTCTGCTCACACCCTTCAGGTATTTGATGCACTTGGTTGTTATTATCCTGTACACAGCTTCAAGTTCTGCTATGTCTTTCTTGTAGGGTGGTGACCAGAAATGCATACAGTACTGCTGATGCAGTCTCATTAGTGTGTTATAAGAATAATATCCCTCGATTTATATTAAACAGTTTTTGCAGTATAACCTAACATTCTATTTGTATCTTAATTGCTTCTGTACATTGATGAAAATCTTGTGTAAGCATAAACCCCTAAATCCTTTTCAGAGGTTGCTTCCTTTAGGACAGTGTCTTCCATCTTGTATTTATAATTGACATTCCTTTTGCCCAGGAAAAAGGGGCGGAGTGGTGGCTGTGAGGCTAGAGATCTGCACAGGCAATTGGAAGGTTGCCAGTTCGAAACCCATAAACATCAAGAGTGACTCTACTTCGTTTGTTCCTTGAGCAAGGCCCTTAACCTGCAATTATTCTGTCCTGAGCATGATGTTAATCTGCATTCAGCCCTGCAGGTAGGCACTCCAATTTACAGGGAAAAACCTGGGGGTTGGTGGCTGAATTGGCACCCCAGCCACCATAGAAAAAACCTCACACTGGTTTCATTCCTTCTGAACTAGTGTGGTGCTCAAGTGTCACCCGTCATTTGGCTGCACTTGGGTCCTAATCTGGGATCCTGAGTTGGTTTGTCATGTGGTGGGTTTGGCAACAGCGGTAAACTCAAATCGTGAGTTAACATTCGATCTGACTCTTACATACAAAGGATGGTGCATGTACCCAAAACATTAACATTTATATGTTACTTATTTACCCATTTACCGTCGTCATGATTTGAGTTTACCTCTGTTATAGCGTGTCTATGTGAAAACAGCAGTGTCAAATGCAGGGGGTGGAGTTGGGATTGTGAATGTGGCTGAGAGAATAAACTAAATAAAAAAAAAAAACAAAGCTAACCTTCACGAGTATCATAAATTGCACCGGCTGTTATTCTAAAATAGTAGGAATACGAGCAGCTCATTTCTCAAAATGGACTCCTCCGGGATCAAACCCATGAAGCTTTGTTTACCAGTCAACAGCTGATATCGTTGTGCCACCGAAGCTGTTGTACCAACTGTATGTCAATGTCGCACCCTGACACGGGTTGTTATTCTGCAGTTATATTTTTGAATAGAACTGCACTTGTTCTGTTAGATTTGTACCTTTTGTGAAAGTGTTTCTTTGATATTTGGAATTCAGGCTTCACACATTATGCACTTCATGTCTACATTTTGTTAATTATTACTAAAACATGAAAAACTTTTCTGCTTTAACTATGTGTTTACTGTGCATAGATCATTGTACACACGTAACACACATGAAATGCATGTGTTCCAAATAACGATATAGTATTTATCAAAGGTATAATTTTTGCTTGACTTCTCACTCTATACAACTCCAAGCCACTGACACGCAGGTAAACAGACTTGAGCTGAGAAAACTGGGTGGGGTGGGGGATGTGATAGAAGGCTGCTTGCTGTTTGCTGCTTATCAACACATTTAAAGGACAAAAGACGCTGACGGGGAGGTGCAAAGTGTTTTAAGGTGGGACGGATCTACAAGTTTTTTTGTAGGCTCTGGTAATTCTAGTGTTAATAATGGTGTGTTTTGTTAATAATCATGTATCGGGGTGGAAAATACAGGGTGGCCCATAGTTATGTATATGACTTTTCACAGCGCAATGCGGTGGTCTAGTGCCCTGCCATGGTTTGTTTCCTGCTTTGTGCCCTGTGTTGGCTGGGATTGGCTCCAGGAGACCCCCATGACCCTGTAGTTAGGATATAGTGGGTTGGATAATGGATGGATGGACATTTCACAGGCTGTAGCATTTAAACTACTAAAGTATCGTAAATGGCATCACTGTGTAGCTTGAGAATGGGAGTAACAATGTGCTGGACCCCACCAGACTTTTTCCTGTTGGGTTACCTAAAAGAAAAGGTGTATCAACATCACCTCCACAATGTGGCAGAGCTATGTGCAGCTATCACAGGATACCAGTACAGATGTGCCAAGCCACCCATAACAACGTTGCTCTTCGTCTTCAGGCGTGTATCGATCTGGATGATGCATTGGTGGATAATGCCATGGAGAATAGGGGATGAAAAAACTTTTAAGGTTCTTAATGTTCATGTTCCATTATGTTACTTGATAATAACATTGGTAGTTTCTATCATATACATAAATATGGGCCACGCTGTACTGTAGGGCTTAGGTGTTGGCCTAATTCAATCCGTCCCTCATTTTACAAGAGTAGTGGCTGAAATGCTATTCATATCTGTTGGCAAATGTATCCAGCGGGGGCATTACCTCCCTTGTTGGAATGAGTTCTTTTTTAATTGCGGCATGTTACATAACCTGAAACTATATAGATATACTGTAATATACACTAAAAAGGCGATACCCCTCCCTTAGTGATAAGGTGCTAAGAAATCACATAGAAAAAATAACTTAGCTTTCTTTAATGATGCTGCATAACAGATGAAGGAAGCCATGACAAGATACCAGTTCGGGAGCCCGATGTATAGAGTCTGCCATTTTCGTTGCTGCGTTGGTAGGATTTTCTGGATAGGATGACATTATCTCCCATCCATCCGTTAGCTTCAAAGGTGTGCCGGGCTTTATGTTCTTTCTTGTGCAGGCTCCCACTTAGGTGAATCATGCCATTCCAAACAAGGCAAAGAGGATACAGTTTCATACTGAGTTTGACACACAAAAATAGTATACAATGCCCATTTCACAGTTGTCCCTGTCTTCTAATGCCTGCCTAGCAGTTATAAATGATGAGCCCCAGCCATCCATTATCCAACCCACTATATCCTAACTACAGGGTCACGGGGGTCTGTTAGAGCCAATCCCAGCCAACACAGGACACAAAACAGTAAACAAACCCCGGGCAGGGCACCAGCCCACCACAGATGATGAGCCCCTGTGTGCTAAATCTGGCTTTGTGTTAGCTGTGCATGTGTCTAAAAAGAAAAGTAGATTTATAAAATTATATTTGTACAGAGCACAGTGACATATTAAACACTTATTATAGCAACCTCATCACACCTTCATAAATCAGAGTTCTCTACAAGCTGGTGGTGGTGACTGTCTTGTTTGCCATGATAACCAGCTGTTATTATGTTATTTTTGGCTCAGATTCTTTCACCTCCGAAAAACTAGGAGTTCTCAATTTGTTAAGATGCACCATCTTCTAGTTTACTTTTCTGTCTGTGACATTTGCTTGCTCGCAATACTGAATAATAAAACTAATTCTAGACAGCGTGTCCTGTGTGTTTTTTCTCTTTGCCACTCTCCCATAAAACAACAACTGGAGACATATGTTGTCTGCACAGTCCCTCCCATCCTTTCACCCGTAGCTTGTAACTCCTTAAGACTTCTCAGAGGTGGCTTTCTCATTTATCTTCTTCAGTTTTTTTTTCACAGCTGTACCATACTGTTTTCATTTCTTGATGACAGATTTATCTGGATATTCAGTGATTTGGACTTTTTCAAGTCTCTATCCCCTAACGTGTACTTTTCATGGAATTGTTTGAGTGTTCTTTTGACTTCATTGTGTAGGTTAGGCTACCATAATGACTCACCTCATGTTGGACCTTCCAGAAGAGGTGCATTTGTACTACAGTTGATTGAAATCCCAGACAGGTGATCTCCATTGAACTAATTCTGAGACTTATAATATATATATTTAATCTTGTAATGTACAAACAGCTGTTCTTAGACTATGAGGGAACAAAACAGGTTGGATACTTTAACTGATGTGACTAAAAGAGAAGGTTGTCACTTGTAAAGAATGGACTGACAGAAAGCTTAAAAAGAAAGAGGAACAAAGGGAATTGAGAATTTGAGAGTTGAAAGACTGGAGATTGCCAACAGCAGTTCAGTGTAACTGCTGTAACCTGATAACATTTTAAATCAAACAGAATGTGAGGTGATCAGAGCAAGTCAGTTGGGTTAAAGAGGTCTTTATTGGTTTAAAGGTGTACTACGTCACCGAGATAATGGAGCTGACAATAGGGCACCATTTGTAATGGATGATAGGCTTGACGCTCTCCAGCAAGTGAGAGTCCGCTGTGGCTTAACAACAATGGTCTCTACAATATTTTGACAGCTTATTTAACAAAAATATACAGGTTATACAGTAACTGTTCATAAGAATAACAAATTTAAAAGAAGAAAATGAATCCTGTGAAAATTATAAAAAAGCACAAAAATGAATTTCATTTCACCATCTGAAAAGTAAACACACAAAATAAAATGTTTGAAGGGTTACATAAAACACCAAAGGTTGTTTGGTCAGCTAATAACTGAATTGCCCCAACATCTCATCCAGATATTTTTTGAAAAATGTTGAACTTTTCCTTTCACCTACTTTACATGATGTGGTACTTTTGTTCTCTTTTCCCACAGCCCTTTTATCTTCAATTTCCTTCCAGTTAATGTCCATCTGCAATGCTTGAATGTGGGATCAACTTTTATTAGATAAAATTCACATGACTCAACTTCACAAATGTCTTTATCTAATTTGAAAACCTGATTTAGTTTTTTTTTTTTTTCAGTCAATCTATGTTCCTAACCTCACCTATGGTCATGAGCTATGGTTAGTGACCGAAAGAACGAGATTGCGAATACAAGCAGCTGAAATGAGTTTCCTTCGCAGGATGTCTGGGCTTTCCCTTAAAGATAGGGTGAGAAGCTCAGTCATCCTGGAGGGGCTCAGAGCAGAGCCGCTGCTCCTCTGCATCGAGAGGAGTCAGATGAGGTGGCTCGGGCATCTGATCAGAATGCCTCCTGGATGCCTCCCTGGTGAGGTGTTCTGGGCATGTACAACCCAAGACCCAGGACACGCTGGATGGACTATGTTTCCCGGCTGGCCTGGGAACGCCTCGGGATTCCCCCGGAAGAGGTAGAAGAAGTGGCCGGGGTGAGGGAAGTCTGGGCATCTCTGCTCAAGCTGCTGCCCCCGTGACTCGACCTCGGATAAGCGGAAGAGGATGGATGGATGGATTTAGTTTTCCGTGTTGCTTGTTGTGCTCAAGGCTAAAGAGGATTCTTCCTTTTACCTATCAGAGAAAGGACATGTCTGTGAGCCAAGAAAAGAACTTATATGCAGATCTGGGGTCTCATTTATAAAGCTTTGCGTGGATTCAGAAAAACAGTAAAATACATATGCCAAAAAACATGGAGTTTGCACATATGTGTGTAATTTTCCCTTTACAAATCACATTAATCTTGTAAATGTGTGTACATGAATGAACCTCAAACTCAGCCCTGGTGTCACCCTGAGTTAATCATATAATGGACTATGCTAATTAACCTCATAAATAAGCAATCATGAGGCTGCAGATCTTCACTGGCTGGCAGAGTAGCCTTCCCCATGATGCACTGAGACACAGACACATGGATTCATGGGGAGTCCAATAGTGACTCCACAACTCAATACATGAATATTATACTCGGCATTGTATATAGGAAAGGCATTGGGGGCCAGCGTCTGAGCAGGTAGTCAGTAACACATGGCACATATAACGACATCATTGCTGTTACAATGAATAGTACAGAAACAATGAGGGTACAGTCGGTCATCCATCCATCCATCCATCCATTATCCAACCCACTATATGCTAACACAGGGTCATGGGGGTCTCCTGGAGCCAATCCCAGCCAGCATAGTGCCAGCCCACCGCAGTACAGTCGGTCACCTTACCAAAAACCCAGTCATCACATACACCACCATCAGGAAGTCACTGGCCAGCACTAATTTGCCACTGAATAAATGAATCATAGATTGACCCAGGGCAATAAGCTATAACATTTGTCAGTATCATCTTGATTTGTATGTTAATGGAATGAAACTGCTTACAGTTAACAGCAGCTGCATTCCCACCAGGTGCCCTTATTACTTATTATTATATGGTACACTGGACACTGCTGCAAATTGCCTTTTTATGTCGGCCTGTATACCCACATCATACGGAAACTAAATGTAGCACCTCAATAATTTATGGCTTCCAGCACAACGTGTATGATGGATCTGAAACATGAGTAAGGAATTCCTGACCTATCAGCTATTTCCCTCTGGTATATTAAAAGGCAACTCCAATAGAATCTTTACTACACAATCACTACTGTTAATTTTTAATGCATTGGTCGTGTCAATGCACCTTTAACTTTTGGCTTGGTGATATGAATTATTATGTGCACACTTTGGTCAACTTCTGCTGTTTTTAAATGTGCTCGATAAATAAAATTGACTTGACTTGACTTGATGTGAGTCTTCATTTAGGTATAATTGTATTTCCCTACTTGGTGAATGGGTGTCGTTATTTCCCACTTTTTCCAGAATGTTGCATATCGGCGAGTCAGAGATGGTGTAAATATACACACATATCTCTGACTTAAATGGAAAACTGCATATGTAAATTTAGAACCTCTTTTGCATGCAGTAGCTATATAAATGAGACCCCTGGTCAATGCTCTTCAAAGAGAGATGGAGCAATTCAAGACGATGGAAAGAATATCGAATTCAATACCCTTTTGTGGGGCTTTGTGGACTCTGAGTAAAATTTCCCATAATATATAACCTAACATTTTATTTGTCTTTTTATTTAGATGAACACATTACCTGGATTAAATATTAACAAAGTACTATTTGACAGTCTTCAGGGTTCATGTGTCTAAACATCAATTAATAATTACCATATATGCTCACGTATAAGTCGGGTCTTGAAACACGAAAAATCGATCATAAAATCACATCCCGACTTATATGTCCGTTCAAAAACACGACACATTTTTTTTTTTACATTTTCTTGCTTCCTCCAATCTCACACTAGTTTTTCAGACACATCGAATTTTGTTGCAGCAGTACAGTTACCAATTTCTTTCACCACTTCAATGACTTTAATTTAAAACCAGCTTCATATTTTCTTCTGATCGAACGTTCTATCGTAGATATGGGATGTTGTTACGATAAAGGTGTATGAGGGTGTGAGATACAAAAAACACAAAACAGTGCAAACGCTGCTTTGGAACAGTTTGGGTATTACTATGTGGTCACGCAGGCAAAATACATAGAAAAAAAAAGGCAGTGTGCTCTGTGGTTACTCTCTCAGGGAAGCGTTAGCATATCATAATCTCTTGGATCAATAGTGCGATTTTCCTGCATTCGACTTATATGAACGAAACTATAAAATGCCAGAAATTATATGGTAAACTCAAGCCCTGAAATAATCCGCAGGAGAACTTAACCATGAGTATATATGGTAGCTACAGATCTATTTCTGTATCAGTAAGAATCTTTATACAAGATACAATATATTATCCAACCCACTATATCCTAACTACAGGGTCACGGGGGTCTGCTGGAGCCAATCCCAGCCAACACAGGGCGCAAGGCAGGGAACAAACCCCGGGCAGGGCGCCAGCCCACCGCAGGTCTACAATATATATACTGTATATTATTTCATCCTTAAAAGAGTTGATCTGCTTCTAATAAAGAGTCTGTGAATGCTTTTATTTATTTCTTTATTCCTAAAACTGTAGATAATGGGGTTCATCATAGATGGAACAGCATTTGCAAGAATAAAGATAATATTGTGAGTTTCTGTTGATATCTTTACTCCTGCTGCTGGCAATATATAAAACAAGGCAACTGGAAAATAAAAGAGTCCAACCACGAGTAGGTGGGTAACACAAGTACTGAAAACTTTACTTTTTCCACCTGCTGAAGAAATCCTCAGGGCTTCAATAGCAATCCGAGTGTAGGATATGAGAATAAAAATGAGTGGAAAGACACCAAAAACAACTACAGCAGCAGATAAAGGTATCAAGTACTTGAACTCTTCAGTACATGAAACATGGACCATGGTAGCATAATCACAGAAACAGAAAGGAAGGATGTTGGTATGACAAAATGAAAGCTCAGAAACAACAATAAGTATATGTGATTTAAAAAATATGCCAAAAATATTTGATACTAAGATGCCAATGCCAACTTTTTTATTAGTAATTGCTGAAGGGTACTGCAAAGGGTAAACAACAGCTACGTAGCGATCAAAGGCCATAAAGGCTAAGAGAAAGGATTCCATTTCCTCAACATGAAGAAAAAGAAATATTTGCAACACGCAGGCACCATAAGGTACCACTGAAGAGCCAAGAAGAATGACAGACAGCATCTTTGGTATAAGAACTGAGCTGTTTGCCAAGTCTATGACCGCCAAGGTGCCGATGTAAATGTACATTGGAGCATAGAGTTGAGGGTTCAGCATTATTACCATAATCACCAGTAGATTTCCAAACATGGATATGAAGTAGATGAATGCAAGAACACAAATCATAATGCTCTTCTGGTTTGATTCAATGGCACATTGCAGTATGAATTCTGAGACAGTTACAGTGATGTTGCTCATCTTCATTGAATCTAAAAAGTAATAAAACCAAAGCTCACATCAGGTAACTCTTTGTGTAATACTGAAACAAAATGACAGACCACGCAACAACTCTTTAAAACCCCAAAATGTCTGACTGCCTGGAAACAGATTAACGTAACTGTTCTACAGTTGATTAGCATTTGATTTCCCAAATTACCATTTCAATTTTTTTTAAGTTGAAAAAATTTCCCAAATATGAGCTTGTTATGTATTCTTTCTTTAGAGGAGGGCTATTTAATATGCGTAAAATGCACGAACCCTTTATTTTTAAACATTTCACTCATGTAAAATTCCCTGTGATGGTTTTGAAATGAATTTTGTGAACTTTTCTACAAATGCAAGCTAAAGAAACTATTAAATAAATTACTAATGAACAAGTTGATCAGCAATCCATGATAAAATAAATGGAAACTGCATGTTATTTATTAATGGATGTTCAGAACTTCTTAATGAAGCATTTGGCTCCAGACATTCTTCAACTTATTTCCCCAGAGCAAATAGTTAATGAAAGCTGTTAATCTTTAGGCCAAATACGCAGATTATGTAAACATGACAGTACAACATATAAGAATATAACAGAGACAAAATATAAATGTTAAAATTAAATATATTTAGAGATATTACTGAAATATACTTTACCATTCTCAGACCTGCTTAGGGGAACAGTAGGTCAGGTCCCATCCAGGCAGCACTGGAACGGCATGGTGGTGTCCACTCATGCACACACCTACAATGAAAGTTTGGAGTCGCAGAGTAACCTACCCAGCACAGTTTTGGGGGATGTGGGTGAAAAGCCAATATGGACATGGTAAAACACAGAAATTGAGATTGGAAACTCACACTCAAGAGAGTAGACATGTGAAACAGGAACATTCACCGATGAACTACCATGTAACCCTGATTAAAGAATGCATCATTACAATGAGTGTTTCTTCGGCTATGGGTCACAACACATTTTGGGTCATTTGATGTCTGAACGGGTCAAGTTGAATGAGAAAAGGTTGCGAATGGTTTGAAGAATGCCTTAAAATGGGCGCCTCAAACCATTAAGCAAACCTTATTACTCTGATATAACCCACATCTCTCGTTCTCCTAAGGACCAGGGAAGATGGCTGGTGGCGATTCTCCAAGAGTGTTAAACACCCCCCTCCACTTCGAAGATGATTGTCGTGGATGGTGGGTCGCAAAGACACAAATTAGGCCACAATTGGGTGACGAGAAAAAAAAAGTTTAAGAACAACTGATTAAGATGATAAGTAGTTGCTCAACTATATTTCTCTTTCAACAATAATGTCATTTTTTCCAGCAGTGTATAATTTAAATGAGTCAGTGAAGTAAACGAGTGATGGATGGTAACTAATTGTGTTCTAATACAGAAAAACAGAAATGTTATTGAAAAAACAGAATTGTTATTTATAGGATAAAGATGCAGATCACAAAAATATTCAGTCACTGTTTAACTTAAACATTTTTTAAATAAATTAACTTTGGTGTTATCTTTGATCTCAGTATGTCTTTTAAAATACATATAACACTATTTAAAACCTGTTTTAGCTAGGTTAACCATTGGGGAAAATGAAAATGGTTTAAAATGTAGAGGAAATTGAGAAATTCATTCATTCTTTGACATTAGAAGCATCATGCACTTTTTCAGTACTATAACTGCCATGACTACACCAAGTGGCGTCTGAATTCTTTTCTTCCCACTACTGACCAACACATCCTGATAACGCATCTCAACTGCGCTGACCTGCCATCAAAAGCCACAGATAGCCTAATACAGTTGGAGTGAATGTAAAAAGAAATAATTTCTTGGCACACAGCACTGTTACCATTAATTTTCAATTAAAAAGGTTCTGTCTCTACAGGGTAGAAAACTGCTTCAGTATTTATTACTGAAAAGCAAAACAGCACATTTTGAACAGCTGGGCATATAAAAGAACACATGAAGTAGACATAAATTATGTTGACACTTTACATTCTTTTTCCTGTGTGTGCATTTCCCAGTTTTGCATTGCTCTTTTGTACCAAGAGCAGGAATAACCTAAAGGGATGCTTTGACAGGAGTGGCTTTCCAAAGTTGCTCTCCAAATCAGCAACTTTCAATCAGCTAGATGTATAAAGTATTATATTAAGTCAAACAATATTTTTCTATATACAGTAAATAGTCTATAAAATTACAGAATTCCTTTCTTATTTCACACATTATGTAGGTCATAGTTTCTTAAACTATGGGTCACAACCTGTAGCCGTCTGGTTTGTTATGGGTGGCTGCTGGTTTGTTATGCCAGTCAGAGGTGATTCTCCAAGGTGGTACCCCCAAATATGACAATCTTCATGGACTGGGTCTCAAAGACACTAAGTAGGGTAAGATTGGGTGGCAAACAAATGGTGAATGGCAGGCATTTTGATGACCTTATTATAACACTGTGTACATGATCAGTCTGCTATTATTTTTGTAGTCTGAATGGCTCATGCACCAAAAATTGGTGCACTGTATTAATTTTTGTTTTGCCACGTCTGTGTTCTCACACAGCTTCCACACTTAATCAGTGTCTGTCTCCATCACCATCTCTTGTGTTGCCTTTCACAGTGGGCTGGCAGATGTCAACTCATTTTGTTTATAACTCAGCATGCAGCAGGATTGTCTTTTTAACCAGAAACTTTATTTGCCAAATAAAGTGATGGCACTGTGAAAATATTGACAGCAGTGATTGTTCCTGCAATACTTGTACATCACCATTGTCAATGTCTTTCCTAAGCATTTCAGTGTGATTTTTCTCCAAAAAAGTCAGTATCAAGTATCTATCTATCTACAGTCATATGAAAAAGTTTGGGAACACCTCTCAGCCTGCATAATAATTGACTCTACTTTCATCAAAAAAGATACCAGTGGTATGTCTTTCATTTCCTAGGAACATATGAGTACTGCGGTGTTTTCCAAACAAAGATTTGTAGTGAAGCAGTATTTAGTTGTATGACATTAAATCAAATGTGAAAAACTGGTTGTGCAAAAATGTGGGTCCCCTTGTAATTTTGCTGATTTGAATGCGTGTACGTAACTGCTCAATACTGATTACTTGCAACACCAAATTGGTTCGATTAGCTCGTTAAGCTTTGAACTTCATAGACAGGTGTGTCCAATCATGAGAAAAAGGTATTTAAGGTGGTCAATTACAAGTTTTGCTTCCCTTTGACTCTTCTCTGAAGATTGACAGCATGGAGTTCCGCAAAGCAACTCTCAAAAGATCTGAAAACAAAGACTGCTGAGTATCCTGGTTTAGGGGAAGGCTACAAAAAGCTATCTCAGAGGTTTAAACTATTAGTTTCAACTGTAAGGAATGTAATCAGGAAATGGAAGACCACAGGCACAGTTGCTGTTAAACCAACCCAGGTCTGGCAGGCCAAGAAAAATACAGGAGCGGCATATGCGCAGGATTGTAAGAATGGTTACAGACAATCCACAGATCCCCTCCAAAGACCTGCAAGAACATCTCGCTGCAGATGGTGTATCTGTACATCGTTCTACAATTCAGTGCAATTTGCACAAAGAACATCTATCTGTATGGCATGGTGATGAGAAAGAAGCCATTTCTGCACTCAAACCACAAACAGAGTCGGTTGTTGTATGCAAATGCTCATTTAGACAAGCCAGATTCATTTTGGAACAAAGTGCAATGGACTGATGAGACAAAAATTGACTTATTTGGTCATAACAAAAAGCACTTTGCATGGCGGAAGAAGAACACCACATTCCAAGAAAGATTCCATGGAGGAGGTTCTATCATGCTATGGGGCTGTGTGGCTAGTTCAGGAACTGGGGCCCTTGTTAAAGTCGAGGGTCACTTGAATTCAACCCAAAATCAGCAAATTCTTCAGGATAATGTTCAAGCATCAGTCACAAAGTTGAAGTTGCTCAGGGGTTGGATATTCCAACAAGACAATGATCCAAAACACAGTTCGAAATCTACAAAGGCATTCATGCAGAGAGAGAAATACAATGTTCTGGAATGGCCATCACAGTCCCCTGACTTGAATATCATCAAAAATCTATGGAATGATTTGAAGCAGGCTGTCCAAATTTAACTGAACTGGAGAGATTTTGTAAGGAAGAAGGTCAAAAATACCTCGTCGAAGGCTATAGGAGGCATTTAGAGGCTATTTGCAAAAGGAGGCTCAACTATATATTGATGTATTACTGTATCTCTAGGGTGCCCACATGTTTGCACCTGTCTAATTTTGTAATGATGTATATTGCATATTTTTTTGTTAATCCAATAAACTTAATGTCACTGCTGAAATACTACTGTTTCCATAAGGCATGTCATATATTAAAAGAAAGTTGATACTTTGAAAGCTCAGTCAATGAGAAACAAAACTCTAAAGAATTAAGAGGGGTTCCCAAACTTTTTCATATGACTCTATCTATCTATCTATCTATCTATCTATCTATCTATCTATCTATCTATCTATCTATGGATAGATATGGATACAAATATAGAAATATATACTGTATGCATAGATGTGTGTGTTACTTATATCAGTAGCTATCCAAAATGTGATTCTTCATCACGTGTAGTAAAACAATGTGAATGATCAGAAGTGTGATATTTTTCATTATTTTCTAGTTGTCTGTTGAAAACAGATATGAATTCAAATCTGGGAAACAATGATCAGTAATGCTGATGATGTTGATTTGTCTAGTTAAAAAGGTATGAGACGAAGGAGGGAATTAGTGAATTCACAACTGGGTACCAATGTTTAATGGCATTGCTGTGTAAAAAAACAAAGAAAAATATCACCAATCATATTTTTAGAATAGAATTTCACAGTTGCAACATGGACAGTTGCAGAACAGGAATTCAGGAAATGCCAAAGAAGGACAGGAGGGTGACATGCACACTGATGAAATAATTAAAGATTAATAACAACACCAAGTGTTAAATGTGTGCATGTACTGTATATAATAATAACGGAACATGCAAGCAATTTTATTACTTGTCTGGGTAGTTGATCCAAAATGATGTAAATGCCCATAGGAAGATTCATTAAAAACGTTATAGCATCACAATAATAACTATAGTATAAGTAATTGTTTTGCAGTTAATTTTCAATAAAAATAGTTGATCTACCTAAATGTGGAAAAAAAATCTTTATTTTGTGTGTCTTTTCATTTAATTTTATTCTGATAGAATTTGTTGCTAAAGACATAATGTACCAACAAAATAAATAATTAAACGCATTTAGTTTTGTAAACTGGTAAATGTCACTATCATGGTGCCATCATTGCTATCAGGGGCATATAACAATGTTAGTATTGTACAAATTAAAGGTAACTTAAACAAACTACTACTAAATAAATAGTTTGTGTAAATTTCATAAATTATCAGCTGGCTAATGTGTTCTACAGTTTGACCAGCAATACTGTTAACTGCATGCTACGATTGTCTTCTAGAGATTTAAATGACATTGTAACTTTCTAAAAAGACAAGCATTTGCTATCCAGGATGACTTTATCTATCTATCTTTCTATCATGGATACACATTTTTGTGACATCATTGACATTATTGGACACTTCAAAGGAATTTGTGAGATTACACCTCACTCTCAAGCAAACTTTATTAAACAAATAATTTACTAGGGAGCTCTCTGGCAGCCTAAGTAGCTACTTCTGTCGCGTTTCAGGTAGGGCCAGCTCCCAGGAACAAACAGCCAGCCACTTACATTCCACTTCCCCGTGACTGTGTTCCACAAGCCTACAGTCTACTGTTTCCAGCACCACACACTTCTCCTGCCATCCATTACAAAATAGAGAGTGTTATTTGAGAATGGTGTCACTTAGGGCATCCTGGAACTACAAGACTGTACAAAAGTACAAAAGCAAGGAGGGAAACGGGGGAATTATCTAGTTTACCTACATTAAGTTTAGTAAAAAATCAATAAATTAATGAATAAAAACAACAGTATATATTCTAAAATAAATGCATAAAGATACCTTTCAGATTTTGTCTGTAGTCCCTGCTATGTTCTCCCACTCTTGTCAGGATGTGCAGCTTATTCATTTTCTTAGTTTCGAAATATTTCAGTGAATTCAACTCTTGTATTCTTTGTGCCGTCTAGATTTTTAAAATTTATGCACTTGAAAAATATAATTTAACGAGTAAACAAAAATAAGCAAATTTTTATTGCTGCAAATATACTGTAAATATCTCATTAAATAACTCTCTCTGTTACAGCTGGGCTCTTTTATTGGAAAATGGACACACAGAAAACCTAATCCACCACTCGATTTAGAATGGTTTTCTCTGGTGACTTCTTCATTGTTCATTGCACAGGGATTCATCCTAACAAGATGTATTGTATTTTTTGAAGGCGTAACTGCCTTGTGTGAATTGGGCATTTAGATCCAAGCATTATTTTAATAATTATTTTCATTACTGTTCAGAGCAAAACCATGTTACATATCCTGTTTATGTTTCATTTAAATTAAAGTCTAACCAAAACATATTTACTGCTATATTTATAAACAGTAGATAGATAGATAGATAGATATTTAGATAGATAGATAGATAGATAGATAGATAGATAGATAGATAGATAGATAGATAGATAGATAGATAGATAGATAGATGTGAAATACACTATATAATAGATAGATAGATAGATGTGAAATACACTATATAATAGATAGATAGATAGATAGATAGATAGATAGATAGATAAAACTTGAACCCTATACACAGTCAAACACGGACACATTTTCAAAATATAAATACAAATTTGAATATAAAAGTGTCCGACCACAAGCAGGTTGATCACAGAATTGCTGAAAATCTTACTTTTCCCTCCTGTTGAAGAAATCTTTAGAGCTTCAATCGCAATCCGACTGTAGGACAGAAAAATCAAAATGAGTGGGAAGACACACCAGCAGACAAAGATACCAAGTGTTTGGAGTCATCAGTACATGATGATCATAGTAGCAAAAACAGAAAGAAAGGATGTTGGTATGACAAAATGAAAGCTCAGCAACATAGAAGAAGAAATGAAATTGGAAAATTATACCAAAAAATGTTGATGTAAAGATACCAATACTGTCTATTTCATTTGTAATGGCTGAAGGGTACTGCAAATGGCAAACAACAGCACTGTAGCGATCAAAGGCCATTAAGGTTAAGAAAAAGGATTCCATTTCCTCAACATGCGCACATTACCAGCACCACAATATACAGTCCATTCCCTTCCTTGCCGCCAGTCCATCCGCCTCCACTCCTCTTCAGGCTTTGTCTCCTTCCTCCCGACTTTGGCCTCCAATGAAATGAGGCGGCTCCTCTTATTCAGGTCCTGGGAGTGTTCCAGGTGGCTCATCACTATTACCTAGAGTCACTCCGAGGGTGCGCTCGAAGTCCTCTGCAGGGTTCTGCACCCCCCCTGGCGGCCCCCACCGAACCCAACAGGGCTTCACCAAACTCCAGTTCCTGACATGCCCTGCAGGAATCCGTGGTGCTACAGCCACCTATGAGGGCTGCCCGCTAGTGTCCCAGGGGAGGTATTGCCTCATCAATGCCCTTTCCCCTGGTCCTTCCACCTTGCTGGCGTCCCAGCCAGTTAGTGGCCGTGGCCGTCCAACACAACCATAAAGAAATACAGCTTCATAGATGTTGGTGATTTTCTTTTTTCCTTATTACGGAGTTCTTTGTCATGGTCAATGATTAATAAATACAATACTTACATTTGACTCTGAATTCTGAAGACATATGTACAGTGTCTAAGGGTATTTTCAGTAGATGCACGATTACAGCAAACTCTTCTGCCCATCAGTAAGACAGTCATCAAACAGCACCACTTTTCTTTCTGCCATGTCACATTGTCAATTTTTGTTTACTGTGAAATTTCAGCCAGGGTCTCTTCACTGGATTGTGTAAATTTTATATTAATTGGTCCATGACAATATTACTTATGGTTATTATTTGTGCAACCATGTATTTATTAGTTTTGAGTGGTGTGAAGTTTCTATGTGCTTCTGCTTATCCTGCTGTGTTCCATGTGTTTTGTGGGTGTCACAGAGCGCTGTCTATCATTGCATCAGGATTGCCTTCAGTCATATAAAAGCTATGGAAACAAACAGATCCTTGCAGTTCATTGAATGTTCTTTGTTGCGCTGTTGAGTTCAACTTTATTGTATGATTAATTCTTTGTGTACCTGGATTTTGTGATTTTGGTCTGAGACTCATTTACTCCCGGACTGCCTTTTTCAGGCAAGTTCTTCTGTACCTTTTTTGGCTTCTCAGAGCCTTTTTTGTTTCAGAGTATTTTTGTAAAATAAATATTTTTATTTAAAAAGATTCTCTGTTTTCCCCTTTATGCCTTCAGCTGAAGTTGATGGACCTTTACACTTCTGTTATAGTTTTTTGGGACATGAAACTATTTTTACCAGTGTCCAACTTTCAGCTATCTCGAGAGGCTTTTTAGGATTTCGTTAAGAGCTACTCCTGAATTCATGACAGCTGCAAGCTCAAATGCTTTGATTTTCCAAACATATTAGGTCATAAGCTTTTCATTAAGAGCAAGGACAAAGTTTACCATAGTGGTCTGCCAGTACTAGCATGTTGCCATGCTGTAAGCTCGACAGTCAGCATATGCCATAGCTGTCATTCTTCTTCTTCTTCTTCCTATCATGTAATCGCTTCTGCAGTTAGTTTTCACACTACAGATGTCTCTGGTGATCTTTTTCTGACTGCCATGTCATCTTCTTAATCAGTTTGCTGAAAGAAAGATGGCACCTTGATAACTTTGCTCAAGGTTGGCGCGGCACAAAATTTTGCTTTACCAGCATCTATCATGTCATAAACGTTTATTTAAGTCCTAGGCCAATGTACTGGCTCCAGTAGTTCATGAGTAATCATGTAACAGACAGAAGTAGTAGTTTATTTATATAGCGCCCTGACAGACAAAAGGTCACAGAGCGCTGAACAGCAAATACAGTACAAATACAACAGTTAAAAGAAAGCATTACAGTTTTTGCCCGTTGCTTGAACACTATAGACCCATGCTTAGACTAAAGTAACACAACTTGAATCTTTTGTTACCATACCTCAAACACATGTACCCATACCTTACACAAAAGCGCTGCTTTGCACTCTAGTTGCAATTATGCAACACACTTACTCCTTTATGCAACACACATGGTCCTGCATACTACACTCTATTTCATACATAAGACACTTCGTTCAAAAATGAAATTTCAGGGTGCCATTTGGAAAACACATGTATCCAAAATACAAAACACATCGGGTAATTGCAACCGCTCAAATACACACCTGAAGGCACTTACTTGCAAAACTGAACACTAATTAGCCAACTACAAAAAGCCCTCAGTTCAGCCATTTCAAGAACTTTGCAAGCATGGATGGAGGGAGAGCAAGAGGAAGAGGAAGAGGAAGAGAAGGAGGAGGAGGAGGTCGAAGAGGCCATGCACGGACCTCAAGACGACGAGGGTCATACAGTTTTTTCCAATTGCTAACACACTAAAATCTAATGTAAAGCTCAACTGCAAAAACTGACACTCAGAGAGCAAAATCTCTCCTCACATTTGTTATATTCAAAACACAAATCACACCTTTGAACACAAAAAGCAATTAACTTGACTTCTTTTGCATTAGAGTGTGCACACTTTCCTACAGAAAACACAGGAATCTGACAGCAATAAACTTTTAGCCATTTCTAAACACACCCATTCAAAAAGCCACACCCATGTACCAATTAGGCTAAAACAAGTGTCACCCGGTCAAGCACCTGACTGCTTATTAGTTAACTCAGCAATCAGAATGTGAGAACTATAAAACTCCACAGATTTACCAACACTAAAGAACAATGGAAGCTGGAGGGAGAGGAAGAGATGGTAGAGGTAGAGGTAGAGGTAGAGGTAGAGGAAGAGGTAGGGGTGCACAGAGAGGTGAAAGAGGACAAAGACAAAGAAGACAAGCACTTTCAAATGAAATTCGGGCAACATTAGTCGACCATGTTATAAATCATGGATTGACAATGAGAGAGGCTGGACAGAGGGTCCAACCCAACCTGAGTCGATTTACTGTTGCCTCTGTCATCCGGACATTTCGCTTGAGAACAGGTATGTTCTGTAACACCCACTCTGTACTGTATATATACAGCAATTCAAAGTATTCTTTACTTGTACAATACTACTGCATAATCCTCATTAGAAACAAGAAAGGCTACATACCAATATATACATTGTTGTCTTCTCCAAGGACTGAGAGACAAGTAGGACGTGGTGGAAGAGGTCGGATGTTCACAGAGGCACAGGAGGTAGAAATCATAAACATGGTTTTGGCAAATAATGCCATAAGACTTAGGGAAATTCAAAGCCACATCATGAGGGACGACACAGTTTTTGGCAACATTAGGCAAGTTGCCTTGTCTACCCTTGCTCGTGTTCTCCAGCGACACCAAGTACGAATGAAACAGATATACCGGGTTCCTTTTGAGAGGAACTCCGAAAGAGTCAAAGAACTGAGGCACAATTATGTGCAGGTAACTATTAGACTACAGGATGTTACATATAATGCTGCGTTTTTCCAGTACTAATCATAAACCTAAACCACTGCTTATGTAATCTTTTTTTTGTTCTCAGACAGTGCTGGAAATGGATTCAAATGTGATCCCACATGAGTTCATTTTTATTGATGAGGCTGGCTTCCACCTTACCAGAACCAGAAGAAGGGAAGAAACAGAATAGGTCACAGAGCTATTGTGAATGTTCCTGGCGACGTGGGGAAACATCACAATGTGTGCTGCCATCACAGGACATGGAGTTCTATACCACCATGCCATTCTTGGTCCATATAACACAGAGTTGATCCTGACATTTCTGGACAGAATGCGAGACATCTTACAACAGGCAAACCATACGGACGATGAAGGGCAGGAGCACAGATATGTTGTAGTGTGGGACAATGTGGCTTTTCATCGTGCAGCCATGGTGCAAAATTGGTTTGCCAACAACCCACATTTTATAGTGGCTTACCTTCCCCCTTATTCTCCATTTCTGAACCCCATAGAAGAGTCCTTTTCAGCATGGCGGTGGAAGGTCTATGATCGTCAACCCCATGTGCGTGAGGGGCTTCTACAAGCAATGGAGGAGGCATGTGAGGAAATTGACGTAGGAGCTATCCAGGGATGGATAAGACACTCCCGACGCTTCTTTCCTTGCTGTCTAGCAAGGGAAAACATTGCATGTGAAGTGGATGAGGTGCTGTGGCCAGATCCACTGAGACGACATGACCCTGCATAAATCTTGTTTTGTTGTTCATTTGTTTTTTCACTTGTGCATGTTTGGTATTTTCTGTTGCAAATTGTAGCTAAATAAATTATTTCTTTGAACCTAATTTATTTCTGCACATATGTCTCTGTGTCCAATTCTCAGTATTTGCAGTTCTGACAGTCCCTAAAGAGATAAAAGTGTTTTGGATTTTACAGAGTGGTGTTTGGTTGGTTGGAGGAAAAATTTAGGCATGGGACAAAAATGTTTACAATTTGGGGCAAAAGTTTGGTTTTGATAAGTGTTTATATAGTTTTGACTGCAGAGCTTCATTTTGCAGGATATGTGAGGTGTTTTGCTCTTTGGGTGAGGTGTTTTGTGAATTGTGCTAAATGATTTGCAAAAATGAGCCTTGTTGTCAAAATTGTGCTTTAGCAATTGGAAAAAACTGTAAACCCTATAGAGGAATTCTTTTCGGCTTGGAGATGGCGTGTATATGACCGCCAACCACATGCCCGCATGCCTCTTCTGCAGGCAATGGAACAGGCCTGCAGCGACATTCAGGTGACAGCAATCCATGGATGGTTTCAACATGCAAGAGGATATTTTCCCCAGTGCCTAGCGGGAGAAGACATTGCTTGCGATGTCGATGAGGTCCTGTGGCCAGACCCCAACAGACGGCGGGATCCATGAGCCCACATATGCACAATTGTCATGATCTTTTGTGTTTATAGTATAGTGTTTTTCTATTACTGTATTATGGTTTTTTTTTTTAGCTTTATCTGAATTCATGGTACTGCAATGTACAGTGCTGCAATGTACTATATTGAGTAGGCCTATTTGCTTTGTTGGTTGTTTGAAAATGTGTCTCCTGAAAATATGCCTTCTGAATAAACAATGAAAATCAAAGACTGCAGTGTTTTATATA
Organism: Polypterus senegalus; assembly: GCF_016835505.1. Classification (NCBI taxonomy): domain Eukaryota; kingdom Metazoa; phylum Chordata; class Cladistia; order Polypteriformes; family Polypteridae; genus Polypterus; species Polypterus senegalus. The sequence goes on from NC_053155.1 coordinate 16,221,221, forward strand.
AAGTAGACTAGTGTGTTCCCCCTGATCTGATAGTGTTTGCATATGATGCAAGTATGGGTCATTTTGTCAACAGAGTTACATTTTGACAAAGGAATGTTAGGTTTTGATAGCAGAGTTTAGGTTTTGGGAGTAGAGTTTCAATTTGGCACAGATGTGAATGGTATATTTCCCAGTGTTGTGTCATGTTTACTTGTGTTTAGAGTTTTGGCACAATGAGCGAAGTTTTGCAAAATGTGTTCAAGCAACGGGCAAAAACTGTAACAAAACCAATAAAAAAAGTAGATAAACAAACTGGAACTATTCAGTACTGATGAAAAAGCTTGTTTAAAAAGAAATGTTTTCACTTGTTTTTTAAAAGAATCAACAGACTCGACTCCACGCAGACAACAAGGCAGGTTATTCCATAGTCTTGGTGCCACAGACTGAAAGGCACGACCCCTACGGGTTTTTAGCCGAGTGTGTGGGACAACAAGAAGGCCCTGTTGCCCAGCTCTGAGAGTCCGACAAGCTGTATGGCGTTAGAGCAGGCTGATTAGGAACTCAGGAGCTTGTCCATGCAAAGCTCTGAAAGTAAGTACCAAAACTTTAAAATGAATTCTATAAAACACTGGGACCCAGTGCAGTGTGTGCAAAATGGGGGTGATATGATGACTCTGACTAGCTAGCGCGAGATACGAGCCTGGGAGCTGCATTTTGAACTAACCGAAGGTGTGTGAGAGAGAACTTGCTCAAACCTGTAAAGAGAGCATTACAGTTATCACGTCATGAGGAAATAAAAGAATGAACAAGCATCTCTAATTCTGATTTTGAAACAGCATTTCTTAGTTTTGAGAGATTTCTTAAATATATAAAACACGAGCGGCTGAGTGACTTTACATATTCATCAAGTGTCAGGGACTGGTCAAAAATAACCCCAAGGTTACGTAGACTCGACTTAATAAAAGGAGAGACAGAAGATCATTTTAAATTGATCTGAGAATGAACAGGAGAAGCAACAATTAGTACCTCAGTTTTTCCTGAATTCAACTGCAGGTAATTATTGCTGAGCCAGTTGTTAACCTGAGACAGACAATCAACTAAAGTGACCAAAGTATTAATTTGGTTAGGCTTAAATGAAAAATAAAGCTGTATATCATCTGCATATAGATAATACGAGATGTCCTTAAAAGAGTTAAGAATCTGTGATATGAGAAGAATATATAAAGAGAAAAGTACAGGTCCAAGAACTGAGCCCTGTGGAACTCCACATGTCAAAGGAGCAGGAGTCGGATGAAAAGCCAACCACACCGACTGAGAAACTCCTATTTGACAAATAAGTGGAGAACCCGTCCGAAGCAGAGTCAGAGACACCTAACAGCTCTAAACTATTAATTAAGGTCCACTGTATCAAAAGCTGCGGTAAGATCTAACAGTACAAGCATAGAGCACCTGCCTGCATCAGCAGCAATTAAAAGATCATTAAAAACTTAGAAGAGCTGTTTCTGTAGAATGTCACCTCCGAAAACCAGATTGAAAAGAATCAAATAACCCCTGCTTTTCTAAGAAGGCACAAAGTTGCTGTTCAACCACCTTTTCCAAAACTTTGGCAATAAAAGGCAGTTTTGAAATTGACCTGTAATTACTCAAAATAGAGGGATCAGAATTAGATTTTTTCAACAACGGTTGAATTACAGCATGTTTAAAATACGATGGATCCACACCAGATGTCAAAGAGCAATTTATGATATTCAAAAGGCACGTATTAAACTCAAAGATTTTAACATTAATGATGTTGGCAACAGGTCAGTAGGACATGATGAAGGTTTCATCTTCCTGAGTAAGTCAAAAAGATCCGAAAGTGAAACTTTTGGGAACACAGAAGACTCAGAACATGAGTGAATGAGAGCACTAGGTAAGACAACTGGAACAATATTAGCCTGAACAACATTAACCTTGCCAATAAAACATGTAAGAAAATTATTACAATCACTATCAGAAAAAACCTGAGTAATAGATTGAGATGGAGAAATAATATTGTGAATAGTATCAAATAGCACTTTGGGATTACACTTGTGAGTCTGAATAAGATTAGGAAAATAAGGTGTTCTACCATACCTAACCAAAGAATTAAAAGAAGCAAGTAAATCCTTTAACAACAACAACATTTATTTATATAGCACATTTTCATACAAATAATGTAGCTCAAAGTACTTTACATGATGAAGAAAGAGAAAAAAGACAAAGTAAGAATTAAAATCAGAGCACACTATTTAACATAGAATAAAAATAAAGTATGATGGCCAGAGAGAACAGAAAAAACAAAAAAAACTCCAGACGGCTGGAGAGAAAAAATAAAATCTGTAGGGGTTCCAGGCTATGAGACCGCCCAGCCCCCTCTAGGCATTCTACCTAACATAAATGATCAGCCCTCATTGTATTCAGGGTTCTCATGGAAGGACTTGATGATGACTGTCACATAGACCTCTGGCCTTTAATCCATCAGTGTAAGGACGTCACGGTGCTTTGATTAGGTGGTGGTGGCACAGGTCGCCACCGTAGAAAACCGGAAAAAGAACAGAAGAGAGAGTAGGGGTTAGTACGAATTTTGGAGCCACCGTGAATATTAATGATATAGTAATCCCTCGCTATATCGTGCTTCGACTTTCGCGGCTTCACTCTATCGCGGATTTTATATGTAAGCATAACTAATATATATAATGCGGATTTTTCGCTGCTTCGCTGGTTCTGCGGACAATGTCTCTTTTTACTTCCTGTACATGCTTCCTCAGTTGGTTTGCCCAGTTGATTTCATACAAGGGACGCTATTGGCGGATGACTGAGAAGCTAACCAATCAGAGCACGCAGTTAAGTTCTCCTAACTGAGAAGCTAACCAATCAGAGCACGCAGTTAAGTTCCTGTGTGCTGAATGCAGTGTTAACCAGGAAGTCTCATCTCGCTCATTCAGCATCAACGTGTTTCGCTGTGTAAAGAGTTAACTTTTGTGCTCTTTTGTGTTCATCTTTGTGCATAGTCAAGCCCTTCATTATGGATTCAAAACGATCTTCTCCTGCTACTGCTTCAATGAGGCTATGATTCTTTTTATTTAAAAAGTAGGAAAGGAATATAAGATCTACGGTCGCAGTGTCCTTTTAACCAGGGTGCAAAATGAGTTGTAAGTGGATGCAATAAGGCAGTAGTCTGGATGGAATCTGCTTTAGGAATTTGGATTGAAGTCTGCCGGAAGAAGAACAACGGCAGTGATATACAGTTGCCTGAAGAGGCTCCTTTAGAAGAGCTGTAACACTCAACTTTGTTGCAGTAAAACTAAACTCATCGTTATTGGACAAGTCGTCGTGTCATTGTTGGTGAGTAACTATAATTAATTTTCTACTTACAGTATTTAGTACATGTACGTACGTTTAGTGTCACTGTACACACATTTACTGTATACAATTTTTCTTGCAATGTACGTATTTATTGCTTGTGGCCTGTCTATTGTAATGGCTGTAACATATGTGATATCAGAGACACTCGATATCTTTAAAATAATATTTAGGTTTTACTGTATATAAACAGTGTGTTTACATTAATAATTTCAATGAATCTTACCTGATATCTAAGAGAATACAAAGGGTTTATGCTGTATAACTGTGCAGGGAATATTTATAAACAGTGTTGGAAAGTTTATAAGGGCTTAAAATATATAAAAATAACCATACAAACATATGGTTTCTACTTCGCGGATTTTTTCTGGAACGCAACCCCCGCGATTGAGGAGGGATTACTGTAATGAATTGAATATGCAGAGCATCAGGATTACATTAAAAGTTTTAAGTATGAATGATGAACTTCCAGATTAGTAGACTTCCACAGGCACTCCGCTTTTCAGCAGGAATGCCTAAGATTACGAATGGATTCATTCATCCAAGGCACTGAGTAGGTAACAGAACGCTGCCTGATTTTAAGAGGAGCAATCTTATTCAAAATATCAGTTCAATGGTCATTGAACTGCTAACTCGACATTATCACTATTACTGCCAGCATCAGATGCCACAAACAAATCAACAAACTGATTAATCACTGACTCATTAATGAAACGAGTATGCCTAGTGTCTCCTTAGAATTCCAAGAACAAAACTTAAAAGAAGTGGTGAGGCGGCCTTCTGCTGTTATGCACCTAAAATCTGGAATAGCCTGCCAATAGGAATTCGCCAGGCTGATACAGTAGAGCACTTTAAAACACTGCTGAAAACACATTACTTTAACATGGCCTTTTTATAACTTCATTTTAATCGTAATTTAACTTAATCCTGATACTCTGTATGTTCAATTTATCATAACAACTATTTATGGTGGCTCTAAAATCGGTACTGACCCCTACTCTCTTTTCTGTTTCTTTTTCCGGTTTCTTTGTGGTGGTGGCCTGCGCCACCTCCACCTACTCAAAGCTTCATGATGCTCCAACAATGATGGACGGATTAAAAGGAAGAAGTCTACGTGACCATCATCATCATCAAGCCCTTCCGTGAGAACCCTAAATCCAAAGAGGACTGTTTCATTTATGTTAGGTAGAATGCCCAGAGGGGACTGGGCGGTATCATGGTCTGGAATCCCTACAGATTTTATTTTTTCTCCAGCCGTCTGGAGTTTTTTTGTTTTTCTGTCCCCCCTGGCCATTGAACCCTACTCTTATTCGATGTTAATGTTGATTTATTTTTTATAATTATGTCTTTCATGTTTCTATTCTTTAATATGTAAAGCACTTTGAGCTACTGTTTGTATGAAAATGTGCTATATAAATAAATGTTGTTGTTGTTGTTGTAGAGTTAACACAAGGTGACAACTCTAAATTTGAAAACAAGTCAAATAAAACACAATTATGATCACTAAAGGTTACATTACACATTGTAACATCAGTCAAGCTAACTCCATAAGAGAAAAACAAATCCAATGTATGTCCCCCACTATGGGTAGGGCCAACAACATGTACAAAATTAAAAGAGTCGGTGATACACAGAAATTCGGATGCCAACATTACGTGAAATATCATCCACATGGATGTTAAAGTCACCAAGCATTATTATTCTATCCAGCTTAATAATGGTTGATACAAAATCTTGAAAATCAGCAAGAAAAGGACTGATCGCACCAGGTGGACGATAAATTAAAATACAATATATTGGGGTTACGTGCCCAACAGTCTGAAGTTCAAAAGTCTTATATGAAATGGTAGGAACAGAATGACAGATGCGATTCTTAGAATGTTATATTCAGAGATTAAGTTAAACCTGAGATATTTTGTGATTTGGGGATAGTTGACTGAAAGTCATCAGTGTTAGTGTGTCAGAGAGAAGCTGTGCAGCATTGCTCATAACTGCACTCAATTTTATTAAAATTTTCTCCTTTGCTATGACCTCCAGGAGTCCTGAGTGTATCCCATAAGTGAGCTTGTCCTTTTAATTAGCCTGTTAATTTGGTGGGCCTCTTTTGAAGTGATGTTACCAGCCCAACACAACACAGTGTAGAAAATTAATTGGCCATCACAGAGTTGTAGAAGATGTGAAAGATGTCACTTCCCACATTAACACTAGAATTACCAAAGCATATGAAAAAAACCGTAATCCTAGCCCACCTTAAATCCGTTCGCAACTCTCTGTCGGCGTCTTTTGTGTTGAAAATGGGTCGATTAGCACAAGCAGGAAGCAGCCTGCTATCACATTCTCCACCACTGCAGAAACGACAAAAAGCTTTCCTAGCTCAATCGTTGTTTATCTGGTAGTGAGGTACCTGGAGTTGGATAGGGTAAATAATATATCATTATTTGGAACACTTGCATTTCATGTGTGTTCCATGTCTACAAAGATCTATGTAAGTGCAGGATGACATGAAATGCAAGAAATATTTAACACACACCTAAAAGACAAACTTTTTTCATGTTTTAGTACTAACAAGAAAATGTTCACATGAAGTGCATAATGTGTGAAGACTGAAGTCCAAATATCAAATAAGTACTTTCACAAAAGGTACAAATATAACAGAACAAGTGCGCTTTTATTCAAGACTATATCCGAAGAAAAAGAAATCGAGTTAGTGTGGTTTGTTGTTGCGACTTCTTTGGTAGTACAGCAGTAAGAACTGCTGACTCATAATCAAGAGGTTGCAGGTTTGAGCCTTGACGCATCCCAAAATAAATATTTTGAGTAGTGAGCTGCTCTTATTGTTACTATTATACAATAACTACATACATTTAATTTATGTCTGTAACAGTCTGTAAATGTATGGTACTTGTAAAGGTTAGTGTTTTTTCTTTTTTTATTCCGTGTTTTTCTCTCAGTCGCATTCACACTCCCCCTGATCTAACACTGCTGTTTTCAAATAATGACGTGCTATAACAGATGTCAACTCAGATGAAAACAAGGATTCTACATCGGAGAAAGAGAACAGAAGCCAAGCAAGAAACGTCCACTCACATATACTGTAAGAACAAAGCAGCTGCACCAGGCGTAAAGGCTAAAGATGGCACTGTTTGGATGCAACAAGAGGTCGGGCATCATCCTGCCAGTCAGTCTGCTTCACACCTGTCCTTGAAAGAAATAGAACGGCTTACAGAGCTCGTCAAGGTATTGTGCAAAGTCCAGTTTGTAATTATGTTTTGTGACGGTCTTTATATAAAAAGATTTATATGTTACTTATATAAAAGCCAGATGGAATGTTATTTACCTTGATTTATTTACGCATCTTCCTACAGTGTAAAGTCACAGTATCCTGCAGAGCTTCCTGTATTTGATCGAAACGGACATGCTGACAAACTACATCCATTATCATGACACCACAGGCTCATCCTCCTGCATATCTCTGAGTTTACCCCTTAACAGGGATGGCAGGCACAAGAGAAATAAAAAAAACGTCTTCCTCACAGTGCTGCCACCTTTGTCCAGGTGAGAATAAGACACAGAGCAGATAGATTATTGCATCCTCGATTATAGCCTATAGTCATTAGGTGACTCTTCGTAGGATTAATACAATAATTCAAGGGAATTTTCTAATTCTCTACTGCTTTTTAAATTTGTGTTTGTATTCTCAGCCTGTTAAAGATGCTAAGATTTACACTGAGTGTGACGTGGATGGATAGGATTAGAAATGAGGACGTTGGAGGGACAGCTCAAGTTGGACGGCTGGGAGACAAATTCAGAGAGACGAGATTGGGTTGGTTTGGTCATGTACAGAGGAGAGATGGTGAGTATATTGGGAAAAGGATGTTAAGTATAGAGCTGCCTGGGAAGAGGAAAAGAGGAAGGCCTAAGAGGAGGTTTATGGATGTGGTGAGAGAGGACATGCAGGTGATGGGGGTGACAGAACAAGATGCAGAGGACAGAAAGATTATGGAAGGAGATGATCCACTGTGGCAACACCTAACGGGAAGAAAGGAAGATTCTAAGCCTGTTTCCAGAGAATTGTACTATATAGGAAAACATTGAATTTAATTAAATAATAAGCATTTTTCTGGACAACCTAAGAAGGAGACGTTTATCAGCTTACAATGCAATATTTATAAATACTATATCACAGTAAATTGAATAAGGCATAACAATATGACTTTGTTCCTTGCAATTATTCATGGTTGAATGATGACATCTGTGTTCTGGTTAGACATTAATTTAAGGAACACAAATTTGGTTTAAATAAGATATGTGGCATACTGTTGTTCTCAACAGCAATTAGAATGGTAAATAATTGCTAGAGTTTCAATTCCCAAATCAAACATGGCAGATGCAATTAAAACAACATTACAATGAATTTTATTGGTAGAAACCACTGTGCTATTATGAAGAAATAAATAGAGAAAATAGTTTTAAATAGAGAGGTGACTCAACTCTCCTGTGTGCACTTCTGTCAATAAAAGAGCTCAACCAGAACACAACAAGAGACTCAAGAATCTAAGACAAGTTCAGCTTTACATTTTGTTTAACTTTGTATTAATTAAAACAGACAATATCTAATAAAATAATATACCCAACTAAAAGTCAAGACGGCACAAAGAATAAAGAATTGTATTTAGCATTGAGTTTTTCTAAGACAATTCAAATTTCGCTGATGAATAAACTCACCAAAGATAACGGAAACTTCAGGAAACTCCCTAAAGGTACCTTTACATGTTTACTTAATAGAGATATATATGAAGAAAGTTCAGTTTATGTCACTAATTTTTAATTTGTTTTTGTTTGGTGTACTGTTGTCAACCCAATTTAACTTAATTTATCAAGAACACGTGGACACAGTTGGAAAGTTGTTAAGGATAAATTTCGCACAAACATCAGGAAGTTTTTCTTTACATAGAAAACCATGGAAACTTGGAATAAGCTAACAAGTAGCGTGGTAGATAGTAAGACCTTAGGTACTTTCAAAACTAGACTTGATGTTTTTTAAGAAGAATTCAGTGGATAGGACTGGAGAGCTTTGTACTCCTGAATGGCCTGCTCTCGTCTAGATTGTTCTAATGTTCTACGCCAGTTGGCACCACTTAATTTGACAATACAGCAGCAGCAGCAAAATGTCATCTGACACTACCTGTTACAGCATACAAAAGGATAAATAAAAGTGGGAAGTGAGGTAGGTCAATTCTCCCTGAAAAAATGAAGGAAGACCGTTATTGTGTAGTGGAGACTGGGGTTATCCCGGTTTTATAATGCCATATACAATCACGTTTATACTGCTCACATTCATGACGGCTGTGAAGAATAAAACTAAGCATATTCAGCCTTCAAATTCCCTCATACAATAAGGTTGCATACTGTATATGATAACTCAATTGAATTGGAAAGCCCAACACAGCCAATCAGATTGTATTTTATTTATGCTATTGACTTATGTGTGAACAGCCATACGCTTGCATGAATCATGTCTGCTAAGTCCTCTTTTTGACATTTTTATGGTTTTTGGTATTGATATGCTGAGAAATATTTCTGCGTCCTCCATGGGAAGTAAAACATCTACCTTTAAGTGTTAGGCATATCATTTTGTTGTTCTCGGAATGAAATATGTCTTTTTGCAGAAATTAAAGTTTTCTTTGTAGTTCTTTGTTAGTCATATTGACGGATTTAGCATGTGCTTCAAGTGCCTTGCTTCATAAATGCAGGATAACTGAATAGCCTGAAATTGCCTGTGTTGAAGAGAATTAATATAGTTGCACTGAAGGATGTCTGCTCCAAAGTGCTCTTTTTACAATGTCGAAGAAAAGAAAAATGAGTCATGTTTAAAATATAGGACAAACGAGGATTCCAAAAAAAATAAGAACATAAGAAATTTGACAAATGAGAGGAGACTACTCATTCCATTTGTCACCCGTTTGTTTAGCTAACAGCTGAGCTGTCTCAATGTCTCACCTAGACACATCTTAAAGGTTATGAAGGTTTCTTCTACAACTCAAAGTCTTGGTAATTTGTTCCAGAGTCCCACAATTCTTTGCATACAGAAGTGCTTCCTGGCTTTAGTCCTAAATGCACTTCACGTTAATCTCCACTGATGTCCTCAAGTACGTGATCCATCCTTAAGTTTAAAGCAAAGGAAACGAAATACAGTAACTCAAGAAGTGAGTTGTTAAAGCAGGCAGTGTGGTAAAGCAATTCAAGCCCTGTGGTGACCGCTTCAGATCTCACTACTGACACTGTGTGACCGTAAGGAAGTCACTTTACCTGCCTGTGCTACAACTGAAAAAAAAATGTAACCAATTGTATCTCAAATGTTGTTAGTTGACTGTAAATAACATTAATTGATGGGGCACTCCATGCTAGTGGTGCACCGTTATGATAGGAGGCAGGCCTCAGAAAGCCTGCTCAGCTCATTTAATCTTTCCTCATGATTCAGCCCCTGTAACCCTGGAATCAGCCTAGTCGCTCTTCTCTGGACCTTTTCTAGCGCTGCTATGTCCTTTTTGTAGCCTGGAAACCAAACCCGCACACTGTACTCCAGATGAGGCCTCATCAGTGTGTTATAAAGCTTGAGCAGAACCACCTGTGACTTGTACTCCACAGATCGTGCTATATAACCTAACATTCTGTTTGCCTTCTTAATGGCTTCTGAACACTGTTGGGAAGTCAATAGCTTATAGAGTCCACTATGACTCCTAAATCTTTCTCATTAGGTGGACTCTCAATTTTCTGACCGCCCATTGTGTATTCAAACCTCACATTTTAACTTCCTATGTGTAATACTTTATGTTTACTGACATTAAAGTTCATCTGCCACAAATCTGCCCAAGCCTGTATGCTATCCAAGTCCTTCTGTAATTATATAACGGATTCCAAATTATCTGCTAATCCACCTATCTTGGTATCATCTGCAAACTTAACCAGCTTGTTACTTATATTCCTATCTAAATCATTTATATATATTAAAAATAGCAGCGGCCCTAGCACTGACCCCTGCTGGTCACCACTCTTAACATCGGCCAGTTCTGATGAGGTTCCTCACACCATCACCCTCTGCTTCCTGTGTCTGAGTCAATTCTGCACCACCTAAAAACATGACCCTGAACTCCCACATCTTTTAATTTGATGCCCATCCTCTCATGTGGCACCTTATCAAATGCTTTCTGAAAGTCCAGATAAATAACATCATAAGCTCCACTTTGATCGCATCTATTTGTTGCCTCCTAATAGGATTCCAACATGTTAGCAAAACGCGACCTCCCTCTTCTGACCCCATGCTGACTGTTCAGAATAACTCCTGTCCTTGCCATGTGTTGCTCAATCTTATCCTTAATAATTCCTTCCATTAATTTTCCTGTGATGCATGTTAAGCTTACTGGCCTATAGTTGCTTGGATCTGCCCTGTCACCCTTTTTATATAATGGGATGATATTTGTCATTTTCCAGTCCTTCGGAATCTCTCCAGTGCGCAGTGACTTCCTAAAAATCTGCATTAAGGGTTTATACTCACTAGCCTCCTTAAGAACTCAAGGGTAAATATTATCTGGTTCTGGTGATTTGAATGTAGAATAAGAGAAGAGAAAAAAATACCAGCTAAGTAAATGACACTAATAATAATGCATTTTATTTATATAGCACCTTTCCCATGATCAAGGCACTTACAGAATATAAGAAAGAACGGCAGGGTATACAGTATATAGCATTGTACAAACCAAATAAATAAATAAAGAAGATTAAGACAGTAAATTCAGAGAAAGCCTAACAGACAACAGAATTGATGGTCCAGCACACACACACACACAAGTTACATGAACATCTTGACAGAGAGGTAAACTGAGGGAAGGGTAATAAAGTCAACTAGAGCTAAAAGCCTTCCTGAACAGATGAGTTTTGAGTTGTTTTTTTAAAAGAATTCATGGAGTCAGCTGATCTGATTAATTTCGGTAGGTCATTCCAGAGTCTGGGCGCTATACAGCTGAAGGCCCTGTCACCCATGGAGTGTAGATTAGTGTGGGGCACAACAAGATTACCAGAATCAGAGGTCCTTAGTGGGCGGGCAGGCACATAGTGGTGGAGAAGGTCACTGATGTAGTTTGGTGTGAGGTCATTTAAGGCTTTGTAGGTTATTAGTAGGATTTTATATTCGATTCTGTAAGACACAGGGAGCCAGTGAAGGTGCTCGCTGCTGCTGGTTCGAGTGAGGACTCTTGCAGCCGAGTTTTGAATAAGCTGGAGCTGTGATATAAGATAAGAAGGGGCACCTGCCAGCAGTGAGTTACAATAATCGATGCAGGATGTGATAAAAGCCTGGACAAGTTTCTCAGCATTAGAAAAGGACAGGAAGGAGCGAACACCGGATATGTTACGGAGGTGAAAGTAAGAATATTTCTTAATGTGATTTATGTGGGCGGAGTAAGAAAGGGAGGAATAAAAAACGACACCAAGATTCTTTGCAGTAGAGGCAAGTCTGAAGAAATCAAAATTGACTGGGAAGGAGCTCATTTTCTTAACTTGCTCTTTAGTCCCAATTTGCAGGAGTTCAGTTTTGTTGCCATTTAATTTTAAAGAGTTCTGCTCCATCCAGGTTTTAATTTGACTAAGGCAGGTTGTGAGCTGAGAAAGCTCTGATGAAGTTCTACTTTTAGTATCATCTGCATAAACTTGATAACCCAGTCCAAAGCTAAGAATAATATGGCCAAGGGGAAGCATATAAATACAGAAGAGAAGAGGGCTGAGGACAGAGCCCCGTGGAACTCCTTGTGTGACTAGCGCTAAGCTGGACCTGCTGTTGCCAAGACTAACAAACTCTTGCCTATCAGTCAGATAGGACTTGAACCACTGGAGGGCAGTGCCAGAGATACCCAGCATGTTCTCCATTCTAGACAGTAGAATGTCATGTCTGACAGTGTCAAATGCTGCACTGAGGTCTAATAGAATTAATATGCTGGTTTGTCCAGAGTCTGCTGCCATAAGCAAATCATTGGTTACCCATAGCAGAGCAGTTTCACAGCTGTGCCACACCCTGAAACTCGACTGAAAGTGTTCCATCAAATTATTAGAAGTTAAGTAGTTGGTGAGTTGGGAAGCTACAACACGCTCAAGAACTTTTGACAGAAAAGGTAAGTGGGAAATAGGCCGAAAATTGTTAAGATTGTCAGCATCAAGGCCAGACTTTTTTAACATTGGGGTTACAGAAGCAATTTTAAAAGTGAGCGGCACAGAGCCAGTGTCAAGGGATGAGTTTATTATTGTTGTAACAGTCGGGATTATGGCATGAAGGCAGGATTTAAGTAGTGTGCTGGGGATGGGGTCCAGTACACAAGTAGTCGGCCTCATCTTACAAAGCAGGTCATTAACAAAAGCAGATGTGACTGGTGAGAACTTAGAGAAGGAGCTGGATGGAGTGGGAAAACAGGGAGAGATATAAACAGATGATGTATTTATGTTAGTTGAATTATTTAGATCTTTAATTTTGTTACAGAAAAAGTGGAGGAAATCCTCACAGACTTCAGTAGAAGAGGTAGTTGGGCCAGATGTGGGTTCGAGTAGTTTATTAACTACAGAAAACAAAACCCTTGGGTTATCGTGGCCACTTTCTATTATTCTGCCATAGTGGGTGTTCTTAGCAGCAGTTAGTGCTTCTCTGTAAGCTCTTTGGTGGTCAGAGAAAGCCTGGATGTGCACGGTGAGGCCAGTCTTGCGTGACATTCTCTCAAGGCGTTGGCCAGCTGCTTTCATAGATTGCAGTTCTGAATTATACCAAGGAGCTGAACGTTTAAAGGAAACCTCCTTATGTTTTAAAGGAGCTGTTTTATCTTATGCTGAATGAAGGGCTGAGTTATAGTGGTCAACAAGACTATTTAGTGTTGAAGGAATAGGTGCAGACAGTAAAAGATCAGAAATGGATCCAGAAAGGATAGAGGGACAGATATTTTTAAGGTTTCTGTAAGAAATTTGTCATTTACAGGTAAGAGGAGGGAAAGGCAGTGAAAAATACTGCTTTATGGTCAGAAAGTCCCAAATCAGCACTGTAGATGTTGGCAACAGATAGTCCAGAAGTGCAGATCAGATTCAATATATGACCACCAGAGTGGGTGGGAAAATCAACATGTTGTGTCAAGTCAAAACAGTCCAGTAAGGATAGGAATTCATTTCTCAGTTTAGATGTAGTAGTGTCAGTATGGATGTTGAAATCACTGAGAACAATAATTCTTTGAGAGTAAATGCTTAGGTGGGTTAAAAGTTCAATCAGATCAGATAAGAAGGATGCATTGTATTTTGGGGAACGATAAAGAACAATAAGTGAGTCAGGACCTGATTCCGTTATTAGTTTAAGAGCCAGGCACTCAGACAATGGACAGTCAATTGGGATTTGTTTGATATTTAAGTCTGCTCTGATAATTACCGCTAGCCCACCTCCTTGTCTAGAGCTACGAGGTTCTGTATGAAAAGTGAAACCAGGTGGAGTCGCCTCCGTGAGAGACGTCAACTCGTTTGGTTTTTGCCAAGTCTCCGTTAAACACAGTATATCAAGTTTGGTGTCAGCGATGAGTTCTGACAGCACCAATGCTTTGCCATTAAGAGATCTTTAAGATCTTTAAGATCATTAAGAGATTAAGAGTTAAACAGAGCAATATTAGTTAATGAGGCTTCTTTTTGCACAGAGCCGTGATCAGGGTTTATTTCAACACAATGTAAATTTGGCACACTGACACTTCTATTTCCAGGGCCATGAGAAGGAAGGCTTATTCCTGAGCAAATGCTGCCGGTTGTCTTTTCATTCGCAGCCCGGTGGTGGCGGCTACCTGACCTGTGATGCACATATTTCGGGCAATGCAAAATACCGGCGTCTTTTAGGATGTTCCAGTCAGACCACTTGCTCTGGACAAACTGTTTAATAAGAAGGAGTTTGTCATGAGAGTATTTTAGCATGATACTGGGCAATACTTATCTGAAAAGCAGTGGAGAAGCAGCACAGCACAGCAGAACGGTAGGACAGGCGGGTGTGGCAGCGTAGATGAGATGAGCAGTGATAGCAAAGCAGCAGAAAGCATAGCAGGAGGAGGCAGCAGGATTTGGAGGTTCCAATACACAGCCACAAACAGTAATGCTTGGTAATTTCATGCGTGATTGCCCCAGAGCCATAAGCTAGGTTAGTATGAACATCAGATCAGATCCTAGTCGTAGAGTACTGTAAAATGAATCGGGAGCAGATCAGCTTAGCGAATATAATCGCGGTAATAGATCGCCAGGTACAAAGAAATGTTCGTAGGTCTCGTCCCGCGATCCACAGACTCAGCTGTTCCGAGTCAAAGTAGAGTCCATAAAATCTGGAAATATTAAGCCAAATCCATGCAATTCAAGTCGGCTGTATCCACAAACTATACGTACAATAAAAGAAATAAAACAAGCATGATCCAGTATTGTCACTGATTATGAGTCTGGTTGAAACAAAAACCTGAAGCCACAGTGGGTCACCAGGATCAACTTTGAGAACCCCTGTATTAGTCCATTATCTATAAACTAGCTGTGTAAGCCCGTGCTCCTAGAAACCATGGATTCTGCCACTTCAATCAATCAATCAATCAATCAATCAATCAATCAATCAATCAATCAATCAATCAATCGCATCAGTTGTGCATTAGTGACTAAGCGAGGTTGTTTTTCCCTCGGCGGTTTCGTTTTGCTGACATGCACGCCTCTGTTGTCTAACAGCAGCTAAGCGAGTTTCTCTCTCCTCGGAGGTTTCATTTTGCCGATGTGCTCACCTCGCTTGTGCATTAGTGGCAAAGCAATTTTCTCTTTTCTCGGTGGTTTCACTTTGACGACAGAGTCACTTTCTTTGATCTTCATGCTGAAGCCTTGCACTTCCGGGACGGACAGACAGACACACACACTTCCACACGTAGATGTTTATGTAGAAGATAATACCAACAACAAAAAAAAAGCATACAGATATTAATAAGAGTCATTCATAAAGTAACACCTGTCCCACCATCTATATTTTTCAGTCTCAGAACCAGCTGATATTTAAAATCCTTTACAAAATCTTGAGCTTATCTCACAAATGGATCCCAAAGGTGACACACATTATGCCGCACCGCCTTGTTCCTACCCCAGGGTATATACAGTACTTCCAATCATTCCTCATCTTCTCTCCAAATGAAAGCTATCCTTCGTAGAAAATGACTGATAATGTGCTAATATATGTCCTATTGGCTTGGATATTGAATTTTACAGCTCTGTGTTCCTTCTACCTTTCACTTAAAAAAAAAATGTGTACTTCCTGTTCTTATTTCATTTTTTTCTGATAATACAGGTACAGCTACCAAGGCCTCTTAGAGACATTTTTTTTTAAAGTGGACTGCCCCTTTCTTTACTGTTTCACATTCCTTTCTTTCAGCAGTATTATAAGAGAAAGCAAATGTCAACACACAGATATATTAATATAGCTCAGTTACAATGTGACTGTGCAAATCATTTCTTGTTGCTCTCCTCTTCTTCTCATTTGCAATTATAGCGCATAACCCTTTGGAGGCCTGTTCTAAGAGCAGACAGCAGTCAGAGAGATGGCCAGCAATGACCTTGTAGTCAAGTCTATTGAGTGTTTGTTCCTAATTTGGCAGGATGACTTTCTTCCATCCATCCATTTTCTAACCCGCTGAATCCGAATAGGGTCACGGGGGTCTGCCGGAGCCAATCCCAGCCAACACAGGGCACAAGGCAGGAACCAATCCTGGGCAGGGTGCCAACCTACCGCAGGACACACACAAACACACCCACACACCAATCACACACTAGGGCCAATTCAGAATCGCCAATCCACCTAACCTGCATGTCTTTGGATTGTGGGAGGAAACCGGAGCGCCCGGAGGAAACCCACGCAGACAGGGGGAGAACATGCAAACTCCACGCAGGGAGGACCCGGGAAGCGAACCCAGGTCCCCTAACTGCGAGGCAGCAGCGCTACCGCCGCCCAGGATGACTTTCTTTTTACTTTTTATTCATTTTTCGATTATTTGTTAATACTACGTTACATATAAGGCTCTGTGCTGCACTGCAGCAAACAGTTTATATGTAAACAAATCACACAGCAGAAGAATTTGACGGGCCATGTGAATAGCACCTCTAGCCAAAAGGGTGGATGGATGAGTGAAGATGAGGTGGTGTGCTGGTTAGGAAAAAACGAGATGTGATCAAGTTATGAATTGGAAAGTGGAGGTAACACACTTCTGATCTATCGCAATTGAAAAACATTATTTTTGTGTATAATGTTTGGTTCATTGTTACTTCAATATTTACTATTTTTTCTGTGATTTAAATAATATAACAATTCTCAGTGGTTATATAATGGATATTGTGGACTTTTTCTCTAGAGTCTATGAAGATGATTAATGCCACCATCACCGTCTCAGAATTTATACTACAATGTGCAGTTGAATTGAAGCAGAAGACCATTATGATTTGTGTTCTTGGATTCATCTACTTCATGTCAGTGTTCGGAAATCTACTGGTGATTTTGGTAATAATCCTGAACTATCAACTCCATGCTCCAATGTACATTTACATCGGCACCTTGGCTGTAATAGATGTAGCAAACAGCTCAATTCTTATACCAAAGATGCTCTCAGTCCTTCTGCTCGGCTCCTCGATAGTACCTTATGGGGCCTGTGTGTTGCAGATGTTTCTTGTGCACCATATTGAAGAGATGGAATCTTTGCTTTTAGCTTTTATGGCCTTAGATCGCTATATAGCTGTTGTTTATCCTTTGCGGTACCCATCAGTCATTACTAATAAAATTGTTGGAATTGGTGTCATAGTGTTAAACATTTTTGGCTTAATTTTTAAATCACCTCTCCTCATTTTTGTTGGTGAGCTTTCATTTTGCCATAACAATATCCTTCCTTTGTGTCTCTGTGATTACAGTACAATGGTCCGTGCGTCATGTAATGAAGATCCCAAATACTTAACAATGTTGTCTGTAGGTGTGGCTGCCACTGGTGTCTTCCCACTAGTGCTAATCCTCATATCCTACAGTCGGATTGCTCTGGAAGCCTTAAAGATTTCATTAGCAGATGGGAAAAGTAAGGTTTTCAACACTTGTGTGACCCACCTGCTTGTGGTCGGACTCTTTTATGTTCCGCTTGCATTGTCGTATGTCCTTCCAGGAGCGGGAGTCCTGATACCCACTGAAACGTACAATATTATGTTTATTCTTGGAAATGTGGTGCCTCCTATGATGAACCCAATTGTCTACAGTTTTAGAAATAAAGAAATAAAAAACAGCATTTTCAGGCTTATTTCTAAGAAAAGGATGAATGTTCCCATAAAACACAATTAAAATGTGAATAAATATTGAATGTACAAAGGTTGAATTGTAATTGTTAAAATACTGGAAACAGTTTTTTTGCAAATTGGTGCCTGGATTATTGAAAGTTATGACTTGTCAAATATACCAATATAAAATTTTTACATACATTCAGTATTTTGTTGATTCTTCAACTCATCTTAAAGCAGAATCTAATGAAGGGCAGAAAAGTTTGTTCTCTTTGAAGCTTTGTA
Organism: Polypterus senegalus; assembly: GCF_016835505.1. Taxonomy (NCBI): domain Eukaryota; kingdom Metazoa; phylum Chordata; class Cladistia; order Polypteriformes; family Polypteridae; genus Polypterus; species Polypterus senegalus. The sequence continues at coordinate 16,239,191 of NC_053155.1, forward strand.
TGTTTCATTTTTTTAAGGTAATTGAATTGTTTTTCTGGAAAGTGCCTTACCATTATTTATTTTTCAGTGATCATGTTTTAAATTTATTGACAAAACATAAAATGGAAAATATATGGTTTTGACCCCTTATATTGATATCTATCCCTCCACTGAAACTGATAGGCATCTAAACTTTGCATTTTTATTAGCTAACTAATATGTAGTTCTGCCCAGGCAATAAAAGCATTTGAAAAAAGTGAATTCTTAATACCATATGAATTTGTGATGTTTCTTTGGTGTATCAGATTGGTAGACAATTGATAGACAAAAATGCTAATAATTAAGCATAATTTTGAATTCAGAATGGCTGCTAATATTCTTAATGAAAAATTAACATCAGAGAAGGAAAGGGTTAAGGCGCTTAACACTAGAATTACCAGAGTCTACTAAAATACTCGTAGATCCGGCCCACCTTAAATCCGTTCACACCTCTCCGCCAACGTCCTTTGTCCTCTAAATGTGCCGAGACAAGCTGCAAGCAGCCGGCTATTCCATCCCCCCACCGACTTAGAACATTCACGAACTTCTCTCAGCTCATGCCTTGACTGAGTATCTGGGAGTGAAGTGGAGTTTTAGAGTGGAAATAGTAGATCATTGTTTGGAACACACGCATTTCTACAGTAATCTGTGTAAACACATTTTTAAAACAGAAACATTTTTTATACTTTAGTAGTAAATTACAAAATGTTGGCATAAACTAGATAATGTCTGAAGCCTGAAGTCCAAAGATCAAGTAAACTCTTTCACAAGAGGTTCAAGCCAAAGACAGCAGTTTCTGTTGTCTAGTGGTGAGATTTGCTAATAGTTGACACAGACTGTTTTGCCAATCTTAGAGACCTGAGTTTGATTCCCCACTGTGGAGTATGTGTTATTTTTTTTCTTTTCAACCATATAAAGTGGTATGCACTGTCAGTCAGTCAGATCGTTGTATTTTCATGTGTGATGCTCCTTTAAAAATATTATTTTTAACAATTGAGACTGCAATTAACATGAACAAGTGTCTCCCAGATAATCAATCAAGGCAGGAGCTGGGAGAAGTTTGTGAACGTTCTAAGTTGGTGGGGGGATGGAATAGCCGGCTGTTTGCAGCCTGTCTTTATCAGCAAATTTACAGGACAAAAGACGGTGGCGGAGAGGTGTGATGGGATTTAAGGTGGGCCAGATCTACAAGTTTTTCTAGTGTTAAGGCAAAGTACAAATTGATAAATCTTGACTCCAAGTCAAGGGTTGTAAAAGGCTGAGAACCAGGAATTTAAAATATCGACCGTCACCTCTTAAGACAAACAAGACAATTACTTTCTGTTAGCAGGTAAGCAAAAACAAGAGAGATGTGTTTAGACAGATTCAAACTGTTGTGAATTCTCATTTTTAAAGTTTGTTAATGCATTGAACTACTGAACATCAATTTTGATTTAATAATTTTCTTGTTACACTGGCTATTATAATTTTATCATGTGCCCTGCGCTCTATTTCCAGTCATGTCTTCAAATGTCTGTGCTATGTTTATTGCATAATTATATTATTGCATATTGAATAAAACAAAAACAAAACAATCAAAATTTGATTTGTTCATGTAGTTGAGAAAGTTACTTTGGAATTTTGAATAAGATTTTTGTCTTTGATTTTGGTTGTGTTTTATCATATGTAATAAAATAAGAGCACAGAGACAGCAGATCAAGGTTTGGGGAGTCTCCCCGTATACTGGATGAAGGTTCCAGTCTTTCAAAGTCAAGTCAAAGTGCATCAAAATAGGTGACATTGATTGTATTAGCTGAGGATGACATCAGAATCGGGGGACTGAACTGAAGTCATCGTGGTGCAACTGGAAGTGAGCTAATTTGGTGGAGATGGATGAGGAGTCTTCTGTAGTAAATGCCATAGCGTTGGAGACATGAACATTGTTTCAGGTAGGAGTTTTTTTCTTTCTGTTGATGAGAAGGAAAGAAAGGCAGTAGCATTCCGTTTCAACGCGCTATCTTCCATTCTTTCGCACCTTATTGAGCCCATTGGCTATCCCCTATTCATGCGTGTGTGACACGTTATCTGATCTCCTGTGTCATGTGCTAAAGCCGATGTCACATTACACAACTTCTAGTCATGGGTATATCACTGATCTTGTTTAAACTATGTAAGTTTAAACTGAAAGGGACTGTCCATGTCACATTTAATGACTGTATGCCAACCCTCCAGCACAATCGTGTTCTCCTTATTTTCTGACAGGAAACAGCATGCTTCCTAAAGGAGCTGGCACCTAATGGCAATGTACAATGGGTGAACAGGTACAGAAAGTTAAAAGCAATTTCAGCCATAAAGCACAAGGAATAAGACAGATGAGCTTTTCTTCTGTCTATGAGGTCCAAAGACCCTGTGTTCCTTATTCTTCATCACTGCCTTCTAAGCATTGTACTTCCAGTTGATAATTCACAGTTTGTCAGCTCTCATGCACAAAGAGTTTTCCCTATGAATTAAGACTGTGGGACTGTGTCCCTCTGGGGTCTGTCCTTGGAATATTTTTTTTCTGGTCTACATTAATGAGATTGATTTCAATGTAGTTAGAAAACTTATGAAATTCACAGATGATTCCAAAATTGAAAGAAGAGCAGGCACAGAGTTGGCAGCAAAAACAATTCAGAAAGGTTTGGACAAGCTTCACAACTGGACGAGCACTTGGAAAAATGCAATTTAGAAAAGTCCTATATGTGGGAAAAGGAACATCAGTTATCAGTCGTCTGCTAGGATTAAACAACTGGCTGCAGGGTTTCTGCAAGAAGCAAGACATCAGGTTCATCAACAACTGGGATCTCTTTTGGGAAAGGCCGCGTTTTTTCAAGCAAGATGGTCTGCATCCTAACAGTTTTGGTGCCCGGGTCCTCTCTGAAAACATATCTAAGGTAATTTGTTTATCTTGACTATCTATCTCTGCTCTTAACCCCTCCCAAAATGCTATTGTTGTGGTAGGACATGATAATTATTTAATAAAATCTTCCATAAAAGCGCAAAATATTAATACTGTAATAACCAATTTCAATGCACGTAAAAAATCTAGGCAATACGGCATAAACACCAATAATTTAATTAAAATGACTACTTTTGATGAACAATGCATTAAAACTATAAAAACGGATTGTAGATTAAATAAAAAATACACACAGAGCGGCGCTAATAAAAATAACTTTATTCCTGTTCCAAATATCAATAACGCACATAGTATTCATCTCTGCCCCTCCGAAACATTAAATATGGCACTACTAAATGTTAGAGCTTTAACTAACAAGACATTTTTTATCAACGATTTTATTAGTGATGAAAAAATAGATTTTATTGCACTAAGTGAAACGTGGCTTAGCTCAGATGGAGCAGCTGTTTTAATCGAATCTGCACCTCCAGATTACAGTTTTACTCGTGGAAAAAGAGGCGGTGGCTTGGCAAACATTTACTTGAGCCAGTTAAAGTGTAAAGATGTCAGTTTTGGTAAGTTCAAGTCCTTTGAGTATCTCGCCATTGTTATCCATGGAGATTCTCAAGTTCTAGTATTATCCGTGTATAGACCTCCAAAATTCAACGCGTCTTTTTTTGAGGAATTTTCTGACTTGATGTCAATTTTAATTACTAACTATGACACACTCTAATAGTTGGGACTTTAATTTTCATATAGATAATCAGTGTGATCTAAAAGTAAAAGAATTTATGAACCTCCTGGACTCTTTTGATTTGAGACAGCTCGTTAATCAGCCTACACATAAAGCAGGTCATACGTTAGACTTAGTGATTACTAAAGGACTTAAAGTTGATATAAAGCAGATCATTGATATTGGTCTATCAGACCATTTTCTTCTACTTTTTAATATAGAAATAATGATAAAAACAACCATGAGAAGCATATTGTTAAAAAACGCTTCTTTAACTCATCAGCAGCTTTAAAACTTACAAACATTCTAAGCAATCAGTCTGTTTATAGGGCCAACTATAATAGTGAATAGTAAATAGTAAGGTGGAAAGATTTAATTCTAAACTCAGAGCTGCTGTTGACATAGTTGCACCTGAAAAGACAGTGAAAAAATCTTCTAGCATTGTTATACCATGGAAGACCCAAAGAGTGTCTGATTTAAAGAGAACATGCCATAGAGCTGAGCGTAAATGGAGGAAGACTAAACTAACTATCCACTATGAAATATTAAAAGTTAAAATAACAGAATACAGTCCGTCTTGAGAGGCGCTGCTATTTCTCTAAGATTATAAATAACAATGCTAGGAATCCCAGAGTCTTATTCTCAATTGATCGTCTGCTAAACCCAGGTAACTCAAAGGAATGCCTCCTAAGTACTTCCAGTAAAACCTGTGAGGCTATTGCTGTATTTTTCAATCAAAAAATTAATGATATTAGAAATAACAGTATATCTCGCCAACACTAAGGATCCTCCTAAACCCCAGCATTCCGTTATAAACAAATTAAACTCTTTCACTAGGATAGATTTACCTGATTTACAAAATAATTCTCAACTGAAACCCTCCACCTGCGTCCTTGACCCAATACCAACAAATTTTTTCAAAGAAGTATCGGGCATGCTAATTGATAATGTTCTTGACATAGTAAATTCATCATTAGATACGGGGGTCTTCCCAGACTGTCTTAAGACTGCTGTAGTTAAACCCCTACTTAAGAAACATAATCTTGACCCTCGCTCTTGAAAATTTTAGACCCATCTCTAACCTGCCTTTCTTAAGTAAAATTCTGGAGAAGGCAGTCATTATGCAGTTAAATGACCACCTCAATAAACATGCTATTCTTGATAAATTTCAGTCAGGTTTTAGAACAAATCACAGCACAGAAACTGCACTCGTTAAAGTAGTAAATGATTTGCGGGTAAATGCAGACAGAGGCCATTTATCTGTTCTCATCCTCTTAGATCTGAGTGCTGCATTTGACACCATTGATCATAATATTCTTAGAAATCGCCTTAGTCAATGGGTGGGCCTCTCTGGCAGTGTCTTAAATTGGTTTGAATCCTACCTGACAGGGAGAAAATTCTTTGTTAGTTGTGGTAATTACAACTCAAAGACACATGATATCCAATATGGTGTTCCACAAGGCTCTATCCTGGGTCCGCTGCTCTTCTCAATCTACATGCTTCCGTTAGGTCAGATTATCTCAGGGCACAACGTGAGCTACCACAGCTATGCTGATGACACACAGCTGTACTTATCAATAGCACCTGATGACTCCGACTCTATTGATTCACTAACACAATGTCTGACTTGTATCTCAGAATGGATGAATAGTAACTTTCTCAAGTTAAATAAAGAGAAAACTGAAATCTTAGTGATTGCAATAATGGATACAATGAGGCTATTAGAAATAAACTGGATACATTAGGATTAAAAGTCAAGACGGAGGTAAAAAGCTTAGGGGTAATTGTTGACTGTAATCTGAATTTTAAATCGCATATTAATCAGATCACTAGGACAGCATTTTTTCACTTAAGAAACATAGCAAAAGTTAACCTTTTATATCATTGAAAGATGCTGAGAAATTAGTTCACGTGTTTGTTTTCAGTCGACTAGATTACTGTAACGCACTCCTCTCAGGACTACCCAAAAAAGACATAAATCGTTTGCAACTAGTGCAGAATGCAGCTGCTAGAATCCTAACTAGGAAAAGAAAATCTGAGCACATTTCTCCAGTTTTGATGTCACTACACTGGTTACCTGTGTCATTCAGGATTGACTTTAAAATTCTGCTTATGGTTTATAAAGCCTTAAATAATCTCACCCCATCTTATATATCGGAATGTCTGACACCTTATATTCCAAATCGTAACCTCAGATCCTCAAATGAGTGTCTCCAAAACTTAAAAGAAGTGGTGAGGCGGCCTTCTGCTGTTATGCACCTAAAATCTGGAATAGCCTGCCAATAGGAATTCGCCAGGCTGATACAGTGGAGCACTTTAAAAAACTGCTGAAAACACATTACTTTAACATGGCCTTCTCATAACTTCACTGTAATTAAAATCCTGATACTCTGTATATCTAACTCATTATAATAACTATTCATGATGGCCCTAAAATCTGTACTAACCCCTACTCTCTCTTCTGTTTCCTTTTCCGGTATCCTCTACTCAAAGCACCGTGATGTTCCAACAATGATGGATGGATTAAAAGCCAGACGTCTGTATGACCATCAACATCAAGTGACTCTGTGAGAACCCTAACTACAAAGAGGAGTATTTCATTTATGTTAGGTAGAATGCCCAGAGGGAACTGGGCGGCCCTGTGGCCTGGAACCCCTGCAGATTTTATTTTTTTCTCCAGTCATCTGGAGTTTTTTTTTTCTGTCCACCCTGGCCATCGGACCTTACTCCTTTTCTATGTTAACTAATGTTGTCTTATTTTAATTTCTTATTTTGTCTTTTATTTTTCTTTTCTTCATTATGTAAAGCACTTTGAGCTACGTTTTGTATGAAAATGTGCTATATAAATAAATGTTGTTGTTGTAAATATAAGATGGGAGACACTGAACTACAGGGAAGAAACCTCAAAAAAGGATTTCTGGGTTTAGGTTGACAAAAGAATTTCACCATCTAAGCAAAGTGTAGAAGCAACTAAAAAGGAAACTAAAATGTTAGATTATATAATAAAATATAATTCTAGGGACATTATATTCAGATTTAAAAATGTACTAGTGAGACCTCATCTATATTTCTGAAATCGTCTAAGAGTGGTATACATCAGCATTTCTCAACCTTTAAGTATTTGTGACCCGAGTTTTCATAACAGTTTCAATCGCGCCCCCCGAACGATTTTTTAAAGGAGCCCACTAATACTAATTTGTTTTTTTTAAATTAATGATATATCATAGATACATATTTTATCATACCTACTTAACTTTTATTGACATTTATCTAACTCTATATTTATTTTTCTAGTATGAGAATGTAGTTTAAGTTAATTTGTTTTGGTTTCAATAGATGTATTTTTCATATTTTTGATTCTTGTTTTCTTTTTTTCACATCTTTGCACCCCCTTTTTGTTACTTCGCGCCCCCCTAGGGGTGCCCACTCCACAGGTTGAGACCCACTGTATACACTGAACAATCGATTATCACTTCAACAAAAGTCTTGTGGATACTGCATTTCTCTAATATGATGAAGAAACTATTATTTCTTGCCCTATGATGCACTTCTTTCATGTTATAATAATTTATCATCAAAGTACACAGAAATATAGTTTTCTGAAAGATTCCTAATAAAAAATAACAAATGACTAAAATTAGGAGATTGGAAAATAATCACATTGACTTGTAGTTGTGTTAAATGGCAACTTCGATTTGTTCCTCTTCCAGATCCTAACCAAAGATCAAAGATTGAGTTTAGTAAAAACTGGGGACACCGAGAGGTGAAACAAGAGCAGTAATTAAAGATGTTGGGTAGTTTTTGTAAAATTCCTATAGAGTATTTAAATGATACTTTTTCAGTTGTTACTTATCCCAAGTAATTTACATTTGCATTTATTTGCTTGGCAGATGCTTTTACCCAATGCGACTTACAAAAAAGTAAACATAATCCAGTAACATTAGGCCAGGCCTGTTTGTTCAGCAAGGGTAGTAGGATAGGTAACAAAAAGTTGATTGCCACAAGTGAAAAAGAAGTAATAGCTAATAAATATGCAATCATGAATTACAATCAATAAAGCAATTAAACTTAGTCTAACAACAAATTAACCAGCAATATCAAATATCACAGAGCAAAAGTTATTTACTTATTTTCAATTAGACAGATATTGACAGAACAGATGGGTTTTCAATTGCTTCTTAAATACAATGAGGGAGTCTGCAATATATATAGAAGTGGGCAGCTTGTTTTACCAACTAGGTATTATACAGAAAAAGTCTGGATTGAGACTTGATACCCCACAGAGGCGGCATCCCCAGACATTGCTTCCTGGCAGAAGTGAGAAGGCAAAAAACAGCATAGCACGTCACCAGGTATACTGAGGTTCTGACCCATTGTCTACTATGTAGGTAAGCTTCAGGGATTTGAACTTAATGTGTGCTGCTAGAGGGAGCCAATGTAGCAACCTGAATAGAGGAGTGGCATGTGCCCCTCTCGGCTGGTTAAATACAAGACAAGCCACTACATTCTAGACCATCTGTAGCGGCTTCATAGCACATGGGGAGGGGGTACTCCTACCAGAAGCGAGTTACAGTATTCCAAACATGACAAGACCAAAGCCTGGACCAGAAGTTGTGTGGAATACTCTGTCAGATAAGGTCTGAGCTTGCGGAACTTGTACAGTGTGAACCTGCAAGAATGAGAAACAGTAGAAATGTGGTCAAAAAAAGTTACCTGCTCATCAATGACCACTCCAAGGCTGCGTACTGACTTGAAAGGGGTTAGCAACAGTGAGCCAAGCTATACTGAGATGGGGAGTTGACCAAACTGGCTGGCCAGGATCACAAGAAGCTTGGTTTTTGCCAGGTTGAGCTATAGATGGTGATCCTTCATCCAGGTTGGGATATGAGTAAAACATGCAAAGACTCTAGCTGATACCGTACTGTCCACTGGAGGATGCGTCAGGTACAGTTGTGTATCATCCACATAGCACTGATAAGAGATCCCATGGGATTGGATGATGAATCCTAGCAAAGTGGTATACAAAGAGAAATCCTTGGGTTACGCCCAGGCATGTCTGGTGCACTCTTGACAACTTGGCTTGCCAGGGCACACTGTAGGATCTGCCTGAGATGTAGGACTCAAACCACCTGAGAACAGTCCCAATGATGCCAAGGTCAGAGAGGGTGGCAGAAAGGATGTCATAGTTGACTGTTGATGTCATGTTGACTGATTTGAAGACAGGACTCTTGACCAGTGAATGAGGGGTAGATGCAGATTTTTTTATTTAAAAGAATTGGTACAGCATTGGATACCATTGGGTTCTATTAGATTGTAGAGACCACATGTTCCAGACCTGAGAGAGACATGCTTGTCCAGTTGCAGTACCAGGATAATCTGGCTTACCCTCTTGGTGGGTGGCCTTACTTTACTGTAGTATCAGTATGAAGCTAAAATAAAGTCAGCTCCTTTTGATTAACAGTGATCTTTTCAGATGCATTTTTTGATGAAAACATCCCACTTTCTTGATTTTTTTTCACATGGCCATTGCCAATGAAGATATGCAGTGTAACATGCCTGCCCTCATATTTTCAGACCTGTGGCTCAAATAAATGACTGCTTTGTTACAGAAAAGTGAAAGGGTAATGTCAACATCCAATTGTACCCCAATACTCAAAGGAACAAGACACAAAAAATAAAAATAGTGGCACTGTTTAGTTGTCATCTTTAAGATGCTTCCAAAAAAAATACAAAGTACCAGCTTAATGAAATTATATAAATAAATGGTCAGCTACATGCAAATGTTTGGAAGAGCTGAAATGAAAATCTTCTATTTCATTGTTTGCTAATAACATAAATATTCAGGTAACGAAAATAATTGATCTCATGTGTCTCAAATCTCTGGGAATCACGTTCGGAAAATCTTGAGGGAAAACTTTTAAATGCAGCTGACTTGATAGAATAGCTGAAGTTTTACTTTTCCCTGCTCAAGACAGATTATTCCTTTTCTTTCACGTGTTTTATATGATGTGTTTTAGTTGACTAAAACAAGAAAATAAAAGAAAAAATGAAAAGTTTTTTATGTATGATAATTTTTACATTAAGTGAAATTAATATAAATTGATTAGTTAAAGCCAGTTAACAGAAGGTACACATCATCGTCTACCATAGAGACTTCATATTAAACAAAAGAAAGAACTTCAAGTAAAAGCAGCTTGTAGAAGTAACCTGTTCTCATGGACACGTATTAAAGGTAATTACCAGTTTCTCTTCACATTTATTTCCTAAAATACTGATAGTGTATGACAGGTATAATATGCTAATAAATGTTAAAATATAGCATTTAAACAATACAAAATAGTGCAGTCATTTTTTTGCCGTTTTATAGAGGCTTTTTGACAATGTCATTCTTTAAAGAGCTTTTAAAAATTGCATAAAATAGCTGATGTAAGTTTCAAAATGCATTTTGGTTCCTAGTTTCCTACTTTCAAAAGCTTATGAGCTGATAAATGCTGCATGACCATTTATGCATTAGCACATCTTGTACTGTTCTGTTATAAAGTTTAGTTTTATGGTTACAAAATTCCAACATTTGCTACGCAGTTTAACCCTATAGAAATTCTGTCGTAATGTCTAATTATTGTTTATCGAAGTCTGCAGCAAAATGCCTTCTAAAAAAGGTATCTTTTTTTAGCAGTATTAAATAAAAGTGGAGAAGGACAAACAAACTGTGATTGCCTTCACTACACTTATGGCACGCAGACTTATTTTGCTAAACTGGAAGAATCCTAATTCTCCTCTTTTAAGTCAGTGGGAAACCAATGTTTTATATTATTTGAAACTGGAAAAAATCAAATACTCAGTTAAGAGGATCTGTATAGATTTTTTTCAAAACATGGCAGGATCTAATCAGTAATATTTTAGACTAAGCTCTTAAAGCACAGAGGAAGCAATTATTTCTGCATTTCTTTTTCTTCTCCATTCATCTCTATTGGCTTATCAAACTCATCAGTTTAGGTATTTTTACAAGCCTTAAGTTTTACTCCATTGGCCATGCTCTCTCTCTCAGAGGTGGGGGTCGACTTGTTCTCAATTTTACTTTATCATATTATTTATAAATTATATTATTAATAATTATTATTAATTATTATTATAAAATTATTAATTATAATAAATTATTATTTATAAATAATCATGGGCACAATTTGCTATTTTGGTTGTAGTGGGACAAATGAATCACAAAAGAAAGAAAGAAAGAAAGAAAGAAAGAAAAAAAGAAAGAAAATGCATTTTTTAGAGTCACAGCCATAGTGTTATGTCATATCTCAGGTCAAATATCTTAAATTGTTGGTAAAGTAAAGTTACAGTATAAACAAAATAAATTAACACTGTAACATGGTTAAAACTTTAAAATTCTGAAAATATATGCAAGTACTGTTTGCAATATTTAAATGACAGAAAACATCTATATATTCTTTTGTTTCTTTGTATGTTTATTGCTACTGTATCTAAATAAAAACTTTATTTTTTTTAAACAGAATATTCAATGTGTGCATGGTGCAGCATTCAGGAGTATTCTGAAATTGGGTTTGATAGGTGGATCTTTTTCAAATTTTCATTTACTTTATCAAAGAGACATTTTACTTTATTGAATATTTTGTCATTGTGGTGCGTGTGATGTGTAATTGAGGTTTGTTCAGACTGCCGCATTGCTCTTTGTAAAGGCAGAACATTCAGGCATAAACTGCAGGCACACAGACTTGTGCACACAATTCTGTAACCATTTCTACTGCTTTGACTGACTACTAACATATACGGGGAGAATCCCATATACAAAATGTACAAGTTCTAGTGACCTCTTTGAAGTCAAATGTAAAACAACAAACTAATCTATAATTGAAGTTGCACAGAATGTTTCTGAAACTGTTTAAAGTATAGGTGCCATACCAGAGAGAGCTGCATAGGGCAGGATGGATGTACGCGTAATAATCATATTATTTGTTTCTTAATACATTATAAAAGCTGTGGCCATTTAAAAAATAATAATTTATTAGACATTTATATTTTTGTATCTTAGTGCATTCATGTCAGAAGGGTTTGTGGCCACCCCTTACACTCCACCCGTGTACATAATTAATACAATTGTAACATTTATTTATTGCTTATTGACCCTTTGTCATGCATTTATACTATATATATGAGGGGGAGTTAAGCTACAGTTATAAAATGGGATTTATCAGAAAATGGAACGAACCTTAAGAAAATGGATTATGTCATTTCTCAATGTAGTCTCCACCTTTCTCAATTCACTTGTGCCACCTGCCTGGAAGTGCTGGGATTCCAGCAAAATAAAAGGTGTCATATATCAAAACCTGCTATTTTAACATTAAAAAAGAAAAAAATAAAGAGATATTACAAAACTTGTGAAACAAATGGTTTTGAAAAAAGAAACAGTTAAAGGATCAACAAATGATCAACAAAAAAAGGAAAAAGACCCAGGTAAGTCATATATAAGACACAGTGAATGTCTCTTGTATGAGAAGAGGACTTCTCCTAGAAGTTTAAAATAGTGAGGTGTTTCCCAACACTACATAGTAGTAGACTTGAACTCATGGCCATCATATACAAGGTGGTCACCATGAAGAAATGAGTTATTTGTGTCACATACCTAGCAATGATCCAGCATCATAGTAGTCAAACACACACAAAATGATGGTGCACATTAAATCCAAAATCATAAAATGGCGTACATGAAAAGTAAAGTGTTGATGGAATGAAAATAAATAATATATCGTAACAATAACTGCAAGTAAATAACAAAGTAAAACACATTCCTGAGACAACACAATGCCACAAGGGTCATGTGTGACACTATTTATGTACAGTAAATTAACACTAGAATTAACAAAGCCTACGAAAAAACTTGTAGAGCCGTCCCACCTTAAATCCCCTTGCACCTCTCCATCAGCGTCTTTTGTCAGTACGCGAGCTATGGTACGAGAATGCAATCAGACTTCTTTTTTGGGCACATACACCGTCCAGATCTAAACACCAGCGTGGAGAGCCACTCGTGTACTGAAGAGGCTATAGCTGCAGGTGGAAACTGCCGTCACTGTACTTTGTATATAAGAACCAGATCGGATGTTATTTACCTATTTACCTTGATTTATTTACTTATCTTCCTACTGCGTAAAGTCACAAATATACTGCAGAGCTTCCCGTGTACTTATATAAAGTACAGCGACGGCAAAAGTGCAACGTGCATTCCTTCTCTGATGTAGAACCCTCGTCATCATCTGAGTTCACCTCTGTTATAGCACATCTTTATGTGAAAACAGCAGTGTCAGATTGGGTGGAGTGTGAACGTAACTAGGAGAATAAAACTGAATAAAAAAAAAACAATGCTAACCTTTACAAGTACCATACATTTATACCGGCTGTTACAGACTCAAATCAAATGTTTTTATTCTAAAATATAAAGAATAAAAGCAGCTCGCTTCTCAAAAGGGAGACTTTTAGAATCGTACTCGTGACTCTTTGATTAGCAGTTGGCATTTCTTACCATTACACCACCAATGCAATCATAGTGAGGATGTGTCAATGTCACACCCTAACGCGGGTTCTTTTTATGCAGTTATATTCTTGAATAAAAGCGCACTTGTTTTGTTATACATGTACCTTTTGTGAAAGTGTTTATTTGATATTTGGACTTTTAACAATTTGTTTACATAGATTGTCTGTAGACACAGAACACACATGGAATGCATGTGTTCCAAATAATGATATAGTATTTACTCTAGACTATACATCTCTAAGCAACTGACACGCAGGTAAACAGACTTGAGCTGAGAAAAGTTTGTGCGGCAGTTGGGGGATGTGATAGCAGGCTGCTTGCTGCTTATCGAAACATTTACAAGACAAAAGGTGCTGACGGAGAGGTGCGAAGGGATATAAGGTGGGACGAATTCTTAGGTGTTGGTAATTTTAGTGTTAAGAAGAAAATAACACTTTCTTTTTAAGTAACAAGTTTTGCATTTTTCAAGTCAATGTTTGTTCTGGAGAAACGTGGTGTACAAGCATTTGCCATGCAAAATTATGTTCCAAAGTCCAGCGATTTCTATGCATTTTAAAGAATACCTTGTCTGCCCTGGTGTTTTAAATTGGAGGCACAGGTATTGCCTGTAAATAAAAACCTTAAAACTTTCTGAATACATCCAGTTTTTAAGTCAAAACAGTTGTCAATCATTGATCTGGGTCTTGTGATTATATACCCATTGTGTGGCTTGTTTCCCTGAGGATGATCCAGCTCGTAGGATCTTCATTGTTGGGAGCCAAGTGGCTGGATCAGGCCATGGGGTCACCCACGTAACACCTGGCTGCAGCAGACAGAGGGTCATTTCCGGAGGGTAGGACTGGACGGTGTGTCTGCCCAAGGTTTGCCAAACAGGATCCTGAGTTGTTTCGTCGTGTGGTGGGTGCTGCAAGGCACTGTACCAGTGCATGCTCCCCAACTTGACTTGAATTGACTTAACTTGTAAAATGGCGTATCCATGTTATTTTTTAACAAAAAAACACCAGCTGTGTGCACTACCTCAGCACTGGTAATCTTCCTTTCACATACCAGCTCATAGTTTCTTCCAAATCAGACCAAATCACAGTAAACTCTTGTGCCATGTGGTTGGTTTTGCTTTGACTTACTTCCATATTTATGTGTGAAGTCACACAAGTGAATAGAAAATGTATCCATACCTCAAGAATAATTGTGCCAAGAAATTGCAATTAAATGATTATTTGCAGATTCCTTATGTTGTCACAAATATGCATCAAAAACATGGTATGTTTTCTTTTATTGAAACCCTAAGTGAACATATTCAGTAAGTTTTAGTCTTTAAATTTACCAGTGTTTTTTGTCCCTTTGCCTCCAATGTAAAGCCCCAGGGCAGCACAATATTTTAAAAAAATTATAGAAATTGACTTTGGAGCCTAATTTCATGTGGCTAATGCATATATACCACATCTGTGAACAAATAACCAACCTGAAAAATACTGAAAGAAAATAATTAGGGTTATAAATATTTTTTGATACTGTTAGGAGGTCATTTTGTATTTACCGTATATACTTGCGGATAAGTCGGGACTTGATTTTACAGTACAACTAGCAAAATACCCATGCTTCGGAGTGGAGACCTGGGTTCGCTTCCTGGGTCCTCCCTGCGTGGAGTTTGCATGTTCTCCCTGTGTCTCCATGGGTTACCTCCCACAGTCCAAAGACATGCAGGTTAGGTGCATTGGCGATTCTAAATTGTCCCGTGTGTGCGTGCCCTGTGGTGGGCTGGCACCCTGCCCGGGGTTTGTTTCCTGCCCTGTGTTGGCTGGGATTTGCTCCAGCAGACCCCCGTGACCCTGTAGTTAGGATATAGCGGGATGGATGGATTGTCAATGTAATTGTCAAAGGTTTATTTTAGTACTGAGAGTGAAGTTGATGACTGTAAAGAGTTTAATTTCTGGTTGTAAATGTTGTGTATGAGAAATGCACATTTTTAGACATTCCTGTAGGAATAAAAGCACCAAAAGGTGAGGTAAGTTCCAAAAGTTCCTTACAGCATAATGGTGAGAACAGCCAAAAAGAAGACGTTATTTTGGAAAGTTCGTTATGGGGCATGGCACAAAATGAAACATACTTAACGTTTGTAAGTAGGTACAGTGTAAAGGATGAGCATGGGAAATTTGGGCTTCCTACACATATTGGAAGTCACAGAAATAGTGAGGAGGTGTTTCCCCTATCTATATATATATAATGTTTAGGGGGTACACCTGTTTCCCCCCCTTGGGTGTTGCAATAGGACATGAAACATACCTAACTTTTGTCATTACACTTTAAGGAATGAGCATGTGAAATTTCACCTTCCCATCTATATGGAAAGTGGTAGAATTAGTGATGAGTCAGTGAGGGCTTTGCCTTTTATATATATGCAGATTTCTGGTATTTTATAATGTCGGTCGTATAAGTCAAATGCGGAAAACTCATGCTATTGGTATAAGGGATTAGGATATGCTAATGCCCACCTGAGAGAGTAACCACCGAACACACTTCCTTTTTTTACTATGTGGATACAGCAATGCGCTGTATCAGCATGTGCTCCTGACCTCTCTCTCTCTCTTTCTCTCTCTGTCTCACTATCTCTCTCTCTATTATGCCTACATGACCACACGGTAATACCCAAACTATTCCGATGCAGTGTTTGCACTGATTTGTGTTTTCTGTATCTCACACCCTCATACACCTTTGTTGTAAGAGCATCCCTTACCTGCGATGTATCATTCGATCAGAAAAAAATGTGAAGCTGGTTTTAAATTAAAGATTGTTGAAGTAGCAAAAGAAATTGGTAACTTTTCTGCTGCAACAAAATTTGATGCATCTAAGAAACTGATGCAAGATTGGAGGAGGCAAGAAGATGTAAAAAAAAATAAAAATTAAGTGTTGCATTTTTGAACGGGCGTATAAGTCGGGGTCTGATTTTATGATCGATTTTTCGGGTTTCAAGACCCGACTTATATGTGAGTATATACAGTATTTATTTTTTCTGAGCTTCCCATAATGTTTTTCTTAATATTACCTCAGCTCATCTGAGTTTTGCATCTTGAAGAATTCAATTTGTGTAAAGTTTTTTCCCTTTGTTATGTATTTAACCCTTAACTACTTGTACAATTTCTCATCTCAAAAGTACTTGCACGGTGTACTTTTATGCACCAGTGTTAAAATGGCTATTTACATGCACGCTGTGAGGTTGTAATACAAAATATTGAAATAATTTTAAATTGTACATGTTTTTAATGTCATTTAATACCATATTACTTAATAGTATTACACAGTCTAGAACTATCTGAAAATAAACCTGATCCACTTCTCCAGTGCTCATTCGTCACTGGTCACACTTTCATCCATTGCAGAATTTGCACATGTATCACATTTCACTTCAGTTCTTGAATGTTTTTTGCAGACAAAGTCATTGCAAGAAGAACATCTCATCGTTGTCATACATAGGTAAGCACTCGCACAGTGTACCAAATGCACCATATGGAACTTGCGACTGTGCATCCACTCATAAAACTGGCTGGGGGCACACTGGAGGAAAACCATTGAGACACTGTGCTTGTATTGAATCAAGCTGAGGGGAGATGGTGGATGCTGCCAGTAGGTTCACGTGAAAGGATGTTAGACAAAAATAATTGAGATTTGTGTACAAAATACACCAGCACGAGTAGTTAAGGGTTAATGAAGTAAAAATATTGTGATGCCACTAAAGGTTAATGAGTTGTCTCTATCTGATATCACTGATAACTCTAAAAGAAAACCCCTCATTTTAAAACTCTTTGATTTTGTTTTTAGCTTTGATGACTGATATTCTGACTTCTTAAGTGATTTTGTGCTGAGGCATATACATACACCACAAGATGTGTTAAAAAATGAAAAAAAAAACATGATTTAAACTTCAATACCAGAAACGTTTTAACAAGAGTTTTGAAATGGAATGTTTCATTTAGAGTCATCCTGGACTAATTGGATATTGGAGGTGCGGAGATTTATTTTTGTTTATTTTGATTTAATGTCTGCTTAGGCTCAGCATGTTTCTCATTGTTGGTGCCAGATGTTGGAAAAAGTTCATGTCTAACCTTTTTATGAACTCTATTTTATTGACTACATTTAAATTGAACACTTTATGTTCCCAGTCATTGCCACTTGCATAAGAATGAAGCCAGAATAAAGAAAACGATTGTTATACAGTAATCCCTCCTCGATCGCTGGGTTATGCTCCAGACCCCCGCGATAGGTGAAAATCCGCGAAGTAGAAACCATATGTTTGTATGGTTATTTTTCTATATTTTAAGCCCTTATAAACTCTCCCACACTGTTTATAAATATTCCCCGCAGAGTTATACAGCATAATCCCTTTGTATTCTCTTAGATATTAGGTAAGATTCATTGAAATTATGTATATAAACAGTGTGTTTATATACAGTAAAACCTAAATATTATTTTAAAGATATTAAGTGTCTCCGATATCACATATGTTACAGCCATTACGATAGACAGGCCACCAGCAATAAATACGTATAATGCAAGAAAAATAGTATACAGTAAATGTGTGTACAGTGACACTAAACGTACGTATATGTACTAAGTACTGTAAGTAGAAAATTAATTATGGTTACTCACCAACAATGACACGATGACTTGTCCGATAACAATGAGTTTTATTTTACTGCACAACAAAGGAGAGTGTTACAGGCCTTAAAGGAGACACTTCAGGCGATTGTGTAGCACTGCCGTTGTTCTTCTTCTGGCAGTCTTCAATCCAAATCCCTAAAGCAGATTCCATCCAGACTACTGCCTTATTACATCCACTTACAACTCGTTTTGCACCCTGGTTAAAAGGACATTGCGGCCGTAGATCTTATATTCCTTTCCTACTTTTTAAATAAAAAGAATCGTAGTCTTCAACAAATCCAAAACGTTTACCTTTTTGGCAATCGTTAACATCTTCCGTTTGCGCTTGGGCACGGGCCCTGAAGCAGTAGCAGATCGTTTTGGAGCCATAATGAAGGGCTTGACTATGCACAAAGATAAACACAAAAGAGCACAACTCTTTACACAGCGAAACACGTTGATGCTGAATGAGCGAGACGAGACTTACTGGTTAACACTGCATTCAGCACGCAGGAACTTAACCGCGTGCTCTGATTGGTTAGCTTCTCAGTCAGAAGAACTTAACTTCGTGCTCTGATTGGTTAGCTTCTCAGTCATCCGCCAATAGCGTCCCTTGTATGAAATCAACTGTGCAAACCAACGGAGGAAGCATGTACAGGAAGTAAAAAGACACATTGTCGGCAGAAACAGCGAAGCAGCGAAAAATCCGCGTTATATATTAGTTATGCTTTCATATAAAATCCGCGATAGAGTGAAGCCGCGAAAGTCGAAGCGCGATATAGCGAGGGATTACTGTAATTGTTTTTTTTTTTTTGTTCTCCCATCTGGATCGTTATGGATCTTTAGTTAAGTATTTCCTTATTACTCTTAGTATCCTGGTTTGTTTTTTTAAGGTGGACTCATAGTTAAATTTCCATTTACTTGTCGTGTTTAAAAGTCAATTTCCAATCATAATACAAATTTAATGATATAAATGTATTTTTGTTAATATATTTGTGAACAATATTTAACAATCTTTTATTTATTACAGGAAGTACAAAGATGAGCAACACATCCAGCAGTGTATCAGAATTTATTCTGCACTGTGAGATTCGATCAGACCAGAGAAGTGGTATCATTTCTGCACTTACTTTAATATTCTTCACATCCATGTTTGGAAATCTACTTGTAATTACGGTTATAATAGCAAACCGTCATCTCCATGCACCCATGTATCTTTATATTGTTACTTTAGCTACAATAGACTTGACCAACAGTAGTGTCCTCATTCCAAAAATGCTTTCCATCCTTCTCTTTGACTCCTCAGTGCCATACGCAGCCTGTGTGTTGCAGATGTTTATTGTTTTCCATATAGATGAGATGGAGGCCTTACTTTTAGCATTTATGGCAATTGATCGCTATGTAGCTGTTTTGTATCCCTTGAGATATCCCTCACTCATTACTAATAAAACTGTTGGTTACAGTGTTTTAATTATGAATATTTTTGGACTTATTTTTAAATCCCCTTTCCTGTTTTTTGTTGGAGAACTTTCCTTCTGTCACACCAATATCCTTCCATATTGCTTCTGTGATTATTCTACAATGGTTCATATTGCTTGCAACCAAAACCCCAAGTATTTATCTTTTCTGTCTGCTGCAGTTTTTACAACCGGTGTCGTCCCATTAGGACTAATTCTGTTTACTTACAGCCGAGTGGTGCTGGCAGCAATAATGATATCCTCAGCTGAGGGAAAAAAGAAAGTCTTCAGCACCTGTCTAACCCATCTCCTTGTGGTTGGACTGTTTTATATTCCATTATTACTATCATATCTATTGCCAGGAGCTGGAGTAAAGCTATCAACAGAAGCCTATAATGCAATGGTCATTGTTGGAAACGTACTACCACCCATGCTGAATCCCATCATCTACAGTTTCCGTAACAAGGAAATAAAGGTTTGTATCCACAGACTGTTTACTGGGAAAAGAAATCAAGCCTCTGTAAATCACCATTAATTTAACTACCTTTGTTGAAAATAAAGATATACAGTAGAAGAAGCATATTTATTTGGTTGAATGTGGGTAGTGATACCGTTGACATATTTTGCAACTCTGAGAGGGTTAGTGCGATTTTCTGGGCTGGTAACATCACTTTAGGAGAAGCCCACCGAATCAACAAAGTGATTAAGAAGGAAGGCTCAATTATGGGATGCTCTCTGGCCCCACTGGAGGTAGTAGAGGAGGACAGAAGAAAGACAGAACTGAGTGCTATTGATCTAGCTATCTAAAGTGCTGCCTACAAATCTTGACCATTGAATAATTTATTACTAAATATTTTTTTCAATCCAATTATTAAACAAAAATGTAACAAGTTATCCAAACAGATCTTTTTAAACTATCCTCTGCATCAGAATGTCTGCAAAAAATGTTTATTGGAAACAAGGGTGAAAACCAAAACACCTCATTCTCAACCATGAATGCAGCTCAAACATTTTGCATTCTGTTTCCACAAAAGACTTCAGTATTTAAAGTAGTGAATTTTCATTAGCTAGGATACTGCTTCTTTGAATTAGTTGGACATAATGATCTCAAAGAAAGTAAATTGAATTAAAATTGTGGTGCAAATTATTTGTTTTTATTATTTGGAAAGCTTTAATAAATGTGTATATTTCCTATTAGCTTTCTTACTTGAATAGTCTATTGATATTATTAAGTAATACATAAGTAATAAAACAATATTAGAGAAGCCTATTTAATATATCATAAGATGTTACTAATTCCCAGAAGCAATCCTTGAATTAAACTGAAAACATTACTGCCTTTGTAAGATATGTACTAGAATTACACTAACCTAAAGGATTATTAGGAACACCATACTAATACGGTGTTTGACCTCCTTTCACCTTCAGAACTGCCTTAATTCTACGTGGCATTGATTCAACAAGGTGCTGAAAGCATTCTTTAGAAATGTTGGCCCATATTGATAGGATAGGATCTTGCAGTTGATGGAGATTTGTGGGATGCACATCCAGGGCACGAAGCTCCCGTTCCACCACATCCCAAAGATGCTCTATTGGGTTGAGATCTGGTGACTGTGGGGGCCATTTTAGTACAGTGAACTCATTGTCATGTTCAAGAAACCAATTTGAAATGATT
This sequence comes from Polypterus senegalus, assembly GCF_016835505.1. Classification (NCBI taxonomy): domain Eukaryota; kingdom Metazoa; phylum Chordata; class Cladistia; order Polypteriformes; family Polypteridae; genus Polypterus; species Polypterus senegalus. The sequence goes on from NC_053155.1 coordinate 16,260,179, forward strand.
CGAGCTTTGTGACATGGTGCATTATCCTGCTGGAAGTAGCCATCAGAGGATGGGTACATGGTGGTCATGAAGGGATGGACATGGTCAGAAACAATGCTCAGGTATTGGCATTTAAACGATGCCCAATTGGCACTAAGGGGCCTAAAGTGTGCCAAGAAAACATCCCCCAGACCAGTACACCACCACCACCAGCCTGCACAGTGGTAACAAGGCATGATGGATCCATGTTCTCATTCTGTTTACGTCAAATTCTGACTCTACCATTTGAATGTCTCAACAGAAATCGAGACTCATCAGACCAGGCAACATTTTTCCAGTCTTCAACTGTCCAATTTTGGTGAGCTTGTGCAAATTGTAGCCTCTTTTTCCTATTTGTAGTGGAGATGAGTGGTACCCGGTGGGGTCTTCTGCTGTTGTAGCCCATCCGCCTCAAGGTTGTGCGTGTTGTGGCTTCACAAATGCTTTGCTGCATACCTCGGTTGTAACGAGAGGTAATTTCAGTCAAAGTTGCTGTTCTATCAGCTTGAATCAGTCGGCCCATTCTCTTGCATCAACAAGGCATTTTCGCCCACAGGACTGCCGCATACTGGATGTTTTTCCCTTTTCACACCATTCTTTGTAAATCCTAGAAATGGTTGTGCGTGAAAATCCCAGTAACTGAGCAGATTGTTAAATACTCAGACCGGCCCGTCTGGCACCAACAACCATGCCACGCTCAAAATTGCTTAAATCACCTTTCTTTCCCATTCTGGCATTCAGTTTGGAGTTCAGGAGATTGTCTTGACCAGGACCACACCCCTAAATGCATTAAAGCAACTGCCATGTGATTGGTTGATTAGATAATTGCATTAATGAAAAATTGAACAGGTGTTCCTAATAATCCTTTAGGTGAGTGTATATCTTGGTATTATATTCATAATACAGGCATAAAATTGAAACACAACACGATTTCCAAATCACTGTATCAATAATTTAATGATATAATACACAAGTATGCACATGACGAATAATCTATCCATCCATCCTCTTCCGCTTATCCGAGGTCGGGTCGTGGGGGCAGCAGCTTAAGTAGAGGCCCAGACTTCCCGCTCCCCGGCCACTTCTTCCAGCTCTTCCGGGAGAATCCCAAGGTGTTCCCAGGCCAAACGGGAGACATAGTCCCTCCAGTGTGTCCTGGGTATTCCCCGGGGCCTCCTCCCGGTTGGACGTGCCCGGAACACCTCACCAGGGAGGTGTCCAGGAGGCATCCTGATCAGATGCCCAAGTCACCTCATCTGACTCCTCTCGATGCAGAGGAGCAGTGGCTCTACTCTGAGCCCCTCCCGGATGACTGAGCTTCTCACCCTATCTTTAAGGGAAAGCCCAGACACCCCAAGTGGAGGAAACTCATTTCAGCCACTTGTATTCACGATCTCATTCTTTCGGTCACTACCCATAGCTCATGACCATAGGTGAGGGTAGGAGCGTAGATCGACTGGTAAATTGAGAGCTGTGCCTTATGGCTCAGCTCCTTTTTCACCACGACAGACTGATGCAGAGCCCGCATCACTGCAGATGCCGCACCGATCCGCCTGTCGATCTCACGCTCCATTCTCTCCTCACTCGTGAACAAGACCCAAGATACTTGAACTCTTCCACTTGGGGCAGGATCTCTCCCCCAACCCTGAGAAGGCATTCCACCCTTTTCCGGCTGAGGACCATGGTCTTGGATTTGGAGGTGCTGATTCTCATCCCAGCCGCTTCATACTCAGCTGCAAACCGATCCAGAGAGAGCTGAAGATCACAGCCTGATGAAGCAAACAGGACAACATCATCTGCAAAAAGCAGTGACCCAATCCTGAGTCCACCAAACCGGACCCCTTCAACACCCTGGCTGCGCCTAGAAATTCTGTCCATAAAAGTTTTGAACAGAATCGGTGACAAAGGTCAGCCCTGGCGGAGTCCAACTCTCACTGGAAACGGCCTCGACTTACTGTCGGCAATGCGGACCAGGCTCTGACACCAGTTGTACAGGGACCTAATAGCCCTTATCAGGGGGTCCAGTACCCCATACTCCCGGAGCACCCCCTACAGGATTCCCAGAGGGACACGGTCGAACGCCTTTTCCAAGTCCACAAAACACATGTAGACTGGTTGGGCAAACTCCCATGCACCCTCCTGGACTCTGCTAAGGGTGTAGAGCTGGTCCACTGTTCCGCGACCAGGACGAAAACCACACTGTTCCTCCTGAATCCGAGGTTCAACTATCCTCTCCAGAATCCCCGAATAGACTTTTCCAGGGAGGCTGAGGAGTGTGATCCCTCTGTAGTTGGAACACACCCTCCGGTCCCCATTTTTAAAGAGGGGACCACCACCCCGGTCTGCCAATCCAGAGGCACTGTTCCCGATGTCCATGCGATGTTGCAGAGACGTGTCAACCAAGACAGTCCTACAACATCCAGAGCCTTAAGGAACTCCGGGCGTATCTCATCCACCCCCGGGGCCCTGCCACCAAGGAGTTTTTTGACCACCTCGGTGACTTCAGTCCCAGAGATGGGAGAGCCCACCTCAGAGTCCCCAGGCTCTGCTTCCTCATTGGAAGGCATGTTAGTGGGATTGAGGAGGTCTTCGAAGTACTCCCCCCACCGACCCACAACGTCCCGAGTCGAGGTCAGCAGCGCACCATCCCACCATATACGGTGTTGACACTGCACTGCTTCCCCCTCCTGAGACGCCGGACGGTGGACCAGAATCTCCTCGAAGCCGTCCGAAAGTCGTTCTCCATGGCCTCTCCAAACTCCTCCCATGCCTGAGTTTTTGCCTCAGCAACAACCAAAGCCGCATTTCCTATCAGCTGCCTCCAGAGACCCACAGGACAAAAAAGTCCTATAGGACTCCTTCTTCAGCTTGACGGCATCCCTCTCCGCCGGTGTCCACCAACGTGTTCGGGGATTGCCGCCACAACAGGCATCGACCACCTTGCGGCCACAGCTCCGGTCAGCCGCCTCAACAATAGAGGCACGGAACATGGCCCATTCGGACTCAATGTCCCCCACCTCCCTCGGGACATGGTTGAAGTTCTGCCGGAGGTGGGATTTGAAGCTTCTTCTGGCAGGGGACATTGGACCTACCAGGTCTGACCGGCATCTTCCCCCACCATCGAAGCCAACTCACCACCAGGTGGTGATCAGTTGACAGCTCGCCCCTCTCTTCACCCGAGTGTCCAAGACATATGGCCGCAAGTCCGACGACACAAACACAAAGTCGATCATCGACCTGAGGCCTAGGGTGTCCTGGTGCCAAGTGCACATATGAACACCCTTATGCTTGAACATGGTGTTTGTTATGGACAATCCGTGATGAGCACAGAAGTCCAATAACAAAACACCGCTCGGGTTCAGATCGGGGGCATTCCTCCCAATTACCCCCTTCCAGGTCTCACTGTCATTGCCCACGTGAGCATTGAAGTCTCCCAGCAAAACGAGGGAATCCCCAGAAGGTATGCCCTCTAGCACCCCCTCCAGAGACTCCAAAAAGGGTGGATACTCCAAACTGCTGTTCGGCGCATACGCACAAACAACAGTCAGGACCCTTCCCCCCCCCGAGGCGGAGGGAGGCCACCCTCTCGTCCACCGGGTAAACCCCAATGCACAGGCTCCGAGTCGGGGGGCAATAAGTATGCCCACACCTGCTCGGCGCCTCACCGGGGCAACTCCAGAGTGGTAGAGAGTCCAGCCCCTCTCAAGGAGATTGGTTCCAGAGTCCAAGCTGTGCGTCGAGGTGAGTCTGACTATATCTAGCCGGAACCTCTGACCTCGCAAGACTAGCTCAGGCTCCTTCCCTTCAGAGAGGTGACATTCCACGCCCCAAGAGCCAGTTTCTGTAGCCGAGGATCAGACCGCCAAGGTCTCCGCCTTCGGCCACCACCCAACTCACACTGCACCCAACCTCCTTGGCCCCTCCCATAGGTGGTGAGCCCATGGGGAGGAGGACCCACGTTACCTCTTCGGCTGTGCCCGGCCGAGCCCCATGGGTGCAGGCCCGCCACCAGGCGCTCGCCATCGAACCCCACCTCCAGGCCTGGCTCCAGAGGGGGGCTCCGGTGACCCGCGTCCGAGCAAGGGAAAACGTCGTCCAAGGTTTTTATTCTTCATCAGAGGTTTGTTGAACCGCTCGTCTCATCCCTCACCTAGGACCAGTTTGCCTTGGGTGGCCCTACCAGAGGCATAAAGCCCCGGACAACAGCTCCTAGGATCATTGGGACACGCAAACCCCTTCACCACGATAAGGTAACGGTTCAAGGAGGGGATGACGAATAATGAGTTTGTCAAAACAGAAGCAACCTGTGGCAACATATTTAACACTGCTACCTAACACTTTCAAAGAGCAGGGTTGCAAGGAGACATCAGGCAAAGTGACTTCTTTTATTGGCTAACTGAACAGATTACAATATGCAAGCTTTCGAGGCAGCTCAGGCCCCTTCATCGGGCAAGTTGTTTTAACCGGGGTTCAGATCCACTGTAGATTTTACTCTGGTATTTTGGTTTTCCTTCCAAATCTAAAAGATATGCATATTACGTAAATTTTCTACCCCAATTAGTCCGCTAAGTTGAAAGTCTGTATGTGTGTGTGTATGTGTGCGTGTCTATGCAATGACAGCTTTAGACAACTCTACTGACAGATCTACTGATTTTTTTAATAACATTTGTGTATTTTGTATGCTATATTTAATCCCCCCAAAAGAAAATTGGTGGATTGAATTGATTCCTAAAAATGGCACAGGGTAGCTGCTGAATTTACATCAGTCCCAGTTGACTTTTGAACACTTGTGGCCCTGGCATTCTACAGTGAGTCTACTAGAGCTGTAATAGGAGGCAGTCTTTCAATTGGCATGAATAAACTGTCTTAAATCCTTAGACTATGTACCCATGACAGATAAAGAAAACTCGTGTGAATTGGTAAATCAATAGCTAAATAGCTTTAAGTATAACAATTGCAGACATGGGCAAATTTGTTGATACCCCTCCATAAAAAAAGAGGACCCCACAATTGTCTCTGAAATAACTTGAAACTGACAAAAGAAATTGGCACCCATCATTGATTACTTCATATTTAACTAAAATCAGACTTTGCTTATAGCTCTGATTCAATAGAATATTTAAAATAATAACACAAATGGAAATGGCATGGGCAAAAATTAGGGGATCCTTAACCTAATATTTTGTTGCACAACCTTTAGAGGCAGTCACTGCAAACAAGCGACTCCTGGAGCTCTCAGTGAGACTGCATCTCTCCCCAGGTCATTTTGCCCAATCTTCCTGAGCAAACTCCTCCAACTGTGCCAGGTGTGAACAGAGTCTTTTCCAGACAGCATGATTCAATTCTTTTTATAGTTGTTTGGTAGAATTCAAATTAGGGCTCATAGAAGGTCACTTCAGAATACTCCATTGTTTTGTTCTTAGCCATTCTTGGATACATTTAGCTGTATGTTTTAGCTCATCATCCTATTAGAGGAAGCATGGCCTGTGACTGAGACAGAGCTTTCTGACACTGGGCAGTATGTTTCACTCCAGAATGTCTCCATTTTCTTGAGATTTTAATGTTCCCTGCCCAGATTCAAGGCATCCTGTACCAGATGCAGTAAAGCAGCCCCAAAACATAACCAAGCCTCCTCTATGTTTCACAGTATGTATTTTGTTCTTTGCTTTGAAGGCTTCCTTTTTTCCTCTAGACACAGAACTGATGTGATATGCCAAAAAGCTTCAGCTTTGTCTCATCTGTTAAAAGGACATTCTTCCAGAGCCATTGTGGCTGGTCGATAAACATTTTAGCGAATTCCAGTCTGAATTTTTTTATATGGAGTTGTCCCGGGTCTTCTTCCAGTGAGCCCACTGTCACTCAAAAACCAACAGATCCTGTGATCAGATGCTGATGGAGCATGACCTTGCACTTTAGGTTGCATCACTTTAGAAGTTGTCCTTGGTTCTCGTGGTCTCGTCTGATGCGAGAGATGGACGTCTGAAGTGGAGCTCCGCTAGCAGCAATGTTATTTTTCATATTATTTGCTTATTATCCTGAGATATCTTGTATTTATTCAACCCGAGAGGGACTGCTGCAGTATATGTAAGCATATATAAACATGGCCAACAAGAAAGGGGGTCCGAATGAATCGAAAACTAAAGCTACATCCAAGCTAAGATCAGCAAGCCCTAGTTCAAGATTCGGCCTTTCAGAGACAGACCTGGATGAGATGGGCGAAAGTACAGACTCCTTGGGACCATGGTCCGCTACATCGTTGCCAGCTGAGAGCGAAAAGGTGAGCGAAGGTTCAATCGTGGGTGCTGATCTCGATAGCTCATTGATCGGAGAAGATTACCTGAAAGTGGAAAAGGCCTTGCAGTCCGCGGCTTCAATTACTTCACGCGAGCCGGGAGCAGCGGGGACACCAGCTATAGTAGAGGCTGCTTCATCTTCATTTACGGTACAAGAAAGCACAACTGAAATGTCTAAACTGCAGGTGATGTTTGCTGAGCTCATGAAAGATATAAAGAAAAGCGAGAAGGCAAATGAGAGAGCAAGGGTAAAGGCAAATGAAATACTGAGACAGGAGGTGAAACAGGAGTTGAAACAGGCAAATGAATGGCTGCGACAGAAAATGCAACAGGCAAACGAAACGCAGCGGCTGGAATTGCAACCGGCAAATGAAAGGCTGCGACATGAGATGCAATTTGAGCTGCGACAGGTGCTGGGTAAAATTGAAGAGCACATTCAGGAAAAGTCAGTTAAACTGAGCATGCTTACTGATCAATTTGAGGATCTCAAGGAGACATTCACGACTCGGATTGAAATAGCGGAAATCTAACTGCCAGTGCCGAGGAAAAAGCAGTAAATGTCAGCTCTGAATGCAAAAAAACTCGGAGACAGACTGGCTGCTTTGGAAGATGGATGCAGAAGGTATAATGTCAGAATTGAAGGTCTGCCTGAGAATCGAGAAAGTCCAAACCCAGAATCTGAGATAGCAGCGGCTTAACGCGTACGCGGATCAAACACCGTTAGACCCATACCCAGATCTTTTATAATTCGTTTTGAAAGATTATCATTTAAGCTAGAGGTGATGGCACTCCTCAGAAACAAGGAAGATATCATATATGAAAATAACCACATTCGTATCTTCACTGACTTCTCTCCAGTAACAGCTACTAAACGCACAGCCTTCTACAACATTAAACAGCAGTTACAGCAAGCCAGTGTCAAAGACAGCCTCTTGTATCTGGCAAAACTGAAAGTGGAATGGCAGGGTCAATTCTATGTCTTCGCTAGCAAGGAAGAAGCAGAAAAGGAATTAAGAAAGCTGATCCCGGGACTATTCTGATACATAATAGTGAGTCATGGTGGTTAATGATAAAGCAAGGATTAATAATCTACTGTCTGATCTATTTGTTTAAAATATGGGTTTTTATCATCATATATTCTCATTATTACTTAGTATTACTATGGCGCTATCTGTTTATGTTTTATTGTGCTTAATTACTTTTTCTTTTTTCTTTTTTTTTTTTTTTATTAGCTAATTATTTAATCTCTACCCTAAACGAGACTGTTCAACATCATACCCTTGGTTTATTATTATTGCATTAAGACTTGTTATGCTTATTCTGGACACATTTTTAACACCATCCCCCGGGTTTATTATCTGGGTGTATCATCTTAATGCACTAAAATTGCTGAAGACTATATATATATTTAAAGTGCAAAATTTTTTTTTTTTTAAGATTATATTGGTAATAGATATCTCTATCTTTTAACCCTAAAACACCACTGCATTGGGGCTTGTTTTGCTTTGGACGTGCTCTGTCTCTGGGTATGTCAGAGGACTGGGACTGTGTGAAGTGGGTTTTAGCCTCACTTGGGGAGGCAAAAAGGGAGGGTGGGGGTTAATGGGGGGAGAGAAAGAGAGCAGGCTTGATCTATACCTAATCTATCATCTCAATCTTTATAATTATAACTACCAACGTAATAATAAGCTGCATGGCAATAACTCTTAGGGAAATAGGAAATTAAGGCTGAAGCTGTCTCACTTCCAGTTAAGACTATAAAATGACATCAAAAACTCAGAATCAGTGTCTCCATGATGGGACAGTTAACTTTAAGCTGGAATGTTAAAGGCCTGAATCACGAATTAAAGAGAAAGAAAGTACTCTCACCTAACAGGTCTAAATGCTAAAATAGTATTTTTACAGGAACCCACTTACTAAGCAAGGATCAGTTCCGCTGCAAAAGACTGGACTGGCCAAATGTTCCATTCTAGTTTTACAAAGAAAACTAGAGGTGTGGGAATTCTCATACATAGAACAGTACCATTTGTAGCATCAGATGTAGTATTGGATCCTGAAGGGAGATATGTAATGGTCATGGGAGACTTATCTAACTGTAAAATGATTTTGATAAATGTTTATGCACCTAATGTTGATGATAAGGAATTTATACAAAATTTATTTGCATCCATTCCCAATCTGAACACTCATAAAGTTATAATGGCTGGGGACTTTAATTGTGTTCTAAATCCACTTTTAGATAGGACTTCCTCCACAGGGGAAGCATCTAACACGCAAAGATAATTACAAAGTTTATAACTGATCACAACTTATCAGATCCCTGGAGGTTTTAAACCCAAATTCAAGAACATATTCTTTCTACTCACCAGTACATCATTGCTACTCAAGGATTGATTACTTCTTTATAGACAATAACTTCTTGCCTAAGATTAAATCTTGCAAATACGATGCTATTGTTATTTCTGACCATGCAGCTAAAGTTACTAAGCCCCATACACTCATCCCACAGATGGCGCCTCAACCCGCTTCTATTAGCGGACGAGAATTGTACGAATTTATATCCAAACAAATCAAATTCTTTCTAGAGACAAATACATCCCCGAGATCTCTGCAGGAATACTCTGGGAAACTCTTAAGGCCTTCTTAAGAGGACAGATTATCTCATATCTTTCCCACAGAAATAAATCCGAAGCCAAGAAAGTAGCAGAGATAAAAAGCAAATTACTAAAATAGATGAAGAACATGCCAGACTACCAAGCAGACTCTACATAGGAAGGCAGGCTCTACATTCAGAATTAAACCTCTTGACAACTAAAGAAACTGAACAACTAATTTACAAATCCAGACATCATTACTATGAACATGGAGAGAAAGCTAATAAGCTTTTAGCTCAACAAATTCACAAGCAAGAAGTGCGCAACGCAATCTCAGTAATCACAACACGAACGGAGATAAAATCGTGAACACAAAAATATAATGCACACTTTCAGAGACTACTATAAATCCCTATATACTACTGAGTTTAAAGAAGACAATACACAATCTAATGCATTTCTGGATACATTACAGATACCACAAATAGACTTTTAGTGTGGAGGAACTTGATAAACCTCTGCATTATCAGAATTACTAGATGCTATAAAGTCACTCCAAGGTGGAAAAGCAGCAGGCCCTGATGGCTACCCTGCAGAATTTTACAAGAAATTCTCGCTCAGCTAGCTCCCTCCTATTAGCAACATTTACAGAAGCCAGAGATAACCAATCTCTTCCACAAACCTTTCGCCAAGCACTAATCACTTTTTTCCAAAACAAAATAAGGACTTATTACAATGTGCATCATACAGACCAATTTCACTTCTGAATAACGACGTTAAAATACTCTAAAATCATAGCTAGAAGGATGGAGAAAGTGCTCCCTCGGTAATATCACAAGACCAAACTGGATTTATTAGGGGCCGACACTTATCTTCAAATCTTCGACGCCTGTTTAATGTAATATACTCACCAACTAAATCAAACACCCCAGAAATATTATTATCATTGGATGCAGAAAAGCATTCACATGATTGAATGGAAATACCTTTTTACTACATTGGAGAAGTTTGGGTTTGGTCCGAACATTTGTGCATGGATTAAATTACTGTATACTAACCCAGAAGCTTCAGTTTGCATCAACAACATTTGCTCAGACTACTTTAAACTAGAACGTGGTACTAGACAAGGATGCTCCTTGTCACTGCTGTTGTTTGCAATTGCCATTGAACCACTGGCAATACATTGTCGAAATACTGATCAGATAAAGGGGATTAGCAGAGAAGGACTGGAACAGAAAATCTCATTATATGCAGATGATATGGTACTGTATATATCGGACCCAGAAAATTCTGTGCCTGCAGTCTTAGCAGCACTCACAGATTTTCAAAAGCTCTCTGGTCTCAGAATTAATCTGAATAAAAGTGTACTCTTTCCAGTGAATTCTCAAGCATATAATATTAGATTAGATACCCTTCCTTTTATCATTGCAGAACAGTTTAAATACCTCGGGGTAAACATCACAAGTAAACATAAAGCTCTTTATCAACAACATTTCACCGTCTGCATGGAAAAAATTAAACAAGACTTGCATAGATGGTCAACCCTTCATCTCACACTAGCTGGAAGAATTAACACTGTTAAGATGAATATTCTTCCTAAGCTCCTTTTTATTTCAAAACATCCCAATATACATTAATAAATCATTCTTTAGGCAGTTAGATTCAACAATAACCTCATTTATTTGGAATTCAAAACATCCACGCATCAAAAGATCACCCTACAAAGACAAAATCTCTCGGGGTGGGGATCGATTTGTCCTTAACACAATTTTTCTTTTTGTAAAAACTTGATTGATTTGTATGCATTGCAATAAAATTAATAAATAAATAAAATAAAAAAAAGAAGTTGTCCTTGGTTTTGGTCCACCATTCTCACTATCCTTCTGCCCATTCTGGGGACAATTTTCCTTTTGCAGCCATATCCAGAGAGGTTGCCTACAGTCCCATGGGCCTTAAACATCTTAATAATATTGGTAACTGTTGTCACATGAACATCAAACTGTTTGGAGATGGCCTAATAGCCTTTGCCTTTAATATGCTTTTCTGTCATTTTCCTTCTAATCTCCTCAGACAACTCTCTCCTTTCCTTTCTCTGGTCCACGTTCATTGTGGGACACACAGTGACACCACACAGCAGACTGACTACTGTTCTCCATTTAAATCTGCTGAATGACTAATTGCATGATTGGAAACATGCGTGATACGAATTCAACAAAATGGCTAGTTTGAAAAATCATTCAAATCTATTTATTTGTGATCTTTTCTAGGGCTACTAACAAATGTGTCCAAGTCACTTTAGAATATCTTTGTAGAATAAGCAATACTTGATCTCTTTTCACACTTGCTTCACTTGCTTGGTGACATATCAAAGGCATGTAGGTGCACAGGGGACAATCGCTTTTCATTCCATCACTTATTCAATGAGCTGCAAAGGGACCAACACATTTGTCCACATCTGTATATAAAATTTTGAAAGTCCAGAGCCCGTGCTTAATTCAGTATTTACTCTCTCTGTTTCATTGACTTAATAATAAACCACTATCTTTGAAGACATTGTTAACTTGGCTGCAGCTGACTGTGACAATACAACAAATTGTTAGCCTTACATTTGAGATAATTTACTTACCAACTATTAGTGTGCTTGTGTGATCACGGTTTACGGGACAGCACTCCTTACATTTTTTGCTGTTATACGAAGAACATGTTTTAATTATTAAATGATTTTATTTAACTTGATTCCTCTATCTCTTTGTTTGTCTGGGGCTAGTCTTGCAAATGATTTTAAACATGCTTATGGCGAAGCATATTTCTTCAAATTTTGCCTACATGTTCAATATCAATGACAATACAATAATCTGTCAAAACCGATACAATTACATAACAAATTTCGCTATAATCAATGGTTATGCTATTCCAATTAATGCACTCACAACAATGATGGAGAGAGAATATAGTGAGATATAGAAGCACACAAGTGAGAGATTGCCCCCACTTGCCTCTTCCAGTGAGTGGAGTGGGTATATATGGGTGCCGACTTTACTTGTTTACTCTTGCGAAGGAGTAGCCTTGATGATCACGGTGAGGAAGTATTGGCGTAAGCTTGTCGATATTTTGTCGATATTTTTTTTTCTGCAGTGACCGAGCACTAATCCCATAAGAACCTGAACAGAAAAATAGAGACTAAAATATAATTCTTTTTAGTATTCAAATCATTCTGCAAAGAAGATAAATTATGTAATACTTTTAAAGAAGCTTCCTGCTCATGAAAAATTATTTAAGAAAAATAATTTGTAAAATACTCAAAAATAAAAAGTAAAAAAAATATATAAAACAAAATTTTTAAGTAAAATGATTTTATTTACTTTAGTTGTAAATACACTAAAAAGTTAAAAAATATATTTTTTTTAAACTAGAATTTTCATAGTTATATACGACTAAATAAAATTGTGGGGCGCATATAAATTAATTAATTCAATCAATTAATTGAATAGCTGCTTTCAACATAAAATATAAAAAACAACATCAACATTGTATTTTCCCACCATGATAAACAAGTTTGAATTGTTTGCCTTGTTGTTACATATAACCATGACAATTGTGTTAAAAGAAAAAATATATTTTTTTGCTTTTTATTGCATTTATAACTAAAGTAAATAATATAATTTTACCCAAAAAAAAAATTTATATATATTATTAGTTACATCTTCAGTTTGACCAACTGTTTTGTTATCTGTGGTGGAAGCAACATCCCACATACAACTGAAAAAATGTATGTTTTGAATATTTTGTAATTGCTGAAATATCTGCCCCCAAAATACTCAGGTTTCTGATAAGTATTTACCAAGAAAAACAACACAGGTGTTGTTGCCCAAAACACCATGATTTCCCCATTGATTTGTTGCTTGGTGCTCTGCTAGGTACAGGATATTTGTATCTTTAACCTGGCAGTGAAGCCAAAACTATAAAGGTAAAACCTTAGTAGTCTATACTAATAAAAGGAAAAGCCCTCACTGACTGACTCACTCACTCACTCACTCACTGACTCATCACTAATTCTCCAACTTCCCGTGTAGGTGGAAGGCTAAAATTTGGCAGGCTCATTCCTTACAGCTTACTTACAAAAGTTAGGCAGGTTTCATTTCGAAATTCTATGCATAACGGTCATAGCTGGAACCTTTCGTCCATATATACGGCTATAGCCTGCAGCTCGATCGCAGTGTGAGGCGGAGTTGCGTCCTGCATCATCACGCCTCCCACGTAATTGAGTGCCTGCCCATATAGAGCCGTCCGTCAGCAGCTATCCAACAGACACGCTGCCGTGAAATATTCGCGGGTGAAGGACTGTGCTTATGCAAACGACGATGAGATGGTCAGGCACAAACTCAGCGAAAGTGCGAGAGAAACTTTTAAGTGCCGGGTCTTAGCTAACATTAAATAAAGCCGTGGACATCGCAAGATCGCACAACACAGCACAAGCACAGCTGAGAACCTTCGATGCATGTACTCTGAGCGGCTTACATGAACTGACTTTGCAGGACTTGGAAAGGTAAACCCGTGCATGCAGTGTGTGATGTAACAAGCCTTTTGTATACATATCAATAGGGAAGCAAGGTGTAAAGCTTAAGTTTAAATTACGTTCATAGACACGCTGCCGCTAAATATTCGCAGGTAAATCCACAACTTAATACCGGGAATGCCTGTTAAACATCTTAGATTCACGAGTACCGATTTGGGTAGTGATCACTTCGATGAATGAAACCTGTTCAAAAGGCAGCAAAAGAATATGAAGCGAGTGACGCATGCAAGCATATTCATAAGTGCAGCTACTGTGGAAACAAAGCACGGTGTAAACTTTAAGTTTAAATTAAGTTCATAGACAGGCTGCCGCTGGCGTTTGACATGCCTACGAAGAATGCGATATTCACGAGATACAAGTTTAATGAGAAGACACAGGGTATAAACGAGACTTTTGATCACTTTGTAGCAAAGTTAAAATTGCTGTAACAAAGTTAAAATTGCTGGTGAAGGACTGTGCTTATGCAAACGAATAGGAAAGCAGGGTGTAAAGCTTAACTTTAAATTAGGTACATAGACACGCTGTCACTGGCATTTGTCATGCCTAAATACGATACTCGCGAGATAGATTACACGAGATAGCACAAGCACAGCTGAGAAGCTTCGATGCATGTACTCCAAGCGGCTCACGTGAACTGACTTTGTTCTGGCTTTAACTACTGTGAAATAAACAGACATAAACTAGAAGCGTGAATCTGTGCCTTTTAATAATCTCGAGAGAGAACCATGGTGGCAGCGTAGGTGACGGAACTGCGCTGAAAGTCACGCCAGTTTGCTGCTAAAAGTTCAGGACGCGGAGACGCTAACACGAAAGGAAAATGGAGGGTCTGAGACCGCCGCTGACATTAAGCCTCGAAGCTAAAGACCTGGCGAAGTCATGGAGAACATGGAAGGACGAGTTCAGATTATTCGCAGAACTTGCAATGCCGGAGGCAGAGGAAAACACTAAGGTCAGATTATTCCATTATCTTATTGGAGAGAGCGGCAGAGAAGAATTGTGTTAGGCACTGACCGATGATGTAAGACCTGATGAGTTAACCATGAGCTTGATGATACGTAAATTTGATGACCATTACAACCCGAAAATAAATGAAACTGTAGAGAGATACAGATTTTTTCAAGAAATCAGGCAAGGGGAGAAAATATTGACAACTTCGTCACAGATCTGAGAGTGTTAGCAGGCACAAGCAGTTTCGGGGAGATTAAAAGTTCCCTTATATGTGACCGAATTGTGTACAGAACCAGTGATGCAAGTTTAGAGAGGTGCATACAAATATGCAGAGCCACAGAACTGTCGAAGAAGAACAGCAGAACAGTCACACGGGGTTCCCTATTCTATACTTCTCCCGGTGTGTCTCTCTAAACCCTCCGTGCGGGAACATTATCATAAGGCTTAACAATCCTATTGTTACACCTTCTATGTGCACCCAACCGTCCTTATTACGGAGTCTTCCTTACTTTACCGCTGGCTGCTTCTTTCCATTCACCTTCCCAGCTCTTTATTTAAACAGTTTTCCTTCTCACTTTTCCTCTCCTTCGCTGTCTTCTCCCTTTTCGTTCAAAATACGTGCCTCCTTGCCTTTAGCGATTTGGGTGGTGAACACTTCAATGATTAAAACCTGTTATCTTTACAACGGTTGACAAACACGGAATGTAACTTGAACACAACACGTCCTCCAAATACGAACCTGATTGAAAGAAATAATTATAATCAAATCCTTGATGACAGCAACACTCATAACAGTCACAAAACAATTACATTGACAATCAGGTTATGTTATTTTTAAAATGTTTCCTTTTCTTTTTCATAACTTCTTTAACACACTACTTCTTCGCTGCGAAGCACAAGTATTTTGCTAGTAGTTTTATAAGTGTATCAAATAAATCCTTAGGGGCTGTGATTTCTTTGTCTACAATAATAATATACCGTATATGCTCGCGGATAAGATGGGAGTTGATTTTAATGTATAATTTCTGGTATTTTATAATGTCAGTTGTATAAGTCGGATGCAGAAAACTCACGTTATTGGACCAAGAGATTATAATATGCTGAGAGAGTAACCACAGAGCACAATGCCTTTTTTTTCTATGTATTGTTGCCTATGTGACCACATGGTAACACCCAAGCTATTCCGAAGCAATGCTTGCACTGATTTGTGTTTTTTTTGTATCTCACACCCTCATATACCTCTATCGTAAAAGCATCCCTTATCTACGATAGAGCGTTCAATCAGAAGAAAATATGAAGCTGGCTTTGAATTAAATGTCGTTGAAGTAGCAAAAGAAATTGGTAACTGCGTCGTATTTTTGAACGGGCACATAAGATTTTTCAGGTTTCAAGACCCAACTTATACATGAGTATATACAGTACTTATAATCACTTTACAAAATGGAATACAAATTCTTTAATCAACAATTATCCTTTACTATTAATTGCTCCTTTATGAGATCAGGTTCAGGAGTCTGATCCCTCTCAAAATTTGATTTTAGGATTGTTTATAACGTAATCCAAAATACAATGAACAGAAACCTCCTTTAAGACAGCCACAGGACCTTACAATTACATCTACTTGCAAACAGGACAGACTAGTATAACATATCCTCAGTACCAATCCTCAAGTGTTCCTGGGCAATTCCAGGATTGTTCCTGGTCAGCCAACTGATAAAAGCTCTTCAGTGTGTTGTGGGTCTGCCTCTGGTCTTATCCCTGTTAGCCGCACCTTTTACACCATTCTTATGATGTCAAGAGTGCAACCGAACTACATGTCAAAACATTCAGTTTCTCTTGATCCATAAAATTAGCATTTATACTCCAATATCCTTACATTTCAGTCATGGCCAGTAGGCAAAAGAAAAAGAAAAAAAATTGTACAGATGCAATAATGAGATGCCGTGTTTTCAGCAATGATAGGAATTCAAATTGCAGGTACAACATGTGGTATCAAAGTACTCAGTATCAGTAAAAATGAAGGGGAAATGCATTTAGGACTGAAGCCAGGAAGCAATTCTTAATGCAAAGAATCATGCGATTCTGGAACAAACTACCAAGACATGGAGCTAAAGCAGAAACCTGGACAACCTTTAAGAAAAATCTGGAGGAGATATTGGCACAACTTATCTGTTAGCTGAACAAATGGGCTTGATGGACTGAATGGCCTCCTCTTGTTTGTCAAATTTCGTATGTTTTTTTACATTTCATTCTTAAGACTCAACACTATATGTGAGAGGGGAATTAGTGATATCTTTGAAAAGGCACTTAGGTTAGGTTTTCTATATATAGATAGGTGAAGCGAGAATTCATCTTCATATTAAGGGAAAAATAAAGTATTCCGTTGTAAGTAGATTCATCCTAAACAAAAAACGTGAAACAGGTTGGTTATTAATGAGTTGTTCCTGATGAAAGCTGCAAGATCCTAATGAAGTATTACTGTCACCAAGTTTGCTAAAACATGTCTTATTCAATAAATATAGAATTATCCAGAAATTAAATCGTAAATCTTAAATTAGATTCACAAGATTTGAAATACTGGTGACACTCTCTAACAGCTGTTAAAACACCATTACAGATCAAAAAGAATCTACACCATTTGGTAATCTGCATATAAAATGGATTTGTTGGAGACAAAATAAAAGATCTTTAAAACTGGGAAACATATAAAGTAATGGTACTGCGGTTGAAAATGGTGCACTTTGCTACACCTTTATGTTGTCAAACATAAAAAAGGCTGTTAATTTAAATGCAAAGTAATTCTAATAAAGAACCAGAGAGATGTGAGATAGATAGATAGATAGATAGATAGATAGATAGATAGATAGATAGATAGATAGATAGATGTTAGGCCCTTTTGCAACTACTAAATGGCCCATTTGTAACCTACAGGGAACATTTGTAACTCTAGTAGGGATATTTTGTAACTTTAAGGCACATTTGTACCACAGCACAGGGAACATTTCTAACTTGTAGGGCCTTTTGTAACACAAGTCAGGCTCTTAAGTAACATGTCAAAAAAGGGTAATTTTGTAACACATCTGGCACTTTTGTTACACACAAAGGTAATGGTTTTTAAAATATTTTTCTGTTTATATTTGTTTTGAACATTAATCTTAAACTTAGTAGGTTCCTAGTTTTAGCACATTGTTTGTTGAAAGACAATAGCACCATAATACTTCAAAGCTGGATACACTACAGTTTAATACACATATAGATGTGAATTTTTTAAACTATACAGACATATTTAAATTTTATGCTGAATCATTAATGTCACTCCTGCAGCCTCTCCTTCTTTCCTTTTCTCTTCACATCCAAGATGAGTTGAGGTGGACTGTTAGGCCGAGCTCTAAACCTGATGGATTGTTGTTCAGGTCTTGATGTCTGATACATGAGCTAAGATGTGAGGCTTCAAGTTTTAAAAGTCAGTGTGTTTTGCTGGTAAATTCCATGTTGTATTTGTGTATTTTTGTGATCGAGGGCACACCTGCAAACATCCTGAAGTCTCACAAAGACAGGACTGAATAGGCTGAATTGGTGTATTTCTGCTTTTAAAAATGTTATTGCTTATGTAGTTTCAATTTGTAGTAAATGTTGCTTTTCCTTGCTTGCAGGAAGATGCAATTTCAAGAAAGAAATTTATCAGTAGGATTAGGTCCCTACAAAAAATATTAATAATGATTAAAAATGTTGTAGTTTTATGTGAAAAGTAGGAAATCGAAGGCTTAGTAAATTAATGTGAGTTTTATAAAAGGTAAATGAAATAATATAAGGAATCCTAGCAATAATGATTGATTGCTAAAAACGTATGAAAGTTTTCTTATTAATGCACTGTAAAGTGTCAGTGGCCTAACACAATTGTGATTTGTGTCTCAAGTTATTTCTGCTCCTCTCTTAGTCTGCACCACATGACCACTAAGACTGCTTTATGTATGTAGCACTCCACTGGGACTAAGACTAAATACATTTTAAATGCAAAAAAGTGAATTAAAACTTTAATTGTGACAAGCCTTGTGCAAATGTGGCCAGCACCTGGTTATATTAAGTTATTGATTAATACAACTTACTGACAACTAGTGGGATTTTTGAATTTCTTTTATTCTTCACTGTAATGTGTAGTCACTTCAATCAGGGTACCTTGAGTTACAAAGGCCAGCTGGTCAGTGGTGGTCATCAGTTGTGCTGACCTTTCTTTTCCTTGTGCTCTGACTGGTGCTGTACACCCAAAACATAGAAGTGCAATCACAGAATGTCAAGCAATGACTAATTCTGTTTAAAAATGCAAAATAGTATTTCTAAGTTTTGAAATCCTTAAAATATTATATTTAAACTTAAATAAACTGTTTAAAAATGGCAACATAAGGGAGAATAGTAACAGTATTATTACAGTATAAGGTAAAGACCACCATGTCACCATGCAAACTTAATTTTCATAAACTAGTTTCTTAAGTAAAATTTGTAAAACTGAAATTTCAAATGAAACAACCCTCTTCCCTGCACTAAACATATTTCTTTTTTTTTTTAGTAAAATAAATTTATATTTTTATAATGTAATAGTCCATACCAGACTAAAGTAGATGCTCTATACACTCCATTAAACAATCACAAACAAAATGACATACACTGAAAAAAAAATGATGATTCACACTTAATATTTTCAATCTGAACCAATATAATTCTTTTTAGCTTATTGATCTAACAATTTTTAAGTTGAGGCAAATCATTTAGAGTTATTGGGTGCAATTCACTTGTTTTTTTTACTGAAGTAAATCTATTTTTTAAGTTGTTCTTCTTTTTTGGCAGTTGGAAAGCCATCAAACTGGAAAGTTCGACCGAAAGAATATACAAACAGCCCCCAAACACAGCACATGAACAACCTAAAATATTAAGTTAAATGAAATAGGATTTTTACGTTTATTCCCTCCACCATAACTTAATTTGGTACAAACATTTTTTTTTACTTTGATTGAGATCTGAAACCAAATATTTCAAGCTGCAACACTAAATTACTAATCTTATGTTGCTTGAAAGAGAAAATTTACGTTGAATGAACAACATCCATGTTATACTTTTTTCAGTGTAGAACAAATACAAAAACACAATTCAGGAAAAAATATTTTTATTGAACAAACTATTATGACTACAAATGTCAGTATAGTTTTTTATTAAACAAAACAATTTTCATAATAAGGAAACCTTTAGTTCAAAATACAATAATGAGTCAGTGAAATAAACATTTTCAAAATAACAGTAACAAACTCCGAACAAATGTTAAAGCCATACATTCATTTGAAAACTTGTGATTCTAAAGTACTACTGGTTTCTTTTTCTACGTTCATATTTTATTCTTGTCAGAATTTGTGTGATATGAAACTTCTCTAACATCTCCCTCCCTTCAGGGCAGCTGCTTAAAGCTTTCTTCGCCCTTTCTTGTGATATTGGGCCCGATGCTATGATGCTGTGGCACTTCTCCATTATTACACTGCACTCTGAAGAATTGAATTTCCCCTTTGTGGTGCTGCTTCTGGAGGACTGCATTTCTGATGTAGAAGGGGGATCTTTAAACATCCTCCACACTCTTTCTTTGAGGGATTCAGTCTCTTGTGGAAGATGATTCTCTTGACATGAAGAGGTAGAAGGTTGTTTAGAAGAAATCTCTTTCCTCAGACGATCATAGATTTTTCTCTCTCCAATCTGTGTTAGGGTTTGGTCACCTTGTATTTTAATTCTTACTACGTAGATCTAAAGTTACTTTTTTAGATTCACTTTCTTCTTTAAACATTTGATGAATTAGATCCATACACTCCTCATTCAAAGTAAATTGCTGATTTTCTGATGATGACTTATTTTGAGACACAGACTGAAAATCACCTTCTGGTTTTTCACTTGATTTTGACTCTTCATGTCTTTCACCTCTCATTACACGAGAAAGCCATTTAGCAGCTGCTACCGAAGTTTGCTCCCTCTCTACCAGTCTTATAGCATTTGTTTGCGGTCTCAACTCTACGACACATCAAATCAACTGCTGTCTTTCTGAAGAGGGTACAAGTGATGTCCCCATTCAAACCACTTTTTCTCCAGATTGACTGAACTGCTCTAGATGCCTGCCCACTTTGAAGTTGTTCTCCAGTCCAAGTAATAAAAACATAGTCTGGTTCCTCTCTGCATCTAATAACTATTTGTGCACACACTTTTTTAGCAAAAATGTTTAGCCAATTAAATAATGTCTGACTTAGAATTACTTTTGCAGGGCCCTGTGTAGATGCAGTCTTGTGTTTACTAACAGATATAACATAATAGTTATTTACATGTCGAGTGCCAGAAGGTTGAGCCGTGGTCATATTAGCCAGCACACCAGATCTGTTTGCATTATTAAGTATAATCTCGGTTAAAAGAAAATCACGTACTAAGACATAATTGGACTGTGTAATAGGTTTTTCATTCACTATTAAAGAAACCTATCAGTTTTATCGCGGTTGTGGCAGGTTCACTTTTTTCAAATGTTATAATCTCAGCAGGTGTAATCACTTTTTTCAAACCCTGGTCCATCTTTTCTAAACCACGTTTATTGCTTTCCTTTCTATAAGAACAAATCCAACATCCCTCACAATCTGTGGACACTCTGTCTTTTACTTTCAGAAAGCTCAATTACCTTTCCTGTTAATAAATAGCTGTACCAGTGTTTTAAGCTGGAAAGATATGATTTTACAGTCCCAGGCAAAAACCTTTTTTTAGACACATATGTATTTAGAAATATATCCCTTATTAGTGTTTTATCAATGAGTGATAAATGTTGTTTATCTTTGTCAATAGATAAAAGAATATTTCTAACCTGAAAAGAATTTTGCTTTGCTGACTTACTGCTTTTCATTCCTCCATCTGCAGACTGCAGCCATTTTTCAAAAATTAAAAAATGTAAATCTTCCCTTGTTGTACTACTAGAATTGCTTTCGTTACTCATAAAATGTTCACTTTTCTGAATTTCAGAGTTTTTTTCTTCACTTATCGCATTGGAACTAACTGCATCATCTTCAGATGTATAATATGCTTCTGCTATATCTTCTTCATTGTTTGGTTCTGATCTATCAGGAGTTTTCTTGGCTTTGTTCACCTTTCTTTGCCTGCTTACACTACTAAGCAGCAGTTTGTATTAGTCAGAAGTTTTCTCAAGTTTGTGAAATTTCGTTAAGTGAGGTGGCATTCTTTTGACTAATGACAGGCAACCTTCAACTGGACATTGCCTATGGGTATGATAATCTTTTAGGGTAGCTTTTTTTGGTTTAGAAAAACGATATGTTTTTTTTTTTTTATTTAAACTGCTGCAAAGCAGTCCGTGCAGTTTCTTGTCTCCAATTGTGCACTAAACGCAGATGGCGCGGTAAATGAACAACACAAGCATCACAGGTAGGGATAGGACATTTTTTTTTAAATCGATGAAACTTCTTTTTTTTCATTAGTATTGTTTAATACTTCACCACTGTTTTTTTGAAAACAGCTTGGGGTATCTTTGTTGTTTTGCTCATCACTAAATAGCAATTCATCTATGTTATCCTCATTTATTATCTTCATTCTTTTTGGCTTAGATGTTAAGATGATATTATCCTCACATGTTGAGTCAGATTGTTCTGTTTCAAACATATCTTCATAGTTCTCCTCCATAGTTTACTTTCTAGAAGCCAAAAGGAAAAAAAGATTTCAAATTATTGTTGAAAATATTGATTGCTGTTAATACAACAACACAGGCCTAATGCCACAAAATTAATTTATATATGGTATGTAGTAGTAGGGGTTGCTAGTGCTCCCTTGAACCCTCAGGTACCATGCCAAACACCAGGTAAAAGTGCAATAATAATTACTTTTATTATTATAATAAAGTGCACCAAGCACCCTCCACTCCACACTATTCATAAATAAACACAATACTACAATAACAATAACCAATCCTCCACTCCCAGACGCGTTGCCCTCCTACCACTCAGCTCAGCTCGTCGCAGTTCTTTTATATTCCCTGACCCGGAAGTGTTTCCAATCCCCAGACCATGTGATCCTGTATCACTTCCGGGTCAGGTAAAAAGTTATTTTCTTCACCCCTGAAGCCCGTCGCTCTTCCTCTGACAAACTTCCGTGTTATAGGGCAAATAAGGCTCCCCAAGCCTCCCTAGAGCGGCTCCTGGTGGCCCCCACGGTATCCAGCAGGGCTGTCCATAAAAACTACAATGTCCATGAGGCTCTGCTGAAATTCAAAGACCTTCCATGCCGGTGGGAAGGCTCCCTGTGGGGGTACTGGCTGGGATACAAAGCCGGCCATGGACCACAGGTATTATAATAAATTAGAGGCAATTTCAATGCACTTAAGTTACATTCTTTAAATATTACATTTTTATTTGTGTGTAATCAAAGGCGATTCCCTAATTTGTGAAAATAGATGTATTATATACAACTTGAATGCATTTTTAAAACAATTTAAAGCAGGCAGGACAAAATAAGATGTGAAGAAAGTCTCAGGGTCTCCATAAACACAAACAAACGTGGAGTAAATCATTCAAATCATTCAGTGGTAGCTTTGAGGAAAGTGTTTTACAAAACTGTGAAGAATTTTGTCTACTCTGGTAATATCCATACAGGTGTGGAAGGAAACATATGTCTTTTTTATTATTTATAATGTAAAAGAAATTCAATTCAAAACAGAATGTGTGTATTGTCCAGTGGCATGATTACTATTTTATGAATCAAATTCAAGTAGCCATTTAGTTAATGTATGACCACCTGACTGACCACATGCTGTGAGCCTCAACGTATTAAAGGATGACATCCTGCAGGTGTGATGTGTACAGTTAGAAACACAGATATCAAATATCTCAATCCAAGTGTCTTTATGGAGTCCTCTACATGCCAGGTTACTCTTGTGTGATTTTTCCCCAGTTTGATACACCAATTGCAAAACAGAACCGGAATGGTACTTACAATTCTATTTTTTTATTTCTTTTATAATGACATTAAATCTAGGTGTGGCAATGTTTTGTTTTATAAAACCATGAACTAGATAGAATAAAAAACACTTTTACTCTGAAAATATAACATTTGAAGTTCACAAACTTTCTTTTAAAGTTCCACACAATTTCTATTCGAGATGATTAGACGTCTTAAACAGCTGAAAGTCACTTTGTGTTAAAGTCCCCCACAGGATATCTGAAGGTGGTCTCCTTTCACTTTGCTGTGTGTCTGTTAAATGCTTTTTGATTTTTCCACTATTTCAGCCTGATTCTTTGCTATTGACACCACACCCATACTGAATTGTTTCTACTAACCTGTGCAAAATGTGGTTCCCAAAACTCTGAAGCTGTATCTCCTACAAGAATACAGTATCTGAAAAAATCAATTACTGTAGATATATTGTTCATTTTCTGTTTTTTTCATTTCCTGACAAATTACAGAATATGTGAAATTTAAAATATTTTATTTGTTCATCCGCTCATTTACAAAACCTGCTTATTCAAGTTTACAATCAGTTATTTTAACTTTTACAATATAACATTTAAACATAAAGGCAATGTAAAAAATGTGATTTAGTCTAAAGATTGATTTCTCCACTAAGCTATTTAATTAGAGAATTCATTTTTCTATAATGAATGTCATCAGATGGCAGAGTGTGTCATAATGGTGCTCCTGCCTCATAACAAGGAGACCAAGGTTTATGTCCCAGGTGCCCTGCACAGACTTTGCATGTTCTCTACATGTTCACGTGGATTTACTCCCACAGTCTAAAGACATGCAGGTTAGGTGGGTGGGTAATACTAAACTGGCCCTGATGTGTGTGTGTGTGTGTGTGTTCTCCCTGTGAAAGACTGGCATAGGCTTCAGCTGTCCCCTGCCCTATAAGTCGGTTAGGAAGGTGGCTGGATGGAAAACTTGATTAGTATTGGATTTTGTTATAGCTTTACCTTATGCTTCAAATGCATATAGTTCTGCATTTTTAAACAGTGCACTGTTATTAATGAGACCATATGAAGCAGGTTAAGTAAAAGAATGAAAGGACAAATTTGATTAATTACTTCACATCACAATGCATCTTAATTATATACAGTAATACATTACATGCACAAGTTAACTATGTACAAAAAAACACTTAAACAATACACAGAAAGTGCAAAACGTGAATAATCTTACCTTATATACAGTGTGGTTGAAAACTTGCAGCAGAGGTCATTTCATTCACTTCCAGATAGCAAGATTAACACTCCCAGCTTTATTTTATAATATGCTAACGGAATAAATCACGTTTGTTATCATATATATATATATACTGTATGTATATTATTTATTGGTGAAAAAGCTCCATTTCTCGATGTCCAAGCAAGGCTCTTCATACCCTGAAATCCATTTTTCTGCGTATCAAAACTATCAGTTTATATTTCATATAGCGCCTTTTGTAGGCAGTAAAGAAACCATGCTAACAAGAAACATCACAACACAAATATATTTGTTATTAAAATAAAATGAAAAAATAATTTGTACATGTCCATTACATAAAAGCATATTGATTCTGTAAAACAAAGCAGTAAAAATAAGAGACATTTAAAATTAATAGGCAAAAATGTCCACTCATTAAACATATCACACAATATTCTGAAAAGGATTAAATATTAAAATCATGTACAGTATAGTACAACGGTAATAGAAAAAAAGAACCATCTAGCGGGTGATACACCGGACGCTGAGCGCTTATAAAGCTGTCTCAACATGCATGATTTCTTGCGAGTTTTTGCTGAAGTGCCGCTACTGGAATGGATTGTTTTCTGCTCACCACGGACCATCAAAACGATCAGGACGTTCACAGACATTTATGTACTAATACATAAATGACACCCAGCTGTTAAAAACTGATCAGTTATTCCAAAATATGCTTAATTAAGAATAAAAGGTACAAATGCTCCCAAAAGTATTTTTTTTGCTTTCTGAGCAGATAAAAGAAGATAATTACTATTTAAAAGGAACATCAAAACACCCTTTTCAAATTACTAAACGTTATTAAGTGTTACCATTAATTAAATCACGATTTATTATAGATTTAAAATGTGGAACATTAGTAACTGGGGCAGTTAAAATTAAAAAAATATTAATAACTTTAAAAATATAAAACCAAATTACACAATACTTTGCACATGTCTTGATACAAGTATTTAACACATTTTTTGTAAAAAAATCAGCACAATTGGTCATGTGAATCAAGAGTAAAATAAAATCTAAATTCAAACACCTTTTCCACTTCACGTTGGATGGATGACAGGTCGACCTGATGGCTTATACCCTTCAGGGCATTTTTTGGACGATCATGATCGGCAATTTGGGAGGTTGTTACAGACTTAGATAATGATGTGACATTAATAAAACGTGTGTCTTCCGCGAGATAACTGAAACTTTTTTACTTTTATCTTTTTTTCTGACACTATTTTGTACCATGAGCGAGAAAAACATGCAGTTTAAAAAAAAAACAAACTGTTCAAGAAAAAAATATGGGAAGATTGAATAGCAGAAATGAATTAATACAAATGGCACAAAATCCTTCATAAAACATCATTTTTGTTTTTTTAGGAGTCCAAAAGAGAGATCAGTACAAATGTTCGTGACGAAGCATCAAAGATAGATAGATAGATAGATAGATAGATAGATAGATAGATAGATAATTTTAGTATAGTAGGCAAGATAGATAGATAGATAGATAGATAGATAGATAGATAGATAGATAGATAGATAGATAGATAGATAGATAGATAGATAGATAGATAGATTGCCCAGAGAAAACTCACAGTGACATGGGAGGGACGCGCAAACATCCAAGTGGCAGTTGCAGTGAGGCAGCAGTGCTTACCGCTTTCCTACCATGCTACAAAGTACTACAAAAGTCTTACTTTTGCATGATACAGAGTGAGGCAGAAACGATGGACGTTTTTTACAAAATCACAAAATTGTAAATTTTTTCTTATAAAGAAATTTATTGAAAAATTTGAGTTCATATTGAAATAGCCTTTGACAATTTGTAAGGATGGAAATGCAGGTCTAAATGCAAAATACGCCTTACCGAACGATTACTGAGGCCAAATTCAGAAGAATGCTTCCAAGCAGATCGACTTGGATTGCGCAGCAGGGCTAGTCGAACACTTTCCACATTTTCAGGGGTATGTGCCATTTGTGTAGCCCCCAGCAGTCTTTTTAGCTCTTTTAGGGCTATTTTTTTTTTTTTGTTTCTTATCCCCCAGGGCTGAATATTTTTCCAAAAACTAACATTTTTTAAAAAAGAACACAAAGCAATTGTTTAACATATCAAATCAACAAAAAATATTTACTTTTGACAAATGTTACTGTCTTGCATGTTGTATGAGCCTGCATACTCTATGATTTCACATACATATCACACACATTTTACACAGCAAAGTCCTGCGCAGTCTGATCTCGCTCAAAGCAGCCAATTTCACTCATTGCCACATTGCACTGCTTACAATACGTGTTGCTTTGGTGCCTACTTTTCAATTGTCTGTTGCTGCACTTTCTCACATATATTGTTAGTGTGTACTGTAGAGAGACAAGTCACACTTTTGCCATCGTGCCATTCCACTGCCACCAAGTTTTCTGCCCGCATGAAAACCGTATTGTCACCTCTTTTCATCTTCTGAAACTTTATGAACTTCATGCATGGCATAATAGCCTGGCTCACCCCATGGGATTTGCTTCTGTTTATTACAGAAGTGAATAAAACTTTGCAGCAGCACGTACCTATCACCATGCTGCATAACCTGTCCAAAGCCACCTGGGGACAAAGCACATTTGGACCAATGCTGCCTGAAGTTATATCACCAGTTCTGTCCCATCTCTATTTGTAATACCACAGCACGCTTTATCTCGTCTTTTGTTGTGGGTTTACACTTTGAAACACGAGAATGCGATGCAAACGCAGCCCGCGATTCAAAAAATTTCTCTGCCTACCTGTTTGTCTCGTTTGACTGTAGCTGAAAAGCAGCATCAGGAGAGAGCAGCCTGAAGTACAGCAGGTGGTGATCTGTCGTGTCCTACAGCGAGCCATGCCATCTTGTGAAGTCCAGCAGCCAGATCGGCTCTCAAAAGATCAATGTCTGTGTATTTATCCCACGCAAACCTTGCTGTAGATGCATCAGCTGCGTGAAGGCGCTCAACTGGCAGCAGATTCGCTGGCGTGGCATCGGCTGGTGTTTGATCAGCTGATGCCGGCTTCTCACTCTCTTGCTCGATCTCCTGATCACTGTCAATAAAATCCGATTCTGAAAAATCAGAGTCCGACTCCGCGATATTGCGCAAAACATTGTCTGTCGAGTGTTTTCTTTTCTGCACTCGCTTCGCTCCCTTGTCACATGTCGATGCCATCTTGCTATTGTTTACATTTCACAACTCACGCACACGCTAGGATTAGTTGCTAAGTCAACGAGTCTAGCATTCCTCCAAGCACAGAGGGAATGCCTGTGACGTGACAGTGAGATTTGTCGCCATTAACAGCTGATTATCACCCTCTATCCCTGGATGTCGACTTTAGTCGACATTCGCCCTCAACCCCTCCTGTCGACAAAAGTCGACATCCGCCCTAAAAGAGTTAGTGTACCTCGTGTACGAAGTGCTTTAACCCAACGTAGGATAGTGTTACAAGCGGGAACAGCTTTATTTCTGTGGATATTGCAATGGCAATGAAACTCATGCTGAACTGCGGTAATAGATTTGTTGTCCTTGACAAAACAGTCGTACGCAAAAATGCGTTGTTCTATCGCCCACGGCTCCATGGATTCAAATAAAAAGAAAATAAAAAAATGCTAAGACTTTGCGAACCTAACGCCACCTACCACACATCTGTCATTCCTCCTAGTGGTGAGTTCTAGCCATTTCAAAGACGTCCGTTCTTTCTGCCTCACCCTGTACTACCTCAGCTTTCATGGTTAAAAGAAAATGTGCTGTACACATTTTTGGTCTACTTTTGATACTGAGTCAGGGCCCAAAGGGAACTTTAATATTTGCTATGGTTTGTTCATTTATTTATTTTCTGATCCCACTTTATTTCTAAGAAAAGTCTAGGCAGGCTGTCCATGCCAGTGTTCAAGCAATGCTGATAAAACCGCCTTCTGTTTGAAAGGTTAAACATTTGCATGTATTATTTAGTATTACTGCTTAATTATTCACTATGTGAATTAAAAAAAAATCGTCTGTGCTTAATGGACTACAGTAATGTTCTTTGAGATGTTACTGAACTCCGAAATGTACAAAATAAGATAATGGCAAAAAATGTGTAAATAATAGATTTTTCATTGCAAAATAATTAGATCACTCATGGGTCTCCATTGCATGTTATTACTTCAGACCCAACCTGAAATTCATCCCCTAGAGAAATGCATTGTAAGTCTTTAAAGAATGTGAATATTCCCACTGGATATTGTGATGTTTCAATCTCTACTGTAGTGTCTCCTATTAACTTTAATTCTAGTGTTCTTAATGAAGTCTATTCGTCTGACAAAACACAATTACTGTCCTTTTGGGATACGTTCATGGCTCCCTTATGTATTACAAATTAATAATAACATCTGTTAAGATGTATTCTATTTAACTGACAAACAAAATTAAATAAGTAGAATTCTGCCAGTTTTCACCTACATTTAATCAAATTCAGATTCAGAAAATATCTAGACCCCTTCAAATTCTGTCCACTTTATTGTGTTTCAGATGGAATTTTAAATGGATAAATTTGCCATTTTTTCCACAGGTGGACTCCCATCTTGTTCTAGACACATCTCAAGGAGAGTAAAAGCAGAATGCATCTGAGTACTATTTGGAGTGCCACGGCTAAGGCTCTGAATACTTATAGGAATTAGAGTTTTCAGTCCTTGATTTTATTAACTTTCAGTGCTTGGAGTTTTGTCCAAAGGATTTAATCTTTGCCTCATCAGACCAGACAAGTTTTTCCTCTAAACTATTATATGTCCTTTACACTAGAGTGGCTTCTGCCTAACTAGTCTATAATAAAGGCCTGGTTGATGGAGTGCTGTTGAAATAGTTGTCCTTCCGACAGTTTCTTCAATCTCAGCATTACTTCTGAAGCTCTGTTAGAGCGACCATGGGGTTCTTGATTGCCTCCCTGACCAAGGCTGTTCTTACTTGGTTACTAAATTTGACTGGACAGTCAACTCCAGGAAGAGTCTTAGTGTTTCCAAACTTCTTCCATTTCTCAATTATTGAGGATGCCACTACTGCAGTAGAGGAGAGCAACCAAGTGCATCCCAGGATTTAGGGACATGTCCTATTCTGACAGACAAAATTAAACCCGTTTAGTCTCAAGTGGAGGAGGAGACTGTGTGGGACCTAATCAAGTTATTTCAAATCTTCAAAGTCATCAATAAAGTAGATCCAGCAACATTATTTTAAGCTTGGGAGTGAATCATTTTCTTGAGGACATCAGCAGAAATTAAGGGGAAGTACATTTAGGACTGAAGCCAGGAAGCACTGCTTTACTCAAAGAGTTGTAGGAGTCTGGAACAAACTACCAAGACATGGAGTTGAAGCAGAAACCATGACAACCGTTAAGAGGAATCTGGATGAGACCTTGGGACAACTAAATTACTAGCTAAACAAATGGGCATGAAGTGCTGAATGGTCTCAACTCCTTTGTCCTTTGTTAATGTTGATTTATTTTGTTTTATAATTGTGTCTTTCATTTTTCTATTCTTTAATATGTAAAGCACTTTGAGCTACTGTTTGTATGAAAATGTGCTACATAAATAAATGTTGTTGTTGTTGTTTGTCGTTTCTTTCTTATGACAGTTCCCTGGACTCCATGGCTTGAGTTTTTTATCCTGATATAAAGTGCGAATTGTGGAACCTTCTGTACACAGGTGTATGCCTGTCTAAATTATGTCCAATCAGTTCAGTTTGCCACAGATGGACTCCAATCAAGTTCTACAAACATCTCAAGGAGAAACAATCTGAGCACAATCTGGAGATTGGGTCTGAGAGAGAGATTTCAGTATATGAGACATGAACAAGGCACCTGACTCTCCTCTTGATCCCTTAGTAGTTGGTTAACCGAGGATGGGCCAGAGACAAGCAAGAGACAAGATTTCAGATTGTTCAAATTTCAAGTATGTATTTTTTGCAGTAAAAAAGTGTCAATAAACTTCTTCCTTCGGCTGCTCCCATTATGGGTTGCCACAACAGATCATCTTTTTCCATCTCTTACACCCATCACCTGCATGTCCTCTCTCCCCACATCCATAAACCTTCCTTTTTTCCCCTTCCTTGGCAGCTCCATCTTTAACATCCTTCTCCCAATATACCCAGCATCTCTCCTCTGCACATGTCAAAACCAACACAATCTTGTCTCTGTGGCTTTGTCTCCCAATCATTCAACCTGAGCTGACCCTCTAATATACTTATTTCTAATCCTGTCCATCCTCATCACACCCAGTGCAAATCTTAGCATCTTTAGCTCTGCCACCTCCAGCTCTGTTTCCTGCTTTCTGGTCAGTGCCACCGTCTCCAACTCATATAACATTGCTGGTCTCACTACCGTCCTGTAGAGCTTCCCTTTCACTCTTGCTGATACCCATCTGTCACAAATCACTCCTAACACTCTTCTCCACCCCTTCCACCCTTCCTACACTCTCATTTTCACCTTTCTTCCACAATCCCCCTGCCACAGTGGAAACACAAACCAGTGTGTTTCTTTGTGCCGGTCCCAAACCTATTACATATAGGTTATTAATAATATTTGTATAATGGGTTAAGGTAAGAAAGCTGATATTTTGTCATTGCTGGCTCTCCCGTCTATCATCTACATTACCCAATGAATACCTCATTTATAAATTGTTAAGATCAATAATTGATACTGCTCGTAAGTTGTTAAGAACTACCAGTATTTGTGATGTTCCCTTTATCAAACCTTTATTTGTGATGAAACTTTTTAATCTCCATAAACTTTACAAATTGTAATATAGCTGTAACTGTTAAACAGTGTGTGCATCAAACTGCTGTGTATGTGGTAATAAATCCCAAGGCAGTGTAAAAGACCAGCCCGGCTACAGACACAACAAAGTCCAAAAGCACACACTGTTATTTATTTTCTTCTGTACACACAGCATACAAATGCTCACTGTCCTTTTCCTCTCTTTTCTGTCCTTTCCTTCTGCTGCCTCCACTCCTCTCCTCAAAAGCTTTGTCTTCTTCCTCCCGATTCTGGCTCTCCTAATGGAGTGAGGTGGCCCCTTTTATAACACCCCGCATGTGCTCCAGGTGCTTCACAATGAACCTCTGAACATATTCAAATATTGTTGTAATAGCCTTGTAAAGCTGAATATTTATGCGTGTGTGTAGTTTATCAAAATAGATGGACACAAGGTTAAAAAGTAATCAAACACATGTGGGAAGTTCAGAGTTTCAGCGTGTCAGACACAATACTAACACGTGTGCATGCTTGCGACCTAGCCAGTATGAGTGATGATGCAACAGACAGCGTGCTCAGTCTTTTGTGCAGTAATATACATGCAAAATGTCATTAATTTTCACTCAGATGAAAACCATGTTGTTGTTTTTTTTTCTTGTTGTCCTCCTATAATCATTCCAAATGAATTTCTTGAAACTCCATGAACCTTATATTTTAAATTGTACAAACAATGTAAACACAAAATTTTGTGAAAGCAGATATAATCATTTTTGAGGATGCACGATTTTTGGTACCTCATCATACCTAACCTGCTGTGTTTCCCATTGAATTACTAATGTGGAAGTAGGGCCAGAGGTAAAGAATACGAAAAATTCATTACCATCGGCTGAACCATTTTACCATGATAACATGATTCTTGGTTTTGCGCCTTCCCCCACAATCCAACCCCATTTCTTGATGGAACTTTTGAAAATCCTTAAAAGTCTAGATATTAAGTTGAATCAACTTAATAAAATGACATGAACTTTGAACTGTTCCCTATTAAATTTTTGAAATACTGTGTAACAGAGATGGTTCAACTTCATTGTATATGCAAAATGTAACATGATGACTACTAAATACGAGTCAAGTCAACTCAAGTGACTTTATTGTCATAATAGTTCATGCACACACTTTATTGCAGCATACAGTGGCATGAAATAACATTCAAAAGGACCATGGTGCATCATACACATAAACATAGAAAATGTGCAAGACAATTAAAAATCAATAATAGAGTTTAAACAAACAAATAAATAAACTGGCAAGTGAATATATATTAATAATTTGAAATAGATAGTAATGAATAAATAATAACAGCAACTAATAAAAAAACATAAGAAATGTAATAATTATCCTGCACATAAATAAGCTGATAGGAGCAGATCAGAACCGGATCACAGAGTTCAGAGTCTGGACAGACAAGGGGTAGAAGCTGTTGCATAACATGGTAGAGCTGGTATGGATGCTATGGTACCTTCTGCCAGATGGATCACTTATAGTAGGCAATCTATAGATTAACAGAACTTAGGAGTTACCTTGTAAACTGTCTCCAGAGCTATAGCGGCAAAAGACAAGCATATTTGTAGGTAACACATGTAATAAAGTATAGTTGGCATCTGAAATAAGAATTAAAAAATCAGGGTGGGGTCATAGAACAATTTTTCTGTTAAAATGTTTGAAAC
Source organism: Polypterus senegalus (assembly GCF_016835505.1). Taxonomy (NCBI): domain Eukaryota; kingdom Metazoa; phylum Chordata; class Cladistia; order Polypteriformes; family Polypteridae; genus Polypterus; species Polypterus senegalus. The sequence goes on from NC_053155.1 coordinate 16,293,316, forward strand.
GCCATGTAGCCTGAATTTTAAGTTGGTTTATCTTTATTATACAATACATTCAAAATTTTCATTAACATCGACCTAACTGTTTTGGATAATACACAGTTATTGCATCGCACCCCCTCATTATAACCCCCCCAATAAGATATTTGAAATTCTATACAGCCTGTATTTTAAGTTGGACCAACGGATACTTACATGCAAAATTTCATGAAAATTGATTCCACCATTTGTGCCTAATTAGTGAAAAGGCAAACAAACAGACAGGATGTGATCTGTCAGTTGAAGTGAGGTCCCTACTGCTCAAAATGAATAAATAACATTAAACAAAGCTAAAAAAAATTAAAAAGACAGTCTGAGAGTATTACAACTTTATATAGATATTTTGTAATTTTGATATACTGAGATGTCTAGAAAAAGTGGTAGTTTCTTCAAATATTAGCTCTGTACATTTAAAATGTGTGTGCTTGAGTAACATACAATATTCAATGTCCTTGTCTTTTTTATTTACTCAGTCACTTCTGGAGCCATTCGTTTACCCCTTAAAATCTTATATATGCTATTTTTTATTTCCTTGTTTCTAAAGCTGTAAATTACCGGATTTAACATAGGAGGGACAACATTTCCAACAATGACCATTGTATTGCTAGTTTCAGTCGACAGCTTCACACCTGTTCCTGGCAGAATATAGGAAGTCAAAAGAGGAAAATAAAAAAGGCAGACAACCAGTAAGTGGGTTAAGCAGGTGCTGAACACTTTACTCTTTCCATCCGAAGAAGAAATCTTTAGAGCTGCTACAACTATTCTGGTATATGAGAGAAAAATCAGAACCAAAGGACATAACCCCGAGGCAATGACTACCACGGATAGAAGAGTGAGGTATTTGGGATCGTTATTACATGAAATTTGTACCATTGTGGTATATTCACAGAAACAGTAAGGCAGGATGTTGGTGCGACAAAATGAAAGTTCAGAAGCAAAGACTACAAAAGGTGAGTGCGAAAGAAATGCAAAAACAGGAAGAAATATAACAACAATGTAAATTTTCTTTCTGGTAACAATTGAAGGGTATCTCAACGGGTAAACAACTGCAACATAACGGTCCAGAGCCATGAATGTCAAAAGAAGAGATTCCATTTGTTCCAGATTGTACACAATGTACATTTGTAGAATGCAGGCTCCATAGGGCACCACAGTGGCTTCAAATTGTATGCTAGCAACCATTTTTGGAATAAGAGTGGTGCTATTAGCCAAGTCAAGTAGTGCCAAAGTACTGATAAAGATGTACATAGGAGAATGGAGTCGATGATTCATTTGAATAACCAAAATGACCAACAGGTTTCCTGTCAGAGATACCAGGTAGATTAAAACAAGAAGAGCAATGGTGTAGGTTCTCTGCTCAGGACCGATCACGCAGTGCAGGACAAACCCTGCTTCAGGAGTGCTGTGGTTGACCATAGTGAGAAGGGAATCTATTTAAATTGGAAAAAAGCAAAAATAGAAAGCAATTTACAATTTTAAACAACTACTGTATTCACCACAGTTTCACACCACTTTTAAATTCAAAATGTGTTTAGGTTAACATTTTGTAAATGTAAGTTAGGATAGATTATCTCTTACCTTATACCAGCATCCTAGGTCTCATCCGTCAAGAAACTCTCTGTGTGAAGTTTTCAAATTTTCCCCCTACCCAATTGTGAACCTCAGATTCCTCCTACATGTCAAAGATGTTCATGTTACATAGATTGATGAATCTAAATTAACCCAGTATGACTGAGTGTGTGTGGGCATATGAGTGTGTCCTGAAGTGGCCTGGATTCTAGCATTGGGTGGTTCTTGACTTGCACCTGATGTTACCAGGATAGGGTCTGGCCCACCATAATCCTAAATAAATAGACACATTGACATGTACATGTAAGACTCTATAATATAAAAATATAAAACATATCATTATACATGATATAACAACATAATTACAAACACATATACTAAAATGATTTTTGAATTACATTCTTTGCACCAGTTGTTCAAATTCTTTGGAGAATAGCTCCTCGATTTAACCAACTCTCATTTACCAGAATTTAAATTTAACAAGTAAAAAGATTCTGTCTTCAATAAAACAAATTCCCATCAGGAATAGAATACGCAGAAAGGTTGAGGCAGTGAGTTAGCATTTTCTCATTAAGCTATGCAATGCACCCCAGGCCTAAAAAGGAAATGTAGAGGAAAGACGCATATGGTGATGCGGTGTGCGTTTTGTTTGTGTCCTGTGGGAAGACGTGCCTGATGACGGGTATTTACTGCTCATTGTACATTGTAATAATATATTCATACATACTTACACATTATGATAACATTTTAATTTACCCTGTACATGGTGATTTCATTGTTAATAGATGCTTTTAAAAATGCATTCAATTTGACAGACTTTGAACAATAACGGACACCTCCAGCAGCCAATTAGTCTCTTAAATCGAGGGTCTACAGTACTTGCATTCAATTACTGTTTTTGCTCAATAAAGGTAAAAATACTGTAAACAAAACTTGACTTTCTACATTTTGCCCCCTTTTCACTGTATCAGTGTTACATAAAATATTTCACAGCGTTATCATTTTTTTAATTAGCTGTACCACCTTAATGAACCCAAATAAATGTTACCTTTAAAATTTGATGTCGCCCGTTAATTTCTTTATCTGCCTTTTTTTCAATTTCTGCTTTCTCCAGTCTTCTAATTTAATTCCATCTTAATACCATACCTCAAACAGATCCTTGTGCACATGTAGCTGTAAGCAGCATTTTTCATTTCGGCGAGTACCTCAGAAAAGTAAATCTTACGTTAAATTCTGCATTTCCAAGTTAGAAAAAAAGACACTGTGTCTTTCCACAAAGTACAAGACTAATTATTCTGGCAATGTTTTAAATGAGTTGGATTGCGTGAGGTTAAATATCAGTCAAAATGAGATGCAGTCAAGGGAATTGCTATGATAATGGCATCCCCAGAGCTTTCTCTTGTTGAACCGACACAGTCAAACCCACAAGGAGCTAAAATGGTAGTGGTAAAGTAATAGGGTTGTTTGCACATTTCATGTGACTTACTGTATAATTACACACATTTCCATGTTTTACTTCAATAAAAAATCAGATAAATAAGAATTTTAATTTACTCAGCACCTGTGACAATATTACTTAAAAAAGAATGACATAGGATTGCATATTTTTTAAAATACTGTTTCCTATAAATGTGTTGCCAATCCAGATGCACTTTATCTTGATTTACAAAAGTGACAAAGCATAACATCCAGTAAGTGGTGATAACTGAAAAACACTTCATGTCATTTAGTGCCTCACAGTCAGAGAATTTACTCATTCATTCCTATCATTTTTTTTTCTCTACCTCAACAATAAGATTATATAACTATGGAGTTAAGCATCTCTCTTTAAAACCAGATAAGAGTCTGAATGATTTATTTAACACTGAGCCTGCCCAGTTTAAGATATGAAGTAATACAGTTTGAAATAAACCCTCCACCCCCAAAATCTGTATCCAATAAAACTGATGAAGTTTTTAAAACTTGAAAACAAACCAACAAAGTCTATCACCAGCATGTGGCAGACTTACACCGCTTGTGACTCCTATTTTCTCTAGGGAACTTTGGTTAACACTAGAATTACCAGAGCCTACGAAAAAACTCGTAATTCCGTCCCACCTTAAATCGCTTCTTAAAATCGTTCACAGCTCTCCACCAGCGTCTTTTGTCATCTAAATGTGCTGATAAAAATCAGGCTGCAAGCAGCCGGCTATTCCATCCCCCCACCGACTTAGAACGTGCACAAACTTCTCCCAGCTCATGCCTTGATTGATTATCTGGGAGTGAAGTGGAGTTTTAGAGTGGAAAGAATAGATCATTATTTGGAATACACGCATTTCACGTGTGTTCTGTTTCTACAGTAATCCGTGTAAACACATTTTTAAAACAGAAACGTTTTTCATATTGTAGTAGTAAATGACAAAATGTAAGCATAAACTATATAATGTATGAAGCCTGAAGTCCAAATATCAAACACTTCCACAAAAGGTACAAATATAATAGAACAAGTATGCTTTTATTCAAAAATATAACTGCAGAAAAAGGCCACCTTAGCATGCCATATTGACACATACTTACACTACAGCTACCACGGTAGCATAATGGTATCAGCCACTGACTAGTATCCAAATGGTCATGAGTTCGATCCCACATGGTTCAGTTTTGAGAAGTAAACTGCTCTTATTCTTACTATTTTAGAATAAAAACACGCATTTGATTTCAGTGTGTAACAGCCAGTAATTTATGATACTTGTAAAGGATAGTTTTTTTTTTTATTCACTCAGTCTCAGTCGTGTTCAGGATCCTTCCCTACACCCCATCTGAGAATGCTGTTTTCACATAAAGATGCGCTGTAGCTCTGCAGCGTACTTGTGACTGCATTCTCGTACCAATGCTTGCGAACTGAAGTGCCTGCGTGCACTTTTCGTGGCATTACACGTTTATTTTTTTGAGCATGCCCGTGTCGCTCAAACACAGGAACATATGTTGGTGTACAAGAATAAAAAACAAGTGCACTTTTATTCTAGACTATAGGTGAAGAAAAAATAAAGCAAGTTACAGTAGGCGGTTGATACGACAGCTTGCGTGGTGCAAGGCTAAGAACTGCTGATTTCCGATCCGTGCTATATAAAATCATCACATTCAAATATTAATTTCCACACACCCTTCCTACATTCACGACATGTGTACTTGTTGCAGTGTACACATCTCTCTGTGCTATGGTTCCTATTACACTGAATGATCACCTGACATTGTACTTTCTTCCCTATATAAATAACATTCGAGTATAGCGCGTCTCCAAATAAATCACATTTGAGTTATAGCGCATCTTTATGTGAAAACAGCATTGTCAGATATGGGGGGTGGAACGTGAACGCGACTGAGAGAATGGAACTGAATAAAAAAAAAAGACTGAAATCAAATGTATGTTTTTATTCTAAAATAGTTAAGTACATGCAATATTATTTGAAAACGAACAGCGTCAGATCAGGTTTGAATACACACTGCGACGCTGAACTCCCTGTCTATCTACATAGTAATAACAGTAATTTTATTATTATATAGGAGCTTCCCTGTCTGCCTATCATATAGTGCCTTTCCTTCATACCTATCTATATATCTATCCCCTTAGCTGTTTTTTATATATCTATTATACAGTGCCTTCCCTGTTTATTTATATATCTAGTGCCTTCTCTGCCTGTTTGTCTGTCTGATTGCATATAGCGCTGAACTTACTGCTCTGTACTATTCTGTCCTCTGCATGTCCTGGAGTACAAAAGAAACAGCACCATACAGCAACATGTGCGAACTGGCAAGATCGGGGAAAAAACACGCGGTCACTGATTACAAACCGCAAGATGAATGAAAGAGACAATATATGTAAAAACATCATCGCACTAATGCAATATTATTTGAAAACGAACAGCGTCAGATCGGGTTTGAATATGCGCTGACGCTGTTACAGAAGGCGTCAGCTTATTCAGTGCAGCAGTTTCAACGCACATTACATGCAATATGATTTGAAAACGAACAGCATCAGATCGGGCGCATATTCAAACCCGATCTGACGCTGTTCGTTTTCAAATAATATTGCATGTACTTAACTATTTAGAATAAAAAACATACATTTGATTTCAGTCTTTTTTTTATTCAGTTCCATTCCCTCAGTCGCGTTCACGATCCCCCCCCCATATCTGACAATGCTGTTTTCACATAAAGATGCGCTATAACTCAAATGTGATTTATTTGGAGCGCGCTATACTCGAATGTTATTTATATAGGGAAGAAAGTACAATGTCAGGTGCTCATTCAGTGTAATAGGAACCATAGCACAGAGAGATGTGTACACTGCAACAAGTACACATGTCGTGAATGTAGGAAGGGTGTGTGGAAATTGTTAATATTTGAATGTGATGATTTTATATAGCACGGATTGGAAATCAGCAGTTCTTAGCCTTGCACCACGCAAGCTGTCGTATCAACCGCCTACTGTAACTTGCTTTATTTTTTCTTCACTTATAGTCTAGAATAAAAGTGCACTTGTTTTTATTCTTGTACACCAACATATGTTCCTGTGTTTGAGCGACACGGGCATGCTCAAAAAAATAGACGTGTAATGCCACGAAAAGTGCACGCAGGCACTTCAGTTCGCAAGCATTGGTACGAGAATGCAGTCACAAGTACGCTGCAGAGCTACAGCGCATCTTTATGTGAAAACAGCATTCTCAGATGGGGGGTAGGGAAGGATCCTGAACACGACTGAGACTGAGAATGAAAAGTGAATAAAAAAAAAAAAAACTATCCTTTACAAGTATCATAAATTACTGGCTGTTACACACTGAAATCAAATACGTGTTTTTATTCTAAAATAGTAAGAAGAAGAGCAGTTTACTTCTCAAAACTGAACCATGTGGGATCGAACTCATGACCATTTGGATACTAGTCAGTGGCTGATACCATTATGCTACCGTGGTAGCTGTAGTGTAAGTATGTGTCAATATGGCATGCTAAGGTGGCCTTTTTCTGCAGTTATATTTTTGAATAAAAGCATACTTGTTCTATTATATATGTACCTTTTGTGGAAGTGTTTGATATTTGGACTTCAGGCGCCATACATTATATAGTTTATGCTTACATTTTGTCATTTACTACTACAATATGAAAAACGTTTCTGTTTTAAAAATGTGTTTACATGGATTACTGTAGAAACGGAACACATGTGAAATGCGTGTATTCCAAATAAAGATCTATTCTTTCCACTCTAGAACTCCACTTCACTCCCAGATAATAAATCAAGGCATGAGCTGGGAGAAGTTTGTGCACGTTCTAAGTCTGTGGGGGGATGGAATAGCCGGCTGCTTGCAGCCTGATTTTTATCAGCACATTTAGATGACAAAAGACACTGGTGGAGAGCTGTGAACGATTTTAAGAAGCGATTTAAGGTGGGACGGAATTACGAGTTTTTTCGTAGGCTCTGGTAATTCTAGTGTTAAATTTGTGCTTTTACTTTTTTGAGTTTTAAAGGCTATCAAAACATCTATGTTTTGCTTATAGTTCTTTGAAATATGATCATTTTATTTTTGTTAATAGGGTTTTAGGCTCGTGTCGAATCTCTAAACACAATTTTTTTTGTCATCAAATTATTAAGTAAATATTCAAATATTAGTTTCAGTAAATCAAACATATCCATGAAAACATCTATATAACATAAAAAACGCCCAATCCACGGTGCCCACCATACCCACAGCCCCAAATAGTACAAGTTAATCATGAAGGACAGAAGGCCACGGGAAAAACTATGTAACATGATTGAAGTGTTTAAAATTAGAAAGGTAGTCCAATGGACCAAGACGGTGACTATAAAAGGAATTCATCAAGAACATGGGGACACAGCTGGAAACTTGTTAACACTAGAATTACCAGAGCCTACGAAAAAACTCGTAGATCTGTCCCACCTTAAATCGCTTCGCACCTCTCTGTCAGCGTCTTTTGTCCTGTAAATGTGTGGATAAGCAGCCTGCTATCATATCCTCCCAACCCGCACAGTTTTCTCAGCTCAAGTCTGTTTACCTGCGTGTCAGTTGCTTAGAGTTGTATAGAGTGAGAAATCAAGCAGAATGACACCTTTTATAAATACTATATCGTTATTTGGAACACTTGCATTTCATGTGTGTTCGGTGTCCAATGATCTATGTAAACACATCGTTAAAACAGAAACGTTTTTCATGTTTTAGTAATACTTGACAAAATGTAGACAAGAAGTGTAATGTGTGAAGCCTGAATTCCAAATATCAAAGAAACACTTTCACAAAAGATACAAGTATAACAGAACAAATGAGCTTTTTTCCAAGACTACAACTGAAGAAAAAGAAATCAGGTTAGTGACTTCTCGGGTAGTATACTGGTTAGAGCTGCTGACTTCAATTCAGAAGGTTGTGGGTATGATTCTTAACTTCACCCAAAATAAGCGTTTTGAGTAGTGAGCTGTTCTTATTGTTAATATTATACAATAAAAGCATACATTTGATTTGTGTCTGTAACAGCCACTGTAAATGTATAGTACTTGTCAAAGTTAGTGTCTTATTTTTTTAGTTTTACTAGTTTTACTTTATTTACTTATCTTCCTACAGTATAAAGTCACAAGTATACTGAAGAGTTTCCTCTGTTTGATCGTCAAGGGCATGCTCACAAATTACACATGTAATGTCACGAAAAGTACCTGCTGACACTTTAACTGCATTCTCGTACCATTGCTCGCGTACTAGGCTTTTTTTGGGCACATACACCACGCTAGCGTTTAGATCTGGACGGTGAAGCGTTGGCGAGCTCTGTAAGCCGTGCTGTTTCTTTGAAAGACAGGTGATTGACAGGATGACGCCGGACTTTCGCTTTTACGCCTGGAGCAGCTGCGTTGTTCTTATATGTGAGTGGACGTTTCTTGCGGGGAGGGCTTCTGTTTTCTCCGATCTGAGTTCACCTGTGAAGAAAATCATTTTTCTGGGTTACTCACAGGGCACTCATAACATCTTACCTCATGCAGTCTACCGTGGGGAGGAATCTCTCTGATTTTATTTGTGACCTTCTCCCCTTCTGCGGTTATACTGCTAATCTAGTCGTAGTAAATTGTTTTCTTAAAGTGCTCATTTTATTCTATTAAAATTAAAATTATTAAAAATATAGCATCTGCTAAAAAATTTGTGAAGATCTCCTTAAAAGAATGTTTTTTTCTCCATATTCTGGAAGTATTTTTGTGAAAAGTTGGGTATTCATTTGAATTTACTTTAGGTTGTCATTCAGAAAGCAGTTATGATGTATGAGGAAAGGAACACTTTTAAATCAGAGTATAGCATCATTTCCATGAAACTTCTGGACTATTGATCTGGTCAATTAAGTAGCAGAGAGGGTTGTTAATCAGTCTCAGCTGCTTTGGTGTTATTGAAATTAACAACAGGTGCACTAGAGGGGCAACAATGAGACAACCCCCAAAACAGGAATGGTTTAACTTTCCACTGACATTTTTACCACCTCATCTTTTCTGACCTGTGGTGGGTTGGCACCTTGCCCAGGGTTGGTTCCTGCCTTGTGCCCTGTGTTGGCTGGGTTTGGCTCCAGCAGACCCCTGTGACCCTGTATTCGGATTAAGCGGGTTAGAAAATGGATGGATGGATGGATCTTTTCTGACTGTTTCTTCACTAGTTTTGCATTTGGCTACAGTCAGTGTCACTACTGGTAACATGAGGTGATACCTGGATCCTACACAGGTGGCACAGTTAGTCCAGCTTCTCCAGGATGGCACATCAATACGTGCCATTGCCAGATGGTTTGAAAACAGGCAGTTACTCTAGGAGAGCTGGACAGGGCCATAGAAGGCCCTTAACTCATCACTAGGACTGGCATCTGCTCCTCTGGGCAAGAAGGAACAGGATAAGCATTGCCAGATCCCTATAAAATTACCTCCAGCAGGCAGGCCATTAGTGTGAATGTCTTTGACCAAAAAATAAGAAACAGACTTCATGAGGGTGGCCTGATGGCCCGACATCCTCTAGTGGGCCCTGTGCTCATGATTGGCATTTGCCATAGAATACCAGAATTAGCAGGTCCACCACTGGCGCCCTGTGCTTTTCACAGATGAGTGCAGGTTCACCATGAGCACACGTGATAGATGTGAATGGGTCTGGAGAAGCCATTGAGAACATTATGCTGCCTGTAACATCATTCAGCATGACTGGTTTGATGGTGGGTCAGTGATGGTCTGGGGAGGCATATCCATGGAGGGATGCTCAGACCTCTACAGGCTAGACAACAGCGCCTTGACTGCTATCAGGTATCAGGATGAAAGCCTGAAACCCATTGTCAGACCCTATGCTGGTGCAGTAGGTCCTGGGTTCCTCCTGGTGCATGAAATGCCCAGCCTCATGTGTCAAGAGTATGCAGGCAGTTCCTAGAGGATAAAGGAATTGATACCATTGACTGGCCCCCACACTCACCTGACCTAAATCCAATAGAACACATCTGGAACATTATGTTTCGGTCCATCCGACACTGCTAGGTTGCAGTTCAAACTGTCCAGGAGCTCAGTGATTCCCTGGTCCAAATCTGGGAGAAGATTCCCTAGGAAACCATCCGTCGTCTCATTAGGAGCATACCCCGACGTTGTCAGGCATTCATGCAAGCACGTGGGGGCCACACAAACTATTGAGTACGATTTTGAGTTGCTGCAATGAAATTTCGGCAAAATGGACTAGCCTGCTGCAACATTTTTGTCTTTGAATTCAGCCTTCTGTAGGTTGATAATTTTCATTTCCATCAAATGATGTGGCATCCTTTGGCTCCTAACACATTACCCAGTCAATATCAGTATAGATATCCAGCAGGATTTTTTTCCAATTCAGGTCTGATGTGTTTTCAAAGTGTTCTTTAATTTTTTTGAGCAGTAGATAGATAGATAGATAGATAGATAGATAGATAGATAGATAGATAGATAGATAGATAGATAGATAGATAGATAGAGTATTGGCAATCCAGTTCAATTTATCATCCAGCGCGACTCCCAGGTATTTATAGGTCTGTACCCTCTGCACACAGTCACCTCTAATAATCATGGGGTCCAGGAGGGGCCTGGGTCTCCTAAAACCTACCACCAGCTTCTTGGTTTTGCTAGTGTTCAGGTGTAAGTGGTTTGAGTCGCACCATTTAACAAAGTCCTTGATTAGGTCCCTATACTCCTCTTCCTGCCCACTCCTGATGCAGCCCACGATAGCAGTGTCATCGGCGAACTTTTGCACGAGGCATGATTCTGAGTTGTATTGGAAGTCTGATGTATATAGGCCAAACAGGACTGAAGAAAGTACAGTCCCCCATAGTATTTTATATATATATATATATATATATATATATATATATATATATATATATATATATATATATATATATACACTTTAGACCGCTTCAATTTTTAAACATTTTGTTATATTGCAGCCTTATATTAAAATTGTTTAAATTCAACATTTTCCCCCACCGAGCAAAACTTAATACCCAAAATTAACAAAGCAAAACCAGGATCTTTGGAATTTTTACATATTTATTAAAAATAAAATATTGAAATATCACATTTGAGCAAGTACTCAGACCCTTTTGTTATGACATATGAAATCTGTCACAGATATATCTCATTATTTTGATTATTGTTGAGATATATCTACATGACTCCACCTGCAGTAAATTCAATTGATTGCATATGATTAGGAAAGGCACACATCTGTCAATAGAATTTTGCACAGTAGACAATCTGTATCAGTGCAAAAACAAAGCTATGAGGTCTAAGGAATTGCCTACAAATCTTAGTGACAGGACTGTGTCAAGGCACAGATCTAGGGAGGGCTATAAAAAATTCCTGCAACTTTGGCAGTTCCAAAAACACAATGGTCTCCATAATTCTAAAAAGTAAGAAGTTTGGAACAACCACAACTCTTCCTAGAGCTGATTGGTTGGACAGTAAGCAATAATGGAAGAAGGGCCATGGCAAGAGAGCTGACCAAGAACCTAATGGTCACCCTGCTTGAGCTCTAGAGAATCTGTGTGGAAATGGGAGAAATTCCAGAAGGATGAACACCACTACAACACTCCACTAATCTGGGCTTTATGGCACAGTGGCTAGACACTACATAACAGCCTGCTTGGAGACACCTAAAGTTCTAGTAGAAGCAAGATTATCTGGTCTAATGAAGCCAAGATTGATCTGCTTGGTTTCAGTTTTTAAGTGTCATGGCTGGAGGAAAACAAGGCACCATTTGTCACCTGTGCATGCAATTGGCTTGATTTTCAGCAACTGGACTGGGAAACTAGTAAGGATTGAGTGAGAGTTGAACGCAGCAAAGTACAGAAATATCCGTAATGGAAAACTGCATTAGAGCACTCTGGACCAAAGACTGGACTGAAGGATCACCTTCCAATTGGACAATGACCCCAAGTACTAAGCAAAGACAATACAGTACTGGCTTAGGACAAACTCTGTAAATGTCTTTGACTGACTCAGCCAGAGCCTGGATCTGAATCCAATGGAACATCTCTGGAGACACCTGAAAAATACCTGTATCTGTCCATTGACGATATCCATCCAACGTGATAGAATCTGAGAGGATTTACAGGCAGAAATTCCGAAATCCACAGTGCCTTATACCCAAGAAGAATCCAGGGTGTAATCGCTGCCAAAAGGTACTTCAAGAAAGTAATGAGTAAAGGGACTGAATTACTTTGTCACTATAATATTTCAGTTTTTAATTATTAATACATTTGTAAAAATTTCTAAAATACTGTGTTTGCTTTGTAATACTGGAGTATGCAGTGTGTGGACTAAGAGGAAAGAACTATAAAAACCACATGAAAAACAGAAAACAATGCCTAAAAATTAAACAATTTGTTCATTAGATATCCTAAAAATAAACCACACAAGAATTTAGGCTGATCATACTAAACACAGAAGCAGAACCATGTAATCTGGATTTTATGGTTAAGCTTTATTATACATACAAAATTTCAGTAAGATCATTTTGCAATAATGTACGGTTTTTGCGTTGGCATTACAAGCCCCCTCCATGATGACATTTTTGAAATGCCACAGCAACCTACACGCAAAATTTCATGAATATCATCAGTTCAGGAGTTTTTGCGTGATTGGCAAACAAGCAGACAAGATGCGACTTGAGGACTGAAGTGAGGTCCTTAATGTACAAAATTAATAAATAATATCAAACAAAACCAAAAAACTCAAAAGACAGGATGAGAGTATTACAACTTTATTTTTATAGATACATTAGAATTTTCATATCCTGAGATGCCTTGAGAAAGTGATAGTTTCTTCAAATATCAGCTCTGTACATTTAAAATGTGTGTGCTTGAGTAACATACAATATTTAATGTCTTTGTTTTACTTAATTACTCAGTCGCTTCTGGAGCCATTCGTTTACCCCTTAAAATCTTAGATATGCTATTTTTTATTTCTTTATTTCTAAAACTGTAAATTACCGGATTTAACATAGGAGGGACAACATTTCCAACAATGACCATTGTATTGTAGGCTTCGGCTGACAGCTTCACACCTGCTCCTGGCAGAATATAGGAAGTCAAAAGGGGAAAATAAAAAAGGCCCACCACCAGTAAGTGCGTTAAGCAGGTGCTGAACACTTTACTCTTTCCATCCAAAGAAGAAATCTTTAGAGCTGCTACAACTATTCTGGTATATGAGAGAAAAATCAGAACCAAAGGACATAACCCCAAGACAATGACTATCATGGATAGAAGAGTGAGGTATTTGGGATCGTTATTGCATGAAATTTGTACCATTGTTGCATATTCACAGAAACAGTAAGGCAGGATGTTGGTGCGACAAAAAGAAAGTTCAGAAGCAAAAACTACGAAAGGTGAGTGGACAAGAAATGCAAAAACAGGAAGAACTATAACAACAATGTAAACTTTCTTTCTAGTAATAATTGAATTATATCTCAATGGATAAACAACTGCAACGTAACGGTCCAAAGCCATAAATGCCAAAAGAAGAGATTCCATTTGCTCCAGATTGTACACAATGTACATTTGTAGAATGCAGGCTCCATAGGGCACCACTGCGGCTTCAAACTGTATGTCAGCGACCATTTTGGGAATAAGAGTGGTGCTGTTAGCCAAGTCAATCAGTGCTAAAGTACTGATGAAGATGTACATAGGAGAATGGAGTCGATGGTTCATTTGAATAACCAGAATGACCAACAGGTTTCCTATAAGAGATACCACATAAATTAAAACAAGAAGAGCAATGGTGTAGGTTCTCTGCTCAGGACCAATCACACAGTGCAGGACAAACTCTGTTTCCGGAGTGCTGTAGTTGACCATAGTGAAAAGGGAATCTATTTAAGTTGGAAAAAGAGAAAAATAGAAAGAGTAATTTACCATTTAAAATGACTATATTATTCATCACAGTTTCACACCACTTTTAAATTTAAAATGCGTTTAGTTTAACAATTTTTTAATGTAAATTAGAAGAGATTATCTTTTACCTTATACCAGAGTCCTGGGTCTCATCAGTTAAGCAGATAAACTTTCTGAGTGAAGTTTTCAGATTTTCCCCTACTGAATTGTGTTTACTCTATGAATGTTGGATTCCTCCTACATGTCAAAGACATGCATACTACTTGGATGGGTGAATCTAAATTAACCCAGTTATGGACGAGTTTTATGGGCATATGAGCAGGTCCTGCAGCAGCTTAAATTCTAGCTTGGGGTGCTTCTTGACTTGTACCTGATGTTACCAGGATAGGGTCTGGCTCACCATAATCCTTAATAAAAAGGACACACTGACATATACATGTAAGATTCTTCAATATAAAAATATAAAACATATCTTTATACATGATATAACAACATAATTACAAGCACATATACTAAAATGATTCAGAAATTACATTCTTTGCACCAGTTGTTCAGTTTCATTGTATAGTAGCCCCTCGAATTTACCAACTCTCATTTACCAGAATTTAAATTTAACCGGTACAAAATTTCTGTCTTGAATGAAAGGCAGTGAGGCAGTGAGTTAGCATTTTCTCATTAAGCTATGCAATGCACCACAGGCCTAAAAAGGAAATGTCGAGGAAAGACGCATATAGTGATGAGGTGTGCATTTTGTTTGTGTCCTGTGGGAAGACATGCCTGATGACGGGTATTTACTGCTCATTGTACATTGTAATAATATATTCATACATACTTACACATTATAATAACATTTTAGTTAACCCTGTACATGGTGATTTCATTATTAATAGAAGTTTTTACAACACATTCAATTTAACAGACTTTCAACAATAACAGCCAATTAGTCTGTTAAATCGAGGGTCTACTAAACTTGCATTCAATTACTGTTTTTGCTCATTAAAGATACAAAATACTATAAATAAAACGTACTATAAATGTACATTTTGACCCTTTTCATTGTATCAGTGTTACATAAAATATTTTACTTATAAATGTCAGTGTTATCATTTTTTACATTTTTTAATTAGCTGTACCACAATAATGAACTTAAATCAATGTCACCTTTCAATCTTTGATGTAGCCCTTTAATTTCTTTAGCTGCCTTCTTTTTCAATCTCTGTTTTCTCCAGTCTTCTAATTTAATTCTTCTTAATACCATACCTCAAACTGATCCTGGTGCACTGGTAGCTATAAGCAGCATTTTTCATTTCAGCAAGTACCTTAGAAAAGTCAATGTATTGTTAAATTCTGCATTTCAAGCCTACAAACAAAAGGCATAATTATTTACAACACATGTAGCAGAAAATGTCAGTGTGTCTTCCCACTGATTATTCTGGCATTTTTTTAAACGAGTTGGATTGTGTGAGGTTAAATATTGGTTCAAATGAGATGCAGTCAAGGGAATTGTTCTGATAATGGTATCCCCAGAGCTTTGTCTTGTTGAACTGACACAGTCAAAACCCCAAGGAACTTAAATGGAAGTGGTAAAGTAAAAGGGTTGTTTTGCAGTTTACAATTTTTTTTACTTTAATAAAATCATATAAATAAGAATTGTATTGTACTCAGCACCTGTGACAGCATTACTTAAAAAAATAATGACATTGGATTGCATAATTTTCGAACAAAATACTGTTTCCCATAAATCTGCCAATCCAGATGCACTTTATCTTGCTTTAAAAGAGTGACAAAAGCATAACATCCAGTAAATGGTGATGACTGAAATACACTTAATGTCATTTAGTGCCCCCCACAACCAAAATTTATATTACAATGAAGCTGATGAAGTTTTTAAAATGTGAAAACAAATCGGCAAAATCTGTCACCAGCATGTGGCACACTTGCACCGCTTGTGACTCACATGCCTAGGGGACCTTTGGGTAAATTTGTGTTTTTACTTTTTTCATTTTTAAATGCTTTCAAAACATCTACACTTTACTTATAGTTCTTTGATATATAATAATTAAAATTTTTGCTTAGAGGATTTGATGTGGGGGTCAAATCTCTAAGCACAGCTTTTTATTTTGTTATTAAATTTTTATTAAGTAAACATGCAAATATAAGTTACAGTAAGTCAAATGTATCCATTAAAAAGTCAATACAATATAAAAAATACCCAACCCACGGTGCCCACCATACTCCACCCCCACCTAGTTAATTGTGGAAGAAAAAAATTACACAAATGCACACAGGAAAAACTGTGATATAATTGAAGTGTTTAAAATTAGGGCATTAGTGCAGTGGATCGAGACTGTGACAGTTAAAATGAGTTCATCAAGAACACGTGGACGTAATTGGAAACTTGTTAGGAGTACATTTCGTAGATTCATTACAAAGTTTTTCTTCACACAGAGAACCATAGACACTTGGAATAAGCTGCCAACTCGCTATCAGCGCATGCTCCCAACCTCTCTCTATCCCTCTCTCACTCTATCTATTTGGAAAATTGATTTATTATTATTTATTTTAAGCAGTCCTATATGGTTAGGGGTAGGGTTACTAAACTTAATCTGAAAAATGAAGCGAGTTGATATTATTTAGTTTTTGTACATGAGCATTTTTAAAGTATTTAAAGAGATAGTACACCATTTAATAAAATGGCTTATAATTTGGAAGATATTCAAAACTAAAACTTTTTACAATGTGGAAACAACTTTTTAAACTTAATGGAAGACTTCTGGTACATTAAAATATAATTTTTTTTTTATACAAACCTATGGAGAAATCAATAAAAAACAAAATGTGAGGAGATTTCTACAGTATAATATAATGACTTATTTATGTGTATGTTTATACCTTACAGGAAAATAGAATTGACAAGAAAACAGGTGAACAAAATATAAAATGAGGACAGTAAAACCCGAGTATTGTGAACTGTATACTTTCCTGTTCAAGATGGCTGAAAATACTTACCTAAGATGGCAGTAACAACCAACCTGGGAAACTCGACATCTGAATCCTTTAACCTAATTGGACAGGATACAGACCAGGGGCCTCACGTATAAATGGTGCGTACGCACAAAAATGTTGCGTGCGCCCGTTTCCAAGCTCACATTGCGTGTATAAAAATGAAATCCTTGGCGTACGCAAGTTATCCGCTTGGTTTTGCAAACTGGCAGCACCAAGTGTCAAAGCAGTGTTACTGTTCCTGTGTGGTTTCCCCTTTCTTTTTTAGATCCACATTCCTGACACGGCTTTATTATATACACTGAAATTAGCCACATGTTGTTTATTAGTTTAAGGCATCTGATTGTAATTAACCAGTAACAATATAATGGTCTACGGAATGACCAGACTATTCCAAATACCATAGCTCCTTTAGCGTTGTTAATCTCACTGCACCTTCTTCTTCTTCTTTCAGCTGTTCCTGTTATGGGTTGCCACAGTGGATCATCTTTTTCCATATTATTCTCACTGCACCACTCGGAGTATTTATATCACTGTATCTGAGTGTGGAATCACAGCTCTACAGCAGCTGATCAGAAAGTGAATTATCAGTAAACAGTATCAAACACATTCTGCCTCATACGAGAAACGGTTCAGAGCCTTTCCTGTACTGACCTCACAGTTCAGAAACAATTTCATCCCAAGAACTGCTCCTTTTGAACTGTTTGTACTTATAAATACAATTACCTCACTGTAAACTTGCGATACAGTTATAATATTGCACAACCTGAGCCATTTTATAAGATTTTTAATTTTTAAGATGAAATGCAGCAAAATATGTTTATTACATTATACAGATAAAATGTTAACATCATTTAAAGAATCTATATTGTTAATAATTGTGAGGATACAGTGTCACAGCGCTAGCTAGGAGCTGGTGCCCCGTTCAGGAATTGTTCCTGCCTCGCACTGTATTCTTGCTGTGTCTGGCATGACACTGGAAGGATAGATGGATAGAATAATTAAACATGTACTACAAAGATATTTCAATGTTCCTTAAAAGTTTTGAAGAATCGGTGTTCTAAGCTTACAGATGGCTTATTACAGAGCTGATTGTGTGGTGATCGGTTACTTGGAGAAAGAAAAGGAAGGACAGGAATTGGGGGTTAGTATGTTTGCTTTAACTCCTATAATCATGAAAATGATATCAAGTTTACATCTCAGTATTTTAATCATTCAGAGAACTGTAATATCATGAATGTTATGTTTTCTTTTTCCGTTTTCTTTGTGGTGGCGGCCTGCGCCACCACCACCTACTCAAAGCATCATGATGCACCAACATTGATGGACTGAAAGCCAGAAGTCTACGTGACCATCATCATCAGGTCCTTCCATGAAAACCCTAAATACAAAGAGGACTGCTTGACTTATGTTAGGTAGATTGCCCAGAGGGGACTGGGCGGTCTCTTGGTCTGGAACCCCTACAGATTTTATTTTTTTTCTCCAGCTTTTGAAGTTTTTTTTTTTTGTTTTTTCTGTCCACCCTGGCCATCGGACCTTACTTATTCTATGTTAATTAATGTTGACTTATGTTTATTTTTTATTGTGTCTTCTATTTTTCTATTCATTTTGTAAAGCACTTTGAGCTACATTTTTTTGTATGAATATGTGCTATATAAATAAATGTTGATTGATTGATTGATTCTGTGTCCTGTCGGAGGAACAGAAAGCCGTTTAAGAAGCATGTAGTGATTCACACACATAAAGCACATAGAAGAACACATACAAAACAGCTTTTAACGTGCTGCTTTAGTTACAAAGGTATTTGAGAAAGTAGTAAATTAAACGATTTTATGATGAAGTTTATGATGTTCTACTTTAATGACAAAATAAACTACGTGATTAAAGTGGAAATTTCGAGCTTTTTTCCCCACAGTGTCCCTATTTTTTTTTTTTTCTCTGTGCCTTAATAAGCTTTCATATAACACTCAGACAGTGGGCTACGACTTGCCTTTTCATGCCGACTGATATCTGACAACTTCTTTTTTATTTTGGGCACTGTGCGATTTGTAAACTTGAGCTTTCAAGTTTCTCCGACACTCTATGTCACTCGATCAACGTCCTTTTGTTGTTTATTCCACTGTTTAAACCAACAAATAATATGTTTTTCCTTGCCTCTACTTGGTATTCGCTGAAATTCTTCTATTTTCCCCCATGCTTTTGCCATTGCCTTTTCACAGAACGCCGAGCTTTAGGGCTATTTATATTGATTTGCATATTCAAAGAGGCA
Organism: Polypterus senegalus; assembly: GCF_016835505.1. Taxonomy (NCBI): domain Eukaryota; kingdom Metazoa; phylum Chordata; class Cladistia; order Polypteriformes; family Polypteridae; genus Polypterus; species Polypterus senegalus. The sequence continues at coordinate 16,312,589 of NC_053155.1, forward strand.
TAATTCTGGGAGGAGTTGAAGAGTGCCGGCAGGCACGTGCACGTACATTACTTTTCACGCTGACCAGGATTTATGTAGCAGAGGAAAGTGGAAGTTGATGAACGCAAAGATTTATGCATCTGGATTTTTATGTGCGTACACACATCTCTGCTTTTGTCCATATGCCATGTTTTAGTGTGAATTCTATGCATAGCGTTATCCATGAGGTCCCAGGAGTCACAAAAGATCTGAACGAGGACGAGGGACACACCATTTCTGACTGTGATACAGAGGAGAGGGGTGTTTAGGAATTGCTGTAAAGAGATAGAGAATAAAATGACAGAGTTTATATACATTATTGTGTTCAAGCACTAAAAAAACACACAGAGTGGAGAGAGCCAGCACCTCTTTGACTTTCTGTAGTCTGAGGTGGTAAGGTGGACGGCTTTTCCGTAAAGCTTAACTGTAGCACAAACCTAACCATGCCAGGTCCTTCTGTGTGGCAATGGAGTAAAAAGAAGTTCAAGGTAAAAGAATACTTTTCCTTTGAGTCAAAAAGAGTAATGAATTGTTTATACTTTCAAATGAGTTTTCCTTCTTTTTCTTTTCTTTTCTTAAAGTCAGTCACCACTGAGGAAGAGTAGGGACTCGAAACATCTGGTGCAATGAGTTTTAGTTTGTCTATCTTTTAGTTTGGTTTTTCTATTTTCTAGAGCTTTCCTGTCTACTTATAAACATAGAAGTATCAATACTACTCAAATTACAATTAAAAAGAAGTTATAAAACATTATCAATAAAATCTTTAGAGCTAAAAGGATATGTTTCCTCTATAAGAGAAGAAAAATTTTTTTGTTGAGAAGAAATAAAAGTTTTTTTTGGGGGGCGCAAGTGGTTTTCCTGAAGAAGTTGGTGGGGGGGCGGGGAGAAAGAAGATATATTTCTTGAATAAATAGAAGGAAAGAAATCCTTTTTGAAAAAATAAAAAACTTAAAATAAAGATACTTTAACTTATTTTTGGAAAGTAAAAACAAAATTATAAAGTTTAGTTTTTGCTTAGAAATAATATATGAGTGAAAAATTGTTATCATTGGTGGGTTTGGAATTTAAAGGACTTGAGCACATTAAAATAAAAGATACAACTGTCAAATATAACAAAAAAAATTTTGTAAATAATATATTGTACAGATATTTTTTGTAAAAATTGTACATATTATATGTTTCCCTTTTTAAGAAAGAAAAACAGTTTTTTCAAAAAGATAAAAGAAAATTAAAAGAACTTTCTGGTTTGAAAAGAATTGAATAGTAACCTTATTTGTCTAAATATAAAACTTAAAAGAAAAAAGAGTCTTAAGAGACACAAATATATAAATAATTTTGTGATATAAGAATATAGTCCTTCTAATACCATTTCATTTACTTGTTTAAAATGGATACTGGAAAAACGGTTGAAAGGAGGGTGAAAAAGGAAAGGAGACCTGTTCTGGAGGAGGAAGAAAATGACAGTTACACAAACAAAAAAGGTCAACAACAAAGCAAATATGAGGAGGCTGGTGGTGAGTATGACCAAAAGCACCAAGACACCCAATACTCACCACAAGAACACAAGCAGAGAGTTTGGAAGAGTGTATGATGACAGATTTGAAAGAGCGGACTTTAATAAGAATGACTGGAACACTAGAATGTATGACTATGATGGAAGAAGTGAAAGAGTTAATTACAGGGATGAATATTTTAGGCAAGACAATAGATGAAATTGTGGAAGTTTCAACAGCACTTTTTAGGGAGAAAGAGATCTTAGATATCCTTGGGATCAGTATAAGGAGTATGAGGCACAATGGGATCAAGTTCGAAAGCAGTTTAGTGGTGGAAATGAGAAAAGGCATGAAAGACCACAATTCACCTGGAGGGAACAAGAATATACCCCAAGTTACTATGGACGCAAGGGTATATACTCTAGAGGTGGGAGATTTAATGCAAGAGGAGGTAACTTTAACTGAGGAGGGTTCAATGACGCTATAGATCAAGAAAATATTCAGACTCCCTTTTGACAAGAAAGAGAGGAAAAGGCAAATAGATTATTCTTTCAGAAGGGTAAGACCCTATTCAGGTGTAAGCAGGCACTTAAAGATTATGTCTCAGACTTTAAAGGGAAATGCCCCCAGATCCATCAGGCAGCAGATGGAGCATTTGGCAACATTTATTAGACCTGCCTTTTCTGTCCCAAAGGCCAAGGAATTGATTGAGGCAAATGCCCGAAACTGGCAGGCAACTACTATACAACTATTGTTTGAACACTACACAGAAAAACTAAAAGAGACACAGATAGAGGTTACAGAAATCCTCAAAGAAGATCCGAATTGGAATGAGTACTGGGAAACAGTGATCATATGGTTCAGAAGGAGATTTTCAATCTTAGAATCTGGCATATGGATCACCCAAATGACAAGTGACTTGAAAAATCTAAAGGCTGATCTTGTTAGAAAAGACCAGCAAAAACAAATAGAATTACAGACTAAATTGATACTTGAAGGTATCGAGGCTAACCTAAGCCTTAAAGATATGGAAACACTGAAGGTATCGAGGCTAACCTAAGCCTTAAAGATAAGGAAACACTGATGCAAATCATTTTGCAATCAGCAAAACAGAAAGATAGTATTCCGGAAGACAGCACACCAAGTGAAACACATACAGAAACACATTAGACTGTAGCAACAACGTCAAAAACACCAGTGCATAAAAAAAATCCCTTTTTCACAGGCAGTTACACATGGAGGTCAATCCACAATGAAGTCTGACTCTCTAGATAGCGATTGGTGGGTGCCCAGAATGACCACAGACAAAACAGAAGGAAGATAAAGATCAACAAAGAACAGAAATCCTGCCACAAGTAATGAATCAAATAGAAACAGTGAGTTTACCTCAGAGGTTACAAACAACAAAAAAACTCAGGAGAAATCTACGAAAAGTAAGGCAGACCCAAAAATCTATAAATCTGTCAATGAATTAGAAGGACTTGACTTTAATTTTTGCTCATTTACTCAATTAGATACATCTAACCCTATGAAAACGGATCATACTAAGGAAGCACTAAAGGAGGCTGACAACCTGCACAAATAGAGCAACCTATAGAGGAGACAGAAAGCCATGAGGTAGAAGTAACTGTGCTGATTTCACTGCACTCCTCGGAGGAAGAAGCAGCCAGACTGTGTGCTAAAAAGAAGAAACCTAAAGGTTTTTATACTAGGTTCCTAAAGAAGAATGAATCTGAAACAAAAGAAAAGGAGAAGCGACTGAAGGTAAACAAAAACAGGGACTAATTGAATTACCAACCTTAAGCAAGAATAAAGATTTGAAGCCAGTCGGCAAAGCCATCATACATAGTGAGGCTAATTTGGAAAAATCAAAGTTTAATCTGACTTTGGAATCAGAAACTGTTAGCGATATGTAGCGAAGTGCTATAAACAAATTATTGGAAACAGAGATTCTAGATCCTGAGGTCTCGTTGGAAATTGACATAACCCCACCAAACCCCAAATTAAGTAAAATGGTACCTACCTGCTCAACTAAGTTGGATCCCCAAACTTTAATTGATTTCCAAAATAACGTAACTACACTGAAAGGAGGAACAACCCTCCACCTCGTTGCAAACACCGGGCATGCCTAGATCCAAAAACTTAGTAACCTTCTATCCCAGGAACCACGGTATCCCCAGAAGGAAGAAGGTGGACTGGAATCTTGACATAAAGAGGCCCAACATAATTATGGGGGACTCAAATCTGAGATTAATTAATGGACACCAGTTTAAAAATCTTCAAATGAATTGTTTTACGGGAGCCAGGATAGCAAATTTTATTTACATTTTTAAAAAACTGAAACCTCCCAACAACAGGGTTCAGAAATGTCATCATTTCAGTTGGAATAAACAATAAGGACATACAGCATAAGGAGACAATTGTCAAGCAATTATAGAGCATGCTCAGATTGGCAATCCAGGCCTTTCTGAAGGCAATGGTTTTTATACAGGAATTGAATTACTCTGCAGAATTTACCGCAAAACAGAAGGCAATTTTGTCGGCCTTAAACAGGTATATAGTGAATAATACAAACCATACTGCAAAACTAGTTCAAAAAGATCAAATACATTGGATCAGGTCCACTGCCCAAAAAAGCTTTTAGAATTGGGCAGAAGATTTAAACTGCATGTAAAAAAGGCAGATGCCTCCAACCCACACAGAGACATTAAAAATAATATTTTGAGCCTTTTGAAATGCTTTACCCTTACACATGACCAAGAAACCCTACTAAGAAAGGGACTTACTTTTATGCCCAGCCACAAAGACCATAGACATGCACTAGATAGAACACTAGCCGAGAGCGAGAAGTTCTTTAGAAGAGTCAAATTGATTGATTACTATAAGGATGAATCAAATACGAAGGAAGTTCCATTTACCCTTAAAACAGGGTGGACACCCCCAGATAAAAAAAAATAACAGAGAAGTGGTTTTACTTTATTAATGCATGTAAATACAAAATCAGACAAATACCTAGAGAGTTATTTGTAAATGAAGATAATATCACAGATGGGGAAAGAAAGGCCCTCAAAGAGCTCTCCCAATTAAAAGATGTAATTATTAAGCCAGCCAACAAAGACAATGCCATTGTTATCATGGATAAAGAAGACTATAAGGAGAAAGTCTTTAAATGATCCTATGAATTTAGAAACTCAAAAGATAGTTCACAAGATCACAAATCAGATGCAGAATGAAGGATCATTTTGCAGAAACAAGCAACTTTTTTGAAGCATCTACCTATACCCCAATCTAGGCGGTTTTATACATTACCAAAAATCCATAAGGCCCCTAAAAAGTGGACTAAACCTGAACAAATACCCCAGGGCAGACCATACAGTGTCAGACTGTCAGTGTGGGAGTGAGACCTATAATATAGCAAGCTATACTGACTATTACCTAAACCCGATTTCACAAACTGCACCCCACGTATATAAAGGACACTTAGGATTTCATAGAGAAAATTAAACAATCAAAGTAACTGTAGACACATTACTCTTTATAATAGACGTGAACAAACTATACACAAATATAGTAATAAAAAATGGGTTGGAAGTAACAAAAGACTGGCTTTGACCTTATCCAAATAGAAAACAGACCAGACAAGTTTATATTGTCACTCCTAGCACTTTCACTTAGCAGAAACGATTTTGTTTTTGATGAACAGTATTTCTTCAGTTTGGGAGTATGGACTGAGTAAATTCAAAGAATATTTACACATTTTAAATAATCTCTGGCCAAACATAAAGCTTAAGGCTAAAATAAGCAACCACTCAATCAATTTCCTTGATACAGTAGTATATAAATCACACAGCTCATTACAAACTAAAGTGTTGTTTAAGGAGACGGACACACACGCTCTCCTCCATAAGGATAGCTCTCATCCTGCCCACACTCACAAAGGAATTATAAACTCTCAACTTTTGAGATATAAAAGAATCAGTTGCAAAAAAAATGATTTTATGAATTCTACAAAAATATTGTTCAGGGTCCTGAAATAGAGAGGCTATAGGACTTTCTTGAGAAATAGTTTCAGAGATTTCCAAAGTGCATCTATTCAGAATACTTATAACAAACAGAATACTATGACAAATAGAAATTATTAAATCCAAATTTACATCAACATTTATTTATATAGCACATTTTCATACAAATAATGTAGCTCAAAGTGCTTTACATGATGAAGAAAGAGAAAAAAAGACAAAATAAGAATTAAAATAAGAGAACACTAATTAACATAGAATTAAAGTAAGGTCCGATGGCCAGGAAGGACAGAAAAAACAAAATAAAACTCCAGTTGGCTGGAGAAAAAATAAAATCTGCGGGGGTTCCAGACCATGAGACCACCCAGCCTCCTCTTGGCGTTCTACCTAACATAAATGTCCTCAATCAGTCCTCATTGCGTTCAGGGTACTCATGGAAGGACTTGATGATGATGGTCGTGTGGACTTCTGGTCTTTAATCCATCAACGTAGGGACGTCACAGTGCCACCACAAAAAAACAGAAAAAGAACAGAAGAGAGAGTAGGAGTTAAGTATGGATTGCAGAGCCACCATGAATAATAATGATAATTAATTGAATATACAGAGCATCAGCCATAAACTAAGATGAAGCTATGAGAAGGCCATGTTAAACTAATGTGTTTTCAGCAGTGTTTTAAACTGCTCCACTATATTAGCCTGGTGAATTCCTATTGGCAGGCTATTCCAGATTTTACGTGCCTAACTGCAGAAAGCCGCCTCACCACTTCTTTTAAGTTTAGCTCTTGGAATTCTAAGTAGACAGTCATTTGAGGATCTAAGGTTACAATTTGGAGTGTAAGGTGTCAGACATTCCGAAATAAGATGGAGAGATATTATTTAAGGCTTTCTAAACCATAAGCAGTATTTTAAAGTCAATTCTAAATGACACAGGTAACCAGTGTAGTAAAATCAAAACTGGAGAAATGTGCTCAGATTTTCTTTTCCTAGTTAAGATTCTAGCAGCTGCATTCTGCCATAGTTGCAATTGATTTATGTCTTTTTTGGTTAGTCCTGAGAGGAGTGCATTACAGTAATTTAGTTGACTGAAAACAAAAGCGTGAACTAATTTCTCAGCATCTTTCAGTGATATAAGAGGTCTAACTTTTGCTATATTTCTTAAGTAAAAAACTGCTGTCCTAGTGATCTGATTAATATGTGATTTAAAATTCAGGTCACAGTCAATAGTTACCCCTAAATTCTTTACCTCTTTCTTGACTTTTAATCCTAATGCATCAGGTGTTAGTCACATTCAGGGAAAATTGGAGAATTTCAGACAATACCAGGTAGTAGCTGCCTATAAGAAAAATAAGAACCTAAAGAGCTACTTGGAAAAAAGCTCATTAGAATATACAGGGAGGAACATCAAGGACCCATGGATGGAGAAATCCTGGCACAGTAATAATATACTAAGAAGTAACCAAATTAGAAGGATTAGACCAATCTTCCACCAGAATTATCTGGACAGCACTAACAGTATTTGCTATTTAGCATGTACCCACTGTAAAAAACTTCACATTGGAGAAACTCAGAGTAAACTTAGAAGTAGGTTGCAGCAGCATTTGACTAATATAAGAACTAACAGATTGCAAACACCCCTGACAACACACTTTCATGAAGTGGGCACTCAATGTCTAAAGATGGCAAAGATTGTTGAAAAAAGATGGACACCTTAGACCATGTATTGACAAACTAAATACATTTGCAGTTAGAAACAGTTATTCTTTGCTGCAATCACTATTCATTAATCAATCGATTTTTAGATTGGAAAACATCCCAAATAAACAAATTAATGTAGTGCTTAATTTGATTCACTAATTACTATTAACATTTCATCAAAACCTTCAGTTCTCTAAATGCTCCAATCACTGGAGTTGGTCTAATCCGTTGTGAGAGATGGATGTCTGAGATGGCGCTCCACTGCCAGTGGTGTTATTTAGCTTTTGTGCTATCTATCTGAGATATCCTGTATTTAATCAATCCGAGAGGATTTAATTACAAGTATATTAAAAGCATTAGCAAGAGACCAAGGGGTCAGAAAGAAAAGGAAAAGGCAGCTATAGATAAATCAGAGACTAAGCTGGTCTCAAGTTTTTGTTACAGCCAGCAACAGACTCAAAAGGAAGAGACAGATGAAAGGATGGATCAGCCAAGACCTCACGCTGCTGTATCTGCTACAGCTGACAGCAAATGAGAAAGCAAAACTGCAAGTGATGTGGGCAATGAGAATTCATTGACCTTATGTTGGATATTGGAACCTAGTATGGCTTCTTTATCCCCACTGTCAACTACTAACAACACCCCTGTGAGTCAACAGAATCAACTCCAACAGGATATATAACTAACAGAGGAGCTGGAAATGAACTATCTGGGCTGAAGGTGTTAATAAACACAATCAGGGATAAAATAAATGATGCAATGGAGGATATACACAAGAGAACAGACCGATTTGATATCAGAATGGACAGCAAAACAGACAAGTTGTTTCAGGATATAAAAGATAAGATGATACATTAAAAATTTTATTTGATGTAAACCGTAAAAAAAAATCTAGCAAAAAATGATAAAAAATACTGTAAAGTTAGAGTTAAATTATGAATAAAATAAGTGCTTGGTAGTCAGTTAAAAGAAGTTAAGCAAATGTGTATGACTCATATTGAAGAAGATGAACAATTGACATCTGCCGCTGACAAAAAAGCAACTGCTGTAAAATCTGAATGCAAAGTTCTTGGCAATAAATTGGCTGCATCTGAAAACTGTGAAAGTGCAAACCCGGTGAAATTCATAGCTGAATAATTTTCTAAAATAAGGACTTTAAATCAGACACCATAAGTTTATTGCATCTGCAAAGTACTATTGTAAGATATCTCAATTGTTTTTTTTTCCCAAGGGAACTGTTTAACATCACATCAGTATGTTAAAGGACTGGGACTTCGTGAAGTAAGGAGGCAGTTTGGACAGTGAGGGAAAGAAAGAGAGCAAGTTACTTCTTATGTATTTATTTTTTACCCCAACATCTGTAAGCACAAACATAATAGGCTCTTTAGCCATAATACCTGGTAATAAAATAACAAGGTTAAAGCTTTTTTGTATGAATCAACTTTTTTCTTACTTAAGATTACAAAATGTCCTTAAAAATTCAGAAGTGGCGTCTCTCTGACCAAACAGTGAACTTTGTGAGCTGGAATGTCAAAGGTCTCAATCATGATATAAAGAGATAAACAGTATTTTCTCATCTAACAGGTCTAAATTCAAAGATAGTAAGGACCAGTTTTGGTTACAGAGAGACTAGACTGGCTAAATGTTTTACTCCAGCTATATCATGAAAATTAGAGTTGTGGGAATCTTAAGTAATGGGTGATATATTTAAATCTATAGTAATTTTGATAAAAATGTATGCACCTAATTTGAATGATAGAAATTTCATCCAAATATATATTTGCATCTGTTCTTAATATGAATACTCATAAAATTATAGTGACCTGAGATTTTAATTGTGTTTTAAATCCAGACCTTGAATGGAGCTTTTAATGGAAATCTGTATTGTTGTCAGATTATTGATCTGGTAAAATATTACACTGAATCCCCCTTCCTGATGTAACCCTTCCCATTTATCTGGGCTTAGAACTGGCACAAAAAATCTCAGTGATTTGTACATCCTTCTTGGCTGGGTTACCATAGTAAAAGTTTATAAAATAATCCCCACCCCTCAAATTATATATCTAATAAAGTCAATAGAGTTGCAAAATGTAAAGCCAAATTAACAATGTGTATCACCAGCATGTTGAACAGTTGTACCTCTTGTGATATTTTGCCAAGGGACAGAAGGTAGATTTATGCTATTTTTCAGTTTTAAATGATATCAAAATATCCACATCCACACTGTACTTATAGTGCTTTGAAATCTGATAATTTTGTTGTTGATAAGAGGGTGAAGCTGTGGGTCAATTCTTAGTCTGAACACAGTTTATGCATTGCTGGCAATTTCTGGCTCTACATTTGCTCCTTATTTATTTTCACCTTATTTAATTACTTGTATTAGGAATGTGTTAGTTTTTGTATACTCCTTGTAGTCAGAGCACAGGGTTAGCCATTGTATAGCATCTCTGGAGCAATTGCAGGTTAATATCCAATAGTATCCAACATAGTAGGATATCCTTCAGCAGTAACCGAGATTCAAAAAAGCAACCTTCTGGATACCGGAGCAGATCCTCAGCCTCAGAGCCACCACTCCTGACTGAGATGAGATATTGTTGAGAAGAGGCAAAATCATAAAAAAACAGCCAACCAGTCATCATGTTTGAAGTGCAAAGCTAAGATCAGTCTTTTAACCAGACTATTTGTTTATAACCAGAAATAGACGAATGAAAATATTGCAATGCACACCAGCACAGGAATCCTAATATTGGCTATTCCGATACAGGAAGTGCCAATCTTTATGCCAATGTTCTGAATGATGTCACACCTTACTTGATACCTTCTACAAGGAAAAATGTTTGTGGGAGGGGTGAGACAGAGCTCCCATATTACTGGCGGCCTTGTAGATGAAATGCTTTGTGAAGATGCCCATGATGGAAGGGAGAGAAGCCCCAGTGTTGGTCTCCACAATGCACAATGTATGGAGTTGCATTCAGACACATTACACATTACCCACTGCAAACAGTGATCCAGCTGGTCAGGATGCTTTCATTGGTGCATCCCCTTTTAAAGATGAAATATATTACAACATACCCAAAACTATGTGGATAAATCTTTTAATATAATGTGACATATGTATAGTTAATATATATTTTTAAGATTATATCTAAAATATTGTGGTGGGCTGGCACCCTGCCCGTGGTTTGTTCTTGCCTTGCGCCCTGTGTTGGCTGGGATTGGCTCCAGCAAACCCCCGTGACTCTGTGTTAGGATATAGCGGGTTGGATAATGGATGGATGGATATCTGAAATATAAAAAAATATATTTCCCTTCATATATTGTAACAAACTTATTTCCAAATATATTGTGGTAAGACACATATATACATATATAGATATATATTTAAAAAAAAGTGACAAACAAAATAAAAATGACCAAAAGTTAAATAATTTGTTTATTGCATAATCTTTATAAAGAACAACACAAGAATTCAACCTAATTATAGTAAACTATTACTGAACCCAGAATGAGTAACAAGTGAATAATTTAACCAATAAATGAAAAGCAGAAAAAGGATTATAAATGGAAATGACCAAATTTAGCTTAGAAAAGGGAAGGGTCAAAACAACAGAAATGCAACTGTTCCTAGTAATACTCTGTAATGAGCATATAAAAGAAAAAGGCACCAAAGAGCAAGCTCTAATAAAGCTAAAACCTCTCACAAGTAAAGGAGCCAGGACTTAAAAAAGGGAAGACTCTAAAATGATCTTAATTTCCAAAAAGTGGGAATGAAGATTAAGTGAGGTAACAACAATGAGTAAAGTCTCAATACCCATTTGGTAAGACTAGTGGCTACTGTGCAGAGGTCTTAAATAGGCACTCGGGTGGCTGCACACATGCATGATCAGGGAGTCTAGGCCCCCCTTTTTCTAAACTTTTAAAATATAAGACTAACAATAAATAAGCAATGATTAGCAAATTAGACCATACTTACTAATCGGTACTAATCAGTATACATCACAAACAAATGTAAATAAATACAAATGGAAACAATTAGAATAATTAACATGAAGCATAAACAAAGAAAATGTAATCAAATGGAATACAGGGTTGAATCTCCAGGGAAGTTCTGATACTTGGTGCCATTTACTTAGAGGTAGTCGTTACCATTTTAGAATGCAATTACATTATTTGGATTAATACCTGCATATTACAACAGAGCATCTTCTTCACTCAGATAAACTTTGAGGAATTTGTTATCTACCAGTCAGAAACTTATAAATGCTCTTTTTGATATCTTTATTCCTTAGGGTGTAGATGACAGGATTCAGCATGGGAGGCACCACGTTTCCAGCGATAACCATGACATTGTAAGCTTCTGTTGATATGTTTACTCCTGACCCTGGAAGAATAAGGCATATAAAGGATGGGAAATAGAAAACACTCATCACTAGCAGGTGGGTGACACAGGTACCAAAGACCTTTGTGTTCCTTTCAACAGATGACAGCTTCATTGCTGTCAAAGCAATTTTAATATATGAAAATAAAATCACTTCCATAGGGCATACACCTAATACAACCACCATGATAGACATAAGATTTAAATACTTTGGATCTTCGTTACATGAAATATGAACTATTGTTGGGTAATCACACATGCAGAACTTCAGAACATTTGTACGACAAAAAGAAAGCTCTCCAGCAAAAATAAGAAATGGTGAATGTATAACAAATGGTAAGAATGGCAAACACAAAATGATAATCTGGACAATTTTTCTTGTAATGACGGAATTGTACCTTAATGGATAAACAACAGCAACGTAACGATCAAATGCCATGAAAGTCAAAAGAAGGGATTCCATTTGTTGTAAATTCAATATGAGATACATCTGAAATACACAGGCCGCATACGGCATGACAACATTATTTTGCTGAAGATCAGACACCATCTTGGGAATAATAGTAGTGCTATTAGCCATGTCTATAACAGCTAAAGCACTGACACAAATGTACATCACTGTTTGAAGATGTTGATTCATTTGGATGACCATAACTACCAGCAAGTTGCCAAAGACAGACATAAGGTAGATTAGAATAAGAGCACAAACAATAAACAATTTTTGGTCAGAACGGATTTCACAGTCCAGCACAAGCACTCGCTCCGAACTGTTGGTGTTGAACATCATTCACGTTGGTCTTTTTAGCTGGAAGAAAAAAACAAAACAAAACATATCTAATCATCCATTATTAACATATTTTGTACAACTTCTAACAATATACTTTGTGCAGTGTGTCTCCTTTGGTGACAGTCTTATTCTGTGTATGTAAAAGGAAAATTATATGTTCCAGAATGCATATAAAAGATGCACATTTCAATTTCAGTTTATTTTTGCACAGTAGTGAAAAGGCTGTGAGTGATTTAGAAATAAGCGTACATCACTTCCATACATGAACAGTCAAATTTGATTTAACCTGAACAAATTGTTACAGTGGAAGCTCATTAATATTATAAATGAAATATGGCCAGTTGACAATAGAGGGATGTAAAAAAAGGAAAGGAAAATTGCAAAAAGTCTCGTTACTCAGTCACTCATCGAGGGATTCTACAATATTTTAAGTATGTGATGGTCTGTCTAAAAAAATAATTCTTTCATTTTTGGATCTCATGTCTGTTGTCAATCCCCATAGGTAGGAGTAGCAGCTTGGAATTAAAGTAGTGGTACCAAGTGCCACAGAAGGATACCAAAAAAAGAAACAAAATACAGAAGAGTCGGTAACAGTTGACAAGGACTGACATGATTGTACTTGTCTGCAAAAGAATAACAGACATCCTTTATGAATAGCCAATTAGCAACTCAACATTAATGTATTGATCTAATAATCCTCCATTCTGAAGACAGCTCTTAACACGTATTAGCATTTCCAAATATTCAAACTGTAAATACTTCCTTTATTTTGTTTTTAGACTGTTCATTAAACTGAAGACATTCTACAGCCTGCACTAGATTCCAAGAATTTTCCCCCAATAATATAGCTAAATCCAAAAACTGATCGTTCTGGCACAGGACTGTTACTACTGTGTGTCTGGAAAACTGTTACTCAATTTCCTTTTGATTTTTTTTCATCAAATAAGAATTTGAAGTCATTTCTTGAATAATAATACCTTCTTCTGGAAGAATTTTTTTCTACTTTAAAGAGAAAACAGATCTGTTCATTACCAAAACTAATAGCATACAAATATACAAATCAACAAATGATTGTCATTTACTGAAGTTTATGGTCTTCCCGAGGAAGCATCTGGGCAGAGCGGTCGGTCTTATTTTTTTTTAGTATTGCCTGTTTCTTGATAACTTTACGTAACTGAGTTTAATTTTCTTTCTTTTGTGGGTTTTGTTCACTTGAGTGACTTTTCTGATATTTGTATGCATGCATATGTGCACATTTGCACATCTTAGAGGGAACACTGCTGGTAAATTTTGAAATTTGTGACTGTATCCTCTAAACATAAAAGGACTGTATGTATGCAAGAGGAACAGTGACTCTGTTATAAATCCAAGTCACAGAGGGATCTGGAAGGCTTAACATAAAAAGGTATGATGCTAAACTGTATAACTGGGCATGTGTTATTTTTTCTAGGAGATTATTAATTCAGTTAAGATTAGCTTAATTGCATTTTCTCTGCAAGAACACTTGGATTTTAAACACAGAAAATAGGTCTGTTAATTTCCAAAACTAATAGAGCACCAAAACAAAAACGAAAAATTATCATAATTAGTGAAATTTTACGGTCTTTTGGAATGGGCGCCTTTGCAGAATGCATGATCAAGTAAAAAATCTTACTTTTTAATATTGCTCATTTCTTTATAATTTTACATAAACTGAGTTCATTTATTTGTCTTATGTGTGCTTTATTCACTCATGTTTGCAGTTTTATGATTCACGTTGAGTATCTCTAATTGGAAATGCCTGGATATTTTCAGATTTTGGTATATTTACATGTACATAATGAGATATCTTGGGGACACCTTTGATCAAGTAAAAAAGTGCAGCCAAACCAGCTAAGTGATGAGTCACGTATACAATAATTCATATCACCAAGCTGTTATTGTAATGTGTTTTAATATTACAAACATATTAAACCTCAAAAGTAATAAATAGGATGTATTATTGACCCATTTTAAGAGGGCCAATACTGTGTATTTACACTCAAGAATATTTTAGATTTTTCATCAGTTTGTATTGGTTGCTTGCTGTCACTTCTTAAGTCACTGGCTGACAGGTCAGGAAAATCTTAGTCAAGCTTCACTCCGTCATGCTTGTTGTGCTGGAAGCCATTAGCTGACAGAGGATTCCTTACATCCAGTTGTCATATGTTATGGGTGTACATACAGTACATAAAGCTTAACATAAAAAGGAAATTTGCAGCAGTGCCTGGCTTACCAAACATAATCGGACGAATTAACTGAACTCATATTACAGTACAGGGCGTCTAACGAGAATGAAGCTGCTTTTGTTAACCATAAGCAGCAACATTCCATTAATGCACGAGTCACCTACAATTTAACCTCCTTATCATTACAGTTTTTTCTCAAAAAAATGTAAAAGGCATTTAATTTTCTGTCTTGAACAATTACATTTTCAAGAAACCTCATCTTTCTACTGTAAAATGTGCAAAACACTAAAAGTAGAAAGTCAGAAGTGTAAAAAGTATAACAATGATACAAAATAATAATGATGAATAATAATATGAAATGAATGATAATAAAAATTATGCTAATACCGTATACACTGTCAAAACATGTCTTTTGTGTGGTATATCTCTGAACGGGAAAACTTCTTAGGTGTCATTTACCCAGCACTGTTCAGGATAACGGTTCATCTCAACAACAGTTCTTTCGAATCGAAATCATCATCAAGAAATAACTTCAAGTAAGTAATTGGATCTTGGCTGATAACGGTCACTTTTATTCCTGGTTGCATCACAAAATCAAAATGAGGTGGTGCTGGTTTATTTGAAGTGGGGTCAACAGAAACCCAAACGTAATCAAGTGTCACTTTCAGATTCATCAGAATTGCTTTTGATTTCACTGTCCATTTCCATTTCACTTCCTGAAGACAGATTCACGTTGTCATCACTGCTGATATCACTGTCAAGAGCGTGCAACACCTGAGCTTCTGAAAAATATTTCTTACGAGATGCCATTATGAAGCTAGGAGAAGACTCATCTATGCTGTTGCCAGGGTAATGTTCAGTGCTGACACTTATGTAACACTCAGGACTAACACTGTTAGCCTGAGTAATCCTCGGGTATAATGTTTATGTAAGACATGTCTATACAGTTGCCGAGTGACACTTGGGACTAACATTTCTAGCACTGTTTGATTTTACACACCAAGCGGTTGACTGGCTACTGCAGTTGGCTCTAGTCCCATTAGTTAGATTAATGGGGTTTGAGAAAGGGTGCTGGACTGACTGATTTTCCCCACAGCAGTAGAGACTGGGGTCCTAGTCACGGTTGATTTCTGCCTTGTAGTTGACTCTGTTGGAATAGGCTCCAACCACTCATTAATTTCATGTTATTTACGTTTTTCATAAAAACACTTAGCAGCGAAATACATTACTGTAAATATTGTAAAGACCAGTAACGGTGCCCTGCACAATAACGTGCAGTGAATACACTTGACTTGAGCATTCCCAGTTTTCATACTCTTTCTCTGTACGTTTAGCATTTGTTTGCTCAGAGGTTGATGCACTTGCTGCTTCCTGAGCAGCTCTTATTTTCTCCACTGTAGTGGCCCGCTTCTTCTCTTCTTTCGTCTGCATCTTTTCACATTAAAACTGATTAAACCCGTGTTTGTGTTGCAATTACTTTTTCCTTAATTTTTCACTTAAGCTGGCACTTAAGTCTTCAACTTTCGTCAAGAATGATTTGAGATATGGAGAGGTAGGGGAAGAGACGGCGAATGTGGTATGGATGTGAACAGCGCCCGTACGAATGTGCCACACGGCCGCCCTGCTGCCCACTGCCGAGAGTTGATTCTACAATAAAATTAAATACAAATAAAAAGAGGAATAACCTTGGAGGTCAATCATCACCTTGAAAGCATATAGTAGACGGCACGTAGTATATGTCTATGAAAGTTCAGGTCAATAGGTCAAACGGTTTGTGAGCTACAGGTGATTTAATATCCTGGACAGACAAACGGACAGCGATGGTAGCGTTTTATATATAAAGATTCCTAAACGTTACTCTGTAAAATATGTTGGAAATTATCTGTATTTATCACCATAGGAAAATAATTATATTTTATAGTAAATGTTACCATTTCATTTGAAATTTATTTGAAATTCAACAAATCATTTTTGCTTTTTTGTAATAGACAGAATATTACCTACTATGGAGTTTCTCTGTGGTCCCATTCAATCTCTGAATCTGTTGGAAGAAATGGAGAAGGAAAAAAGATTAGGCTACTGTCCATTGTAATAAATTCAGCTCACTGCTCCGTTTTTTTTTATTTTTATTAATTAACGAATAAATGCATCAAGAAAAATCTGCCTTACAAGTCAAAACGTGAAATCTCTCATAACACCTCCAAATAATACTAAGAAGGTTACCACCCCTAGAATCCTGGGTTAAACGGCAAATGGCAAATGTGACCTGGTGCAGAAATGAAAGGGTGTTAACCTGTGTTTGAAGTTATATTCCGGGCACTATAAAACTTGTACATTTTAATACAATTGTTTTACAATTATTGTAATGCAAAAAATATAAAAAACGTAAGAAATTTGACAAACAAAAGGAGACCATTTAGTCCATCAAGCCTGTCTGTTTAACTAATAGCTAAGTTGTCCCAATGTCTCATCCAGACTCTTCTAAAAGGTTGTCAAGGTTTCTGCTTCAACTTCATGTCTCTGTAGTTTGTTCCAGAGTCCTACGACTCTTTGCATAAAGAAGTGATTGCTGGCTTTAGTCCCAGATTTTCACTGATGTCCTCAAGGGATTTACCCATAAACTGGAAGAATGTTACTGGATCTCCCTTAATCTATTCCTTCGGGGATTTTGAAGACCTGGATTATGACCCACACAGTCTCCTCTGCTTGAGACTAAACAGGTTTAATTCACTGTGACAGTAGGGCTTGTCTGTTAGACCCATGATGCACTTGGTTGTTCTCCTCTTCACAGCTTCACATGCTGCTATGTCTTTCTTGTACTGTGGTGACCAGAACTGCATGCAGTACTCCAGATGTGGTCTTTATATAGTGTAAGCATACTGTCCCTTGACTTAAATTCAACAGTATAACCTAACATTTTATTTACCTTTTTAACTGCTTCTGTCCACTGCTTAGTCAATGAAAAAGTTGTGTCAACATAAATTTCGATTCATGTTTGTCGATGCTGTTAAACAGCATAAAGATATTTGATCAATGAAATTATTACTTAAAAAAATCCCTGGATCAACCCCATCTTCTCCACTGCAGTGTCATGGGGTAAATTTTAAAAATATACAGATTTACCTATCCCTTATTTTTAAATAATTTAAGACAATAGCTTTAACTAATTTGAACAAAATTACCTCTGTCATGCAGCAGCTCTGCCCACTGACCACCATTTCATGACATTTGTCTTTATTAGTAGTTTATCCCAGAAATATGGCGTGTTCAGTTAGTCTTATATTGTTTTCTCCTTCACTAAAGTGGCCTATTTTTGTTTTGACTTCATAAAACTGCTGTGTTCCACTGGGGCCTTAATATGAGTACTGCGGAGACAAAAACCCAAGATGATAATTATTAGACTGACTAGCTTTTGTTTATGGTTGTCATGTTGACACTCTTTTTAATGATAACATTGTAATAATTGCTAATTGACTACAATATTTTTATACCCAGCAGTACTATTGTGTTTTTTGAGCGTCTTCTGATAATTAAGGCTTACATTTTGCAAGCCAAACAGTTTTCTACCCAGCAAAAGAATAGCAATAACAATACCAAAAAATAATACACAAAAATGTATCTATAGTATATGTATTTGCTAAATATTTGAGTGCATATTGCAGCATTTTTTATGTTACAATATTTTTGTTATAATTAGCTGTTCAGTAACTTACACTTTGTGGGTAGAAGCAATCTCTGAATACAGTGGTGTGAGTGCCAATGGCCTTAAATGGAGGAATGGATGGTTGAGCTCTTTAATAAACCTCTTTGGCTTTCTAAGACAGAAGGTGTTAATAGATTATATATTTGGGTGATGCTTTTATTCAAATTAAAAACTGGTATGATATGTTACACATTTCTTATAACTGCATCAAAAGTAGGTGAAGGGACTTGCTCAGTGTCTCACTGGGAGTCTCCAGACAGCACTGAAGTGAATGTCTTGTAGTGTTAGGTCCAGTGTCTTATTCACTACAGCAAATTCCTAGCAGATATAGTGCTGTATTTCCCTCATTAAACTATACTCAGAACCCCAGAATGGTAAAGCAAATACTGGATTTTAGGATTTTGCAAATGTATGAAAAATAAAATATTGCATTGACACAGCTATTCAGACCCTTTATTCAGTACTTTGTTGAAACACCTTTGGCAGCGATTACAGCCTGGAGTCTTCTTGGGTCTGATGTGACAAGCTTTGCACACCTGGATTTGATTCAGGGTTTTTCTGCCATTCTTCTCTGCAGATCCTCTGAAGCTTAGGCTGGATGTAGACCGTTGGTGGACAGCTGCTTTCAGGTCTCTAAGATGAAGCTCGACTGGGTTCCAGTCTGGGCTGTGGCCGGGCCACTCAAGGACATTCACAAAGTTGACCCCAAGCCACTCCTGTGTTGTCTTTGATTTATGCTTACGGTCATTATAGTCTGAGGTATAGAGCGCTCTGGTGTAGGTTTTCATTAAAGATATCTCTGTATTTTGCTCTATTCCTGTTTCCCTCAACCCTCTCTATTCTCCCAGTTCCTGCTGCTGAAAAACAACCCCACAGCATAATGTTGACACCACCACGCTTTACTGTTGGAATAGTATTGCTCAGGTGTTGGATGCTGCCTTGGTTTCCTCCTGCCATGACACTAAAAATTGTGGCCAAAAACAGGTCAATCATGGATTCATTAGACAAGATAATTTTGTTTCTCTATGTCTGGCCATCTATTAGGTGCTTTATTGAAAAATTCAAGCAGGCTTTCATGTGTCATCTGACTACTCTGCTAGAAAGACCTGGTTAGTGGAGTGTTGTAGTGGTGGTTGTCCCTCTGGAAATTTCTCCCTTCATTAGGCAGGTTTTCTGGAGCTCAACCAGACTGACCATGAGGTTCTTTGTAATTTCTCTTACCAAGGCCCTTCTCCCTCGATGGCGAAGTTTAGCCAGGCAGCGAGTTCTGCTGAGCTAGATACTCACATTTAGAGACTCCGATCCCTGGAGCTGGAGTATATGACGAGGGCTAAGCACTCCCAGGCCCTGACATACTGTATGAATGAGGTTCTACTCTCCGTGGAAATATGTTCAGAGGACTAAGTCATGGTGTTCATTTCCACATCACACCCTAAACTTCTGCCACACTGGCAGGGACCTTACAAAAGAAAGATAGATAGATAGATAGATAGATAGATAGATAGATAGATAGATAGATAGATAGATAGATAGATAGATACTTTATTAATCCCAAGGGGAAATTCACATACTCCAGCAGCAGCATACTGATAAAGAACAATATTAAATTAAAGAGTGATAAAAATGCAGGTATTACAGAAAATAACTTTGTATAATGTTAACGTTTACCCCACCTCCTCAGAGGAGCAGGATGGTGACAGCAGTCTGTCGCTGAAGCTGCTCCTCTGTCTGGAGATGATCCTGTTCAGAGGATGCAGTGGATTCTCCTTGATTGACAGGAGACGGCTCAGCACCCGTCTCTCTACCACGTATGTCAAACTGTCCAGCTCCGTGCCTACAATAGAGCCTGCCTTCCACACCAGTTTGTCCAGGCGTGAGGTGTCCTTCTTCTTTATGCTGCCTCCCCAGCAAACCACCGTGTAGAAGAGGGCGCTCGCCACAGCCATCTGATAGAACATCTGCAGCATCTTATTGCAGATGTTGAAGGACGCCAGCCTTCTAAGAAAGTATAGTCGGGTCTGTCCCCTCTTGCACAGAGCATCAGTATTGGCAGTCCAGTCCAATTTATCACCCTGCTGCACTCCCAGGTATTTATAGGTCTTCACCCTCTGCACACAGTCACCTCTGATGATCAAAGGGTCCATGAGGGGCCTGGGCCTCCTAAAATCCACCACCAGCTCCTTGGTTTTGCTGGTGTTCAGTTGTAGGTGGCATGAGTTGCACCATTTAACAAAGTCCTTGATTAGGTTCCTATACTCTTCCTCCTGCCCACTCCTGATGCAGCCCATGACAGCAGTGTCGTTAGTGAACTTTTGCACGTGGTAGGACTCCGGGTTATATTGGAAAACTTCTTTTATGTAAACTGTTATCAGAGAGCAAAACACAAGGTTGAATGTTATCTACAATCTTATTTTTTAATGAAGAATGTGCAGTTACAAGTTAAGTCAAGATGTCCCAGTTTAACACACAGGGGGTTTCAAGCACTTTTTTCTTTTCCCTTACATGAATTAACCAATTAAGTTTAACCTGATTAAAACTAAGCTAATACTCATAACGTTTCTTCAGTTCTTCTCACTTGATTGCAAACTAGACGCGTGCTTAACCATTTCCTGTAAGAACTTCAAGAATGGGGGTAGCAAGTGGGGGACGTCCCCAGGCCCCACCCCTAAGGGGGCTCCGCTTTTAAGGTCCACGTGTCCCATTCAAGTGGATTTGTCAAGTTATATTCTCCAGTATATATATATTTGAGATGCTTCTAAGAGAGGAACCCTTATCTCATATCGAGACTCAGAGTATACTTGCAATTTGGGTACTGCTAATTTCCACATGACACCGCATCGCATTTCACACTGTCGTGGTATTGTCATGAATTATGAATTGCGCTTTTTTAATAGATTATATAATTCTTTTGATAAAGTTTATGTGTTATCTTGCAAAAATTTAGCTGAATACTATAATAAGAAAATCTGGTGTATGTTAACATTATTTTTTATTAAATTCGCAACTTTATATAGTCCACACATATTGATAACAGATTTGACGTAAACAGCCTCGCGTGGGGTTGGTCAGCCCGAGGCGACACCCCTAAGGCCACCTCTGAATAACTCACTAGAAAGCCGAAAGCAAAAAAGTGCATAGTATTACAGGCAGAGGCAGGTGATATCATTGAAAAATCACACAATAACTATTTCAAAATAATGTAATATTTTTGTGAATTAGTGTCATACTTTTGCAAATTAACACAATATTTTTTTTTGAGTGGCAGGAATAAGCTTCTATAGTCATGAACAGATTGTTATAAAGAAAATTAGATTTTTTTTCCAATTTGGATACTCTCACACATAATTTAGTATTTCTCTTGGAAATCTTGCAGTCCTACAATGTTCCATGGTGCAGCCCACTCAAATTAAAGATTTTAACCTTCCTTAATGTGGTTTTGTTCCCATTGTCTCACTCCCATTCTTTTTATCTCTCAAACTCCATGTCACCATTCACACCCACTGTGCCATAACCAGCTTTTTTATCTATGTTGATCTGATTGTTGATTTTATCTTATGCAGTTTCCACTGTTTCTGCACCCCTTTTTCTTTTTCAGAAGTCTGTATAATACATTTTATTAAAAACATTCTAAAAAGGGGAAAATAGATATTTTATGTAGATTTTATATTCTCACAGCAGAAATCCTGCAGAAATTAAGCACTACATGCCTCCAATACCAATCCAGCCCCATTAAGAGCCCCGAAGTTCAGGATATGTTACAATGGACAGGACAGGACCCCAACGGCACAATGTGGGAAGAAACACAGCAGAAATACTAAAGTTAAAAGATACTGCTATGACCAACGGACATCCGAGCCTGGACTACACATAGTATTTATGCTTCAACTTCATAGTTAGAGTGTATTGACTACAAACTTATGAAGAGCTGCAATCTTTTTACTCAAAGACAGTCCTTAACTTGAGATGGCCAAATGTTTAGTAAGAAAATAATTAGCATTTTTATCTTTGCAGATTTTAATATGTTTGACATTCTAATTGGTGATTAGTAAGAAAAAAATAATTTTCTTATTCCATTTCTTGTGTTAGATTTGAACTTCATTTTTATAAATATAAAACATTCATTTTTTGTAAGGGATCATATTACTACATTAAACCAATTTTATTCTGTATGTTTATTTAATGTGGTTAATTACAATTTATTTACTTATAGAACAGCTCTTTCTTTGTAAAAAATTTAAGAATACAAATTTTTATTTCCTTGTTACGGAAACTATAGATAATAGGATTTATCATGGGCGGTAGTACAGTGCCAACAATAACCATTACATTATATGCTTCTGTTGATAACTTCACGCCAGCTCCTGGCAGTATATATGAGAGCAACAGAGGAACATAAAACAGCCCAACCACAAGGAGATGAGTTAGACACGTGCTGAAGACTTTCCTCTTCCCCTCATCTGATATCTTCAGTGCTGCCAGTATTACCCGACTATAGGAAAAGAGAATTAGTCCTAATGAAGAGACGCCAACGGTAAAAACAGCACCAGAAACAAGTAATAAATACTTGGGGCTTTCATTGCAGGAAATATGAACCATTGTTGCATAATCACAGAAGCAATAAGGGAGGATGTTGGTGCGACAGAAGGAGAGTTCTCCAACAAAAAATAGCAATGGTAATTTTAAAGCAATTGCAAAAATGTTGAGGACTGAGACACCAACACAAACAGTTTTATTGGTAATGAGTGAATGATACCTCAAGGGGTGTACAACAGCAATGTAGCGATCCACTGCCATAAAACACAAAAGCAAGGCCTCCATCTCTTCTGCGTGAAAAACAGTAAACATCTGCAGCACACAGGCTCCATACGGCACTGCTGAAGAGTCGAGGAGGAGGATAGAAAGCATTTTTGGAATCAGAACGGTGGTGTTAGCAATGTCAATGGTGGCCAAGGTGAAAATATAAAGATACATCGGTGCATGAAGATGATGGTTTGTGATTATCACCATTATAACAAGTAGATTGCCAAGCATGGATGTCATGAATATTATTGTAAGGGCAGAAATGACACCACTTCTCTGGTCAGACTCAATTGCACAATGCAGAATAAATTCTGATACACCGTAGGATGTGTTGCTCATTCTTGTGGAGCCTGTAAAAAGTAAAAGAAATCTGTTAATATAGTCTGTCTTGAGTCGGGGAAGTGACCGCTCTGTCAAGGTTAAGAAAGTAAGTAGTGTGCCGTGTTTAGAGTAACGCAAGCAACATTTCAACAACATGGAGCTAGTATTATACAAGAGGCCCTTATAGGCAAACCAGTGAGCTGAACATATCCCCAGGCATGGAATGCATTATATATTTAAGGAAGAGTGGGTAGCATGACTACCCGGTGTTGCATCCGAATCTGAGTCACTGAAGGTGTAGGGTTTGTGTGTTTGTCCAATGTCTCTGGGGCTGATACGTAAGTATCTGGGAACTCTAAACTTGTCCATTGTACTTTTTGATATATGAGGGTGGGCTTATTTCTTTAGAATGTCGTCTCATTCAGGGTGGGTTCCTGATGTTACCAAAATATTCTCTATTGCTGACTGGTGTTTATTCAGTTTTTAATTTACATGTTCTATTTCTGTTCACAGACGTTTCCTCCCGTAGTCTAAAGGCATGCCACAAGAGAGCTTGACAAGTCAAAATTGTGTTGGCAAGAGGCAATTGTCCCATGCAGGTCTTCTTTCAGGTCACAAAGGATTCTGCATTGTATTGTGCAAGGAATGTTTCTTTGTATTTCTGTAGGTGAAAATTTTTAAATCATTTTTTTGAAAACCATAATATGAGTATGGGAATGTATCATAAACAATGATGTGTATATTTACATATACATATGTATACACACTATTTATACACATCTTAAATGTATAAATATATTTACATGTATCACTCAATTATTACATGGAAATATTTGAATATGTAGATTTTTTTTGATTGAAATGGATGAATATATATATATTGTATATTTACACAAAAAATATATGCATATACACACTACAAGTAAGTCCAAGGAATAACCTGACATGAAACAAAGGAGAGCGAAAACTTCCAGAGGTTAAACAAAAAAGTTTAAGTTTCTACCTTAGCTTTTTTTGCAGCTTCTCTAAAGAGATTTATTATGGTTGGCATAGCAACACAGTTTGTTCCAACATTGCTTTTATAAAGACAGAGGGTTTCTAAGTAATCAAAAAAATTCGGGCCACTTGCAGGAATTGTTTGTATCAATTTTCAAGGCCTCATTTAATTTCCATTTCTGAAGAAAATGTGTAAATCGTTAACCCATTACTTGTTTCCAGATGAGGACCTTTTTGTGTTACAGTGTTTTATTAGTTTTTGGTAACTAAAACATTTTTTTAGCCTCTGGAATTTAACACATAGCTTTGTACCATTTTAGGCTATTTACTAGACTTGAACTGCTTAAAGGTGAATACAAACTGGAAAAATTGGGGCGTTATAAAACATTTCACCGATAGTAGATGCATGTACAGTATATACACACACCGATTATACAAAACATTAAAACCACCTGCTTAATATTTTGTAGGTTCTGTCATTGAGGCATGCACTCCACAAGACCTGTGAAGGTGTCCTGTAAAATCTGATACCAAGATGTTAGCAGCAGATCCTTTAAATCCAGTATGTTGTAGGATGGGGCTACCAAGGATCCAACTTGCTTTTACGGCACACTCCACAGATGCTTGATTGGATTGAGATCTGGAGAATTTGGAAGTCAAGTCAACACCTTGAACTCTTTGTCATGTTCTTCAAACAAATTCTGAACAATTTTTGCAGTGTGGCAAGGCAAGGCACATTATCAACTGAAATAGGACACTGTCATAAGGGGTTTATGTTGTCTACAGCAATTTTTAGATAGGGGCTATATGTTAGAGTAGCATTCATGTGAATACCAGAACCCAAGATTTCTACGCAGAACATTGCCTAGAGCATCCGAATACTTCTGCTGGCTTGCCTTCTTTCCGTAGTGCATCCTGCTGTCATCTTTTCCCCAGGAAAATAAAGGTTGTTGAGTCTCATGGTTTAGGGGAAGGCTACAAAAAGCCATCTCAGAGGTTTAAACTGTCAGTTTCAACTGTAAGGAATGGAATCAGGAAATGGAAGGCCACAGGCACAGTTGTTGTTAAACCCAGCAGGTCTGGCAGGCCAAGACAAATACAGGAGCGGCATATGCAGAGGCAGGATTGTGAGAATGTTTACAGACAACCTACAGATCACCTCCAAAGACCTGCAAGAACATCTTGCTGCAGATGGTGTATCTGTACATCGTTCTACAATTCAGTGAAATTTACACAAAGAACATCTGTATGGCAGGGTGATGAGAAAAAAGCCACAAACAGAGTCGGTTGTTATATGCAAATACTCATTTAGACAAGCCAGTGCTTTGGACTGATGAGACAAAAATTGAGTTATTTGGTCATAACAAAAAGCTCTTTGCAGAACACGGCATTCCAAGAAAAACACCTGCTACTTTCTGTCAAATTTGGTGGAGGTTCTATCATGCTGTGGGGCTGTGTGGCTAGTTCGGGAACTGGGGCCCAATGAATTTAATCTAATATCAACAAATTCTTCAGGATAATGTTCAAGCATCAGTCACAAAGTTGAACTTACGCAGGGTTCGGATATTCCAACAAGACAATGACCCAAAACACAGTTTGAAATCTACAAAGGCATTCATGCAGAGGGAGAAGTACGATGTTCTGGAATGGCCGTCACAGTCCCCTGACATGAATATCATCGAAAATCTATGGGATGATTTGAAGCAGGCTGTCCATGCTCGGCAGCCATCACATTTAACTGAACTGGAGAGATTTTGTATGGAATAATGGTCAAAAATACCTCCATCCAGAATCCAGACTCTCATCACAGGCTATAGGAGGCATGCGTCTGGAGGCTCAAAGGAGCAAAAGGAGGCTCAACTAAGCATTGATGTAATATCTCTGTTGCGGTGCCCAAATTTATGCACCTGTCTAATTTTGTTATGATGCATATTGCATATTTTCTGTTAATCCAATAAACTTAATGTCACTGCTGAAATACTACTGTTTTCATAAGGCATGTCATATATTAAAATGAAGTTGCTACTTTGAAAGCTCAGCCAATGATAAACAAAATTTCAAAGAATTAAGGGGGGTTCCCAAACTTTTTCATATGACTGTATGTATATTTTTTTCCAAATGTAAGACAAAAACCTGTGTCTTCTAGGGCCCAATGACAGGAATACTAACAGACTAACATGGCCAACTAAGATATTACCATTGTTATCTGCGGCAGAGATGACATCAACCAATACAAAGACCTCTAAAGCCTGTAAGCCCCTCTCTCAATGACCAGCTTGGTTGATTCCAGTGCCACATAAAGGCTAGATTCAGTATTTTTCAAGTTAAAACTATTTGTTCACAAACATGTTATACATTAATTTGTCCTATGAAATTTTGTTAAAAAGTAAAGAATTTTTTTATACTTTCCAAAATAAAAAGCCTGTTGCTGCATTTTAGAATGGCGATGAATGGCGTGAGTACAAAATGTGAAAAGAAAAGCCTTAAATCTTACTGAAAACATCCATCCTAGCAAAGAGATTGATGTTAAGATTGCACACGTATTGTAAAACAGTGTATACATGTCATTTTAGGAAGGAAAAAAGAGAAAACTTTTTTTTTTTCCATTCATCTGTTTTAAAAGGAGACCTTGTCTCTCTCTACAGTGATCTTTTAGTCACAGGGGAATTATTTCCTCTGGATATCCAGTTTATTTCAAAAACTCCTTTTTTGCCATTGTTATAATTAACATTTCAGCCAAGATGTGAATTACTGTCTCTTTTCTGTAACACATCTATATGAAAATCACTGTAAAAATGTTACACTTTATAATTATTCACAGACTATCAGTCTGTGTTATACAAATAATTAATGGTTGATTTAAAATGACAATGAATCGCATCACAGAACTGTCTCATCCTATTAGTGAAACAGTGAAAGTTACTCATTACTTGTACTTAATCAAATGCACCTTCAGTTGTTTTTTATTATATCCACAACAAGAGGAAATCAGCATATACTGTACAATAAAATTTGATAACAGCTTTTGGCGCCTTAAATCAGTTTCATTATGCTCTATAGCATAATCTGCCTTTTTCGTTTTCTCAGTATTATTTTATTCTCTTTTCAAACAAGTCACCATATAAAGTGTTAATTAGCACTGTGAACTTTGCACCAACAAATAAATGGCCTTGACTTTTTGAAAAAAGATGAGGCTTTGATAAAAAAAGGAAATGCAGTGTAAATCGTTCCGATCAGATTTACTGTTATGTGAACAAAATATAATTAATCTCTTAAATGCACACTTTACTGACATGCAGCATGCTGCAACTCAAAGTTAATCTCAGTCCGGAGGCTATGTGAAAAATAACATCACAGAATGTAATGGGCAAAAAGCAGACCCCTGCCAAAAGCAATACACTCCGTGGGCTCATGGTTTCAGTTCGGTAAAATCATATATAAAATCGACAGGAATGGCATTATAATATTTTTCACACAATTTGGAGTAATTAATACACAATCGACACTAGTTTGTATGTGGAGAAAGGAGAAGATAAGGACCAAAATAATAAGCTGATCAAAAAAATTAAAGGACCACTTTGAAACATCACTTCTCAATGGGAAAAAACCTGCTAGACATCTCTACTGATGTGGACTGGGTAATGTGTTAGGAATGAAAGGATACCACATTGCTTGATGGAAATGAAAATTATTAACCTACAGAGGGCTGAATTCAAAGACAACCTGAAAATCAAAGTGAAAAAATGATGCGACAGACAAGCCCATTTTGACGAAATTTCATTGCAGCAACTCCAAATCGTACTCAGTAGTTTGTAAGTCCCCCCGCCCCCACCTCCCACATGCTTTGTATGCATGCCTGACAATGGTGGGGTGGGCATGCTCCTAATGAGATGACAAATGTTGTCCTGGGGGATCTCCTCCCAGATCTGCACCAGGGCATCACTGAACAATCTGAGGTGCAACCTGGTGGCGTCAGATGGACTGAAACATAATGTCCCAGAGGTGTTCTATTGGATTGAGGTCCGGAGAGTGAGTATAGGGGCCAGTGAATGGTATCAATTCCTTCATCCTCCAGGAACTGCCTGCATTTCCTCGCCACATGAGACTGGGCATTGTTGTGCACCAGAAGGAACCCAGGAGCCACTGCACCAGCATAGGGTCTGACAATGGGTCCAAGGATTTCATCCTGATACCTAATGGCAGTCTAACCTGTAGAGGTCTGTGCGTACCTCCATGGATATGCCTCTTTAGACCATCACTGACCCACCACCAAACCGCTCATGCTGAACGATGTTACAGGCAGCATAATGTTCTCCATGGCTTCTCCAGACCCTTTCACGTCTATCACATGTACTCAGGGTGAACCTTCTCTCATCTGTGAAATGCATAGTGCACCAGTGGTGGACCTGCCAGTTCTGGTATTCTATGGCAAATGCCAATTGAGCTCCACAGTGTGCACTGCCAGGCAGTGAGCACAGGGTCCACTAGAGGACGTCGGGCCATCAGGCCACCCTCATGAAGTCTGTTTCTGATTGTTTGGTCAGAGACTTTCACACCAGTGGCCTGCCTGCTGGAGGTCATTTTGTAGGCTTTGGCAGGGCTCATCATGTTGCTAATTGCCCAAAGGAGCAGATACCAGTCCTGATGATGGGTTAAGGACCTTCTACGGCCTGTCCAGCTCTCCTATAGTAACTGTCTGTCTCCTGGAATCTCCTCCATGTCCTTGAGACTGTGTTGGGAGACACAGCAAACCTTCTGGCAATGGCACATATTGATATGCCATCCTGGAGAAGTTGGACTACCTGTGCTAGCTCTGTAGGTTCCAGGTATCACCTCATGTTACCAGTAGTGACACTGACTGTAGCCAAATGCAAAACGAGTGAAAAAACAGTCAGAAAAAACGAGAAGGAAAAAATGCCATTGGCCTCAACCTGTTAAACCATTCATTCCTGTTTTGGGGGTCGTCTCATTGTTGCGCCTCTATTGTACCTGTTGTTCTTTTCATTAACACCAAAGCAGCTGAAACTGATTAACAACCCCCTCTGCTACTTAACTGACTAGATCAATAGCCCAGAAGTTTCATTGACTTGATGCTATACTCTCATTAAAAAGTCTTCCTTTAATTTCTTTGAGCGGTATATATAACATTGACTGTAAAATATAAAACTTATCCTTTAAAAGTCACCCAAAAAGCTAATGGCCTTATTGCGGGTTGGTCGGCGTAGTAGACACTGTTATGAAAAAAAAAACTTTTCTCCATCTTGAAAGAAGGCAGTCACAGAGCCCAGATGAGAATGCAGAACTTTTCTTTATTTGCACAGAGTTATGCACAAACGTCTCAGTCCATGGAGTGAGCAATCAATAAGACAATAATCCTCTTTTATACTTTTCTATTACCTTTATATCATCTAATTTATCATGTCATCTGACTCTTAATATGCAGAACTTGATCACCTTCTCCGATGTTTGCGGATCATTCTATTGATCTTATCACCATTTCATAAGAGGGGTGTATGGGCTTACCCATGAGCTTATACTCACTTTCTAAAGGGGTGTTCATTACTTATTTACCTCATTCTAAACTACAAAAATCAAGCTGGTAGTTTCTCTAAGTTAAGGCAGAGCTCTCATGTGCTTAAGCTTTAAGTTACATTTAGTTAACCCTTAAGTTACCTTCAGTCCTTTTCCTAAATATTTAATAATTAATTCTACTATGGCTTTATCTATATATACTTGCAATAAATTGTAAAAGATTATATATTAACTAAATATTCCATAACACATGGGGTATTGACAAGTTTCCCAGAGGGAAAAACCACAGATTACCCCAACACTTTCACAAACAAACAAAACAACAAACTTTTAATTGTGTTTTTCTGAACATGACAAACAAATACTATATATACATGACAAAATAAATGTATGTATGTATACAGTATATACACAAACATATAGTATTCACTGGCCTTAAAAGGTAAGCAGCAGCAGTAAATTGCAAAAACAGGTACAATACTGTAAACTAATGCAGCTCACCTTTAAGTACCTCTGGGGACAAAAGCTGGAAACACTGGTCTGCAGAAATATTTTTTCACTCCCATCAGACCTTGTAGTTTTTCCTGATAGATTTGAAATCTGGCAAATGAATTGCTCTAGCACATCCAGATTTTGACAGATGAAGGTTTAAAATGAAAAAACACTGTTTTAGAGAAAAAAGTAATATTTTTAAAATGAATTAATTAGTCTTGAATCAATTTAATTTCAAATATAAATGTTTTAAATATTATTACTTAGAAAAAAAAGTCAAATGGTACATTTTGTTTTGTTCTTATACTCTTCTGAAGGTATTTCCGGGAGGAATGACCAACAGACGGTAAGTTTTGTTGTTTCAGTAAAGGATGGCTGTTTGTTCTTTTACCATTTGCTCACCTGCTACCTGGTCTAGACAAGTGATACATCAAACCTTTACAGAAAATTCAATTAAACAATTGTCTTCTGTACAATAAAAAGCATCTTTCAAATATTCTAAACTTAAATTACCATATATTTTGAAGAAATAAGAAGAGAGAAAAAATGACTAATTGAGAATGAAAAATGTGTAGTAAATACAATACTTGATTTGGGGATTTTTCCATCTTACCTAACATTAAGAACTAAAAACACTGCCTTTGTCCAGATCAGCATATGCTTCAGATAATATTCTGAGCATGTCATAAAACTGATGTAAATTGTTTTTTAAAAATTACCAATTTTTTCCTAAACTGTATTTCTCAATAAAATGTAATATCTTGCAGGAATAGTTTGTGGTAGAGAAATTACAATTTCAAAATGGATCAAGTACACCTAATCAATAAAGCACACCTTTTACATTTTGTAATGTTTATTGTAACAAACGTATCATATTTTGTACTTTCATGCCTTTTTTAAATTTTTATTTATTTTACTTGAAGTAAGAGAGGGGAGCCAAGAGCGTGGGCAAAAAATAATTAGAAACAAAAAAAAGAGAGAGAAAATGTCCTTTTACCCCAAAAGAAATGCTTATTCTAAAATGTTATTAATTAGATCTTGCCCTATTAGTAACAAAGGTTTTCAACAGATCCTCTAAATTTTTTTTACAATTTCAAATAATATAAAACATCAATTACCCACTGATTTATAAAAGATGGATTGGGATTCATGCAGTTAAGCAGAATAAGTTTGCGTGTTAGTTGTGTGGTGTTGACTGTTACAATTCATTTGTCCCTCTGCACCAGAACATAGCTGTTAATGGGTTACGTGTGATTGTGACACCAAGGCTGTCTAATAGGCATCTGAAGAATTTTGTACAAAATGATGTTAATGTGTTGCACTCCCGAAACACGTGGCCCAGTGAAGCTGGAATTTTGATTGTAAAGTTTGCAAGATGGAGCTTGTCCTGGATACATTCTGGACAAGCAGTGGAAGGTGGTCATGCATAGAGTACATCTCAGCTCTATATTCACAAAGCATTCAAATAATTTAAACTTAAAGTCTGTCATTGATCACATTTACTTCATTTAAAATATTATTGAGATACTGTCTGAGTCTGCAAGACTGATCAATATTTCTTCTGAAACAGAAATAGGTGCAAAGCGTGAACAATTGTGTAGGTTTCTTTTAGAAAAATTTCTGATTTGAACGTAGTGGAAAAGTTGTGTAGCTGGGCAGTTAAATTTTGAAGTTAGGGTTCATAAGATGCAAAAACATTATTTAATACACAATAATTAATTATTATTTATTATTAACATTATTATTTATATAGAGTCTCTAAGTTTCTTAATCCCTGGTGTTTTCCATGAATTAAATACTGCAGTAATTCTATGACATAGCAGACACTAAGGTAGTTTGTTTCACTGCATGCAAATTCTTCTTCCGATGTTCTCTTAAATGTGCCGTAGTTTCTCTGAAATTTTGTGTTTCGCCATTTTCTTGTCATTGTTACCAGTAGCTATTTAAAGTTGAAATGCTATTCGGATATCTCAAAATGTAAAGCATACCATTTCTAAAATCAGGAAATCTTTTGAGATATCTTAAAATGCATTTCATATCTCTTAAAATAATAGTATTTTCAGGTATCTGTAAATCTTTTTGAGATATCTTAACATGCAGTTTGAGAAAATGATTAATATACATTTGATGCATTTTATAAGGCAAAATGTAACATGAAAGGTTATTACCTTTGAAATTAATCCATGAGCGTACTTCACTTCAGGTAATGTTTTTCACTTACAATAACTTGTAGTTAGGATTTGCTGTTGACTCGGGTTCTCTCATCTTAATCGTCTTCCATACTTGATTAAAAAAAATATTATACACATTTTTAAAAAAGACAGCTACAGGTTCTAAATGTAACACATCACAGAAAGCATGTGCAAGAAAAAAAATTAAAATTCATGCGTAAAAAGCACACAGTTATGTTTTAGACTCTCTACACAGTGTTTATAACTACATTTAACACAACCTATCTCCCTGTGAGATTATTCAGACCATGATGCCCAGAGATTTGAGACGTGGGGGAATATTTAATGAATGCAAGTGACCCCGTTGTTTATATCATTAAGTCGGTCTTGTACTTTTAACTGCAACTATTCAAAAGGCATTTGTGTACGGCTGACAATTTATATGTATATTTTATTAAAATTATTTTTTATTCCTGTCCTGCGGTGGGTTGGCACCCTGCCCAGGATTGGTTCCTGCCTTGTGCCCTGTGTTGGCTGGGATTGGCTCCAGCAGACCCCCGTGACCCTATTCGGATTCAGCGGGTTAGACAATGGATGGATGGATGGATTTTTCATTCCAAAGCAACTTCTACATAGCAAGTATGGAATTCTGTTGTTTTTATTTTTCTGCAAATGGAGTACTGGTATAGCACCATTCTGGATTTGTTTCTATTTAATATGCTAAAGCAGGGAATGGCATTGTTGGCTCACAGTAAGGAGACAAGTGTTCACATCCTGGGTCCTCCCTGAATGGAGTTTACATGTTCTCTTTGTGTCTTCCTGCATTTCCTCTGAGTACTCCAGGTTTCTCCCACAATCCAGTGACATACTGGTTAGATGGATTAGAAGTTGTATATTGGATCTTGGTGGTTGTGTGGGTGTGAGTGCCTTCTCTTTGTGATGAACGGATGTGCCCTGTGCTTGCTAAATTGGACTCCAGCTCCCCCAGAACCCCACTTAGTATGAAGCAGGTTACAAAATGGTATGGTATAGTACAGTATGGTATGCTAAAGACAGCAATTCATTTGAACCACAGGCCTGCACAGCAGCAGATTTCCATCTTAATGCACATACCTTCATCCGTTTTGTCAGACTCTAGGCCACGTAAGTGTAAAAAATGTCAGTGCCATGCAAGTAGGCTACTATCCTAAAAAGATGCATCTTATAAGAGCACTGATAATTAAATTTACATTTTTGTAAGTACCACATCAATGGACCAATTCTGAAGGTGTTTCAGACCTTCTGAGAGCGGACAACATGGACAAAAACAAATAAAAATGAAAGTATTGCGGTGAAACTCTGGCCTGAAAGAATAAACTGCTTTTTTTGGCTGATTGACACTGACCCTTGTGATGGATTGAATATTGTACCTCTCATTTTTCAGTCTTTTATAAATCTAATTTTCTGAATAAATGTATGTAAATCAAAATAGACAATATTTCTTTTTTGATTTTATTGAAATCATACATCATCCATCCATTATCCAACCCTCGATATCCTAACTACAGGGTCACAGGGGTCTGCTGGAGCCAATCCCAAGGCGCAAGGCAGGAAACAGACCCTGGGCAGGGCGCTAGCCCACTGCAGGGCACACACACAAAGCACAATTTAGGATCACCAATGCACCTAACCTGCATGTCTTTGGACTGTGGGAGGAAACCAACGCAGACACGGGGAGAACATGCAAACTCCACCCAGGGAGGACCCGGGAAGTGAACCCCGGTCTACTAACTACGAGGCAGAAGCACTACCCACTGAGCCACCGTGCCGCCCATCACACATCATTCCATACAAATAAATCAATTTTTACAAACATAAGATCGAAAACAAATCAACTGCACCCTTGAGAAAGAGAGCTAAGGCAGCAGAGTAAAACGTAAAGCTAGTAAAAATAAGTAAATAGATGAATTAATAAGTGAATAAAGATAAATGGGGAAGAAAAAGAAATGGGGAGAGAATCTTCTTACTCAGTGCCTTAAATGCTTATTCTAAAATGTTATTGATTAGGTTCTGCCAGGTTTTGAAAAAGTTCTGCACAAGTCCTGTAAGTGAGAATTAGATTTTTTTGCAGTTTCAAATAGTATAAAACATCGGGTACCCACTAACTTAGAATGGGAGAATTAGGATTCTTCCAGTTTAGCAAGATAAGTCTACGTGCCAGTAATAGGGGCAATTACAATTTGTTTGTCCTTCTCCACTTTAAGCCCCTTTGTGAGCCCACCAAACATAGCTGTTAATGGATTAGGAGGGATTGGGACACCAAGGCTGTCTGATAGGCATTTAAAGATTTTGATAGATTTTTGGCAGAATGATATTAATTTGGTGCACATGGTCCAGAACATGTGGCCCAGTGAGGCTGGAACTTGATTGCAACGTTCGCAGGTTGGATCTTACCCTGGAAACGCTTTGGGCAATTTTAAGCAAGACAGATGTGCTTGATATATAATTTTGAGTTGAATAATTGTATGCTTTGCTCATATGGGGCTCAAGTGGATTCTCTACATTGCTACTTTCCACTCTTTTTCTGAGATGTTGAGTGAGAGATCCTTTTCCCACTCTCCTCTTGGATCTTTGAAAGGGAGGGACTGTAAAATGGTTTTATATATTACAGAAATGCTGTCCTCAAGACTAATCAATATTTTTTCCGGCATAGATGGGAGTGGGAGATGAGGAAAATCGGGCAGGTTCTGCTTAACAAAGTTTCTGATTTGAAGGTAGTGAAAGAAATGTGTTACTGGAAAGTTAAATTTATGTAAATCAAAATAGACAATATATTTTTTTTAACATGAATATATATAGAGACATAATCCTACACCATTCTGCATAGAATTACAATCAGGCAAAGAGAGCTTTTGCTCTTCTGATCCACAGGAGATTTCTTTCCTCCCTTAGCTTGCATGCTGACAAAGTACATGTGCAATGCCACTCAAGAAAAGATCTCAGTCGCCCAACGGGAGAAAAACTTTCCAAGACTAAGGTCATAAAGTTTATGGAGCCATTTCTGGACAAAGGCAGAATCGTAACAACAGTTGCGTAGAGTGCGACAGGAGCTTCCACCTATACAGCTAAAGTCATTCGTGTACTGAAGTAGCATTGCACATGTACTTTGTCAGCATGCTCGTCTCGATCCAACACAGGAAGCTCTGCAGTCTACTTGTGACTGGCGATCTGGCTTTTATATAAGTAACATATAAATGTTTTTCATATAAAGACCATCAAAAAATAATCATAAACAGGACATTACACGACTTTGGCTAGTTCTGTAAGCCGTTCTGTTTTGTTGAAGTACATGCATATTGTAGATTCACTGGCAGGATGACGCTCAACCTCTTGCTGTATCCAAACGGTGCCTTTACGCCTGGTGCAGCTGCGTTGTTCTTATCTGTGAGTGGACGTTTCTTGCGGGGAGGACTTCTGTTCTCTTTCTCAGATGTAGAACCCTCATCCACATCTGAGTTCCCCTCTGATATAGCACGTCTTTATTTGAAAACTAACAGTGTCAGATTAGGGGGAACATGAACTTGACTGAGAGAATAAAAGTGAATAATGAAACAAAAAGCTAACATTTACAAATACCATAAATTTACATCATCTGTTACAGACTCAAATAAATCAAATGTATGCTTTTATTCTGTAATCGTAACAATAAGAGCAGCATACTACTCAAAACAGTTAATGCATGAAAGCCCTGGGATCGAACTTGCCACCCCTTGACGTGGAGACAGCAATTCTTACCTCTACACCAGCCAGGCAGACATATGTGTAGGTGTGCATGTGTCATACCCTATCCCAATTTCTTTTACTTTGGTTAAATTCTTGAAAAAAAAGTGCAACTTTTTGTTATACTTGTGTCTTTTGTGAAAGTGTTTATTTGATATTTGGACTTCAGTCATACACTTCATTATACACTTCATGTAAGCATTTGGCTAATTATTAGCAGAAAAAGAAAAATGTTTCTGTTTTAGTTATGTGTTCAACATTTCTTACCTCACATTTCCTGTCATCCTACATTTACACAGATTGTTGTAGACTTGGAACACACATGAAATGTACTGTATGTATTCCAAATAACAATATATTATTTGCCCTATGCAGTTCAAGGCAACTCACACCCAGATAAACAGATATGAACTGGGAGAACTTTGTGTACGACAAGCTTCATCAGTGGGAGATGAGTTAGCAGGCTTCTCCTTGTTGATCAACACATTTACTAAGTATGACGAGAAAAATCAACAGTACCAGGCTGTATAATGAATATAAATGTTAAATATTATCTGACCCTCACGGATCCCCTGAAACCCATCAATGGACCTCAGGTTAAGAACTCCTGTTATAGACGTTGCACTGCACTTATGAACACTTGTTTTGTTTGTTTGGGTTTTTAATAAAAGCACTGAGCACTTTGCCCCTTCCCCTTGCTTTATGTGGTGTCCTCATTTGCCAAGCTCATCCCTCGGAAATGTTATCGCCGGTGGCAGGTTGAAGGGGCTCCCGGTGGGCTCTGGTAGCATAGAGCTGACTCACACCATCACAAGGGGGGATGGATTGATCCCATCACACATTTCTTAACAGACATCTATTTGTTACGTACTTTAATGACATCAAGAGACTTATAGACTTTGATTGAATTATATTATAGACAGGTTTAAAAGTATTTAATTTTAAAAAAGCTAATAGTTTAAATCAGAAATTTCAAAACAAGTCTGTTTATTTTTTTCATCAAATATTTATTAGATGTATACATTGAACAAATAAATAAAGGAATACATAAATAAGGAAATGGACTGTATTTTAATTCATAGAACCCCCCCCCCTTCTTAGGCCATCAGTTCTTAATTTTTAGATGCTGGGGGCTCACAGTGACTGCCTGAGGATGGAATAGGGGTGTGTCGATAATGGCAAATTGGGCAAAGTTAATGTTGAATTACATTATCATCCTAATAAAAACATGAATTGAGTATTGTTTACAGATATAGTCACACACATAAATTAGTACTTAACTTGGATATCTAGCAGCCTACATTGTTCCTCTGTGCAGCCCACTCATGTTGGAGTTTTCGCTCTAATAAACCTCATCTGATGCATTGTCATTCCTGTTGCCTCGCTGCTGCTGTTTTTATATCTCAACCTCCATGAAGACATCCACACCCACTACAACCATACTGACCTGTCAATTTATTTTGATTCATGCAGCTTCTAGTGTTTTTGTTCTTTTTTCAGATCAGCCAGTCAAAAATCAAATAAGTGTAACATTCACTACAGTAGATTTTTAAAGTTTCAATAAAGTCTGTATAATAAACTTAATTTAAGTGTTATAAATATGAAAGATGGCGATTTTGGAGTCCCAGATTGCAGAGGGCACAATGTCAGAGGTCTTCATCTCAAATTAAGCACTGCTTGTCCCCATTCCCAGTCCAGCCTCAGAAACAGTCCAACCAGTTCAGGATTTGTTACAATGCACAGCACAAGGCAACCAATGAGAAAGGAGCGGCACCCAGACATCACTCAATGAGAAGAAACACAGAAGAAATTTTAAACTAAAACTGAAAGATACGGCTGCAACCAATGGGCATCCTAGCCTGCATCACCTGTAGTGTTTAGACTTCAACTTCATATTTAGAGTAAAGTATTTTTTTTAGCTTTGTATGGGCAAGTGATTAGGGAGAAAAGAACCTTGTGTGTTCTTCTTTCAAGATTTTTGAGATAAAACTGGCAGACCCCAAGTCCTTGATAGAGGGACAGAGGTCAGTGGGACAGTAAGAGATGCAGACACAGAAGTGTAATTTGACAAAAGCTGCAATTTATTGTGCAATAAATAGCTAAAACTGTCCCAAAAATTGTGCTTAGCAAAAAAGGCATAGGAAAAAAAATCCAAGAGCTTATAGAATGTACTAAAAATGCAAAAACAAAATATCTCAAGCAACAAAACAAACAAAAATATTGTGAAAATTGCACCCATCCAATTGTTGTTCCATCAGGATGCTTCACTCCCTTCAAATTTCTATTATTAACAGACTCCTGGACTGAAGTAACCCCGGATTTCATACCCAAATTTGATATGACCCCATATGCTACTTTTCCAACAGACTTTTATAAGTTCACGTAGCAATCAGCTGACAAGGGTCCTGGACACCCATTCCCTAGTCACGCATCCCCTGCCCCTTTAAACCAGGGAGCTATCTGTGCGTGCACGCTCACGTGTTCACCAGATGGCACTCGTTCTCGCTCACATACTCTTCCAAACACCTGCACAGGGCTTCTTCAACTGCGCCTCCTCAGCTGACAACCAAAGCAGCAAAAAAAATTAAAACAAATGCCGTCTTTAAGGCCTTATTGCAGTGCCCTATCTTGCTGTCTTGAAACCCCTGGCAGCAAGCAAGGGCCTGCGGAGGAAATGGATGAGCGTTTGCTGATACAACTCCCCGAGAGCCCATCGAGGAGAGACGCCACCAACGCCATCTAAAATCCTTCCAAGATGCATCACCCGGTGACCGCTCACATTTTCCTACACTCCTTCATGAACACCAGAAAGGATGCAGGAACGTGGCATTTCTCAAAATTTTATTTATATTACCGAGGATGGACAGGGCACAGTTAATTATACTCATCAGGACTGTCCTTCAAGAAGCTGATAAAGGCTAATATACACCTAAATTGTGGTGAAGGGAGTTACATCTTTACAAATGCACAGCACAAGGCAACCAATGAGAAAGGAGCAGCACCCAGACACCACCGAATGAGAAGAAGCACAGAAGAAATTCTAAACTAAAATTGAAAGATATAGCTGTAACCAACGGGCATCCTAGTCTGGACCAGCTGTAGTGTTTATGCGTCAACTTCATATTTAGAGTGCAGTGACTGTAATTTATTGAAAGCTGCAAATATTTTATTCAATGGCAGTTTTTAGCTTTGAATGGCCAGGTGATTAGAGAGAAAAGGACCGTGTGTGTTCTTCTTTCCATCCATCCATCCATTTTCCAACCCCCTATATC
This sequence comes from Polypterus senegalus, assembly GCF_016835505.1. Taxonomy (NCBI): domain Eukaryota; kingdom Metazoa; phylum Chordata; class Cladistia; order Polypteriformes; family Polypteridae; genus Polypterus; species Polypterus senegalus. The sequence goes on from NC_053155.1 coordinate 16,352,233, forward strand.
CTAACACAGGGTCACGGGGGTCTGCTGGAGCCAATCCCAGCCACCGCAGGGTGCAAGGCGGGAACCAATACTGGGCAGGGTGCCAACCCACTGCAGGACACACACACCAAGCACAATTGAGGATTGCCAATGCACCTAACCTGCATGTCTTTGGACTGTGGGAGGAAACCCACGCAGACACAGGGAGAACATGCAGACTCCACGCAGGAAGGACCCAGGAAGCAAACCCAGGTCCCCTTAATGTGAGGCAGCAGTGCTACCACTGCGCCATCGTGTCGCCCGTGTTCTTCTTTTGAGATTTTAATTTTCTGGATGCTCACATTGGTGTTTAGTAAGAAAAAAACATTTTATTATTACATTTCTTAGGTTGGAATTGAATTTCTGTGTATTGATTATCCATTAAAAATAAAACATTCAGTATTTGTAAGTCACCATAATACTACATCCACGCCATAGTTTTCTGCTGTCTATTTACTTATTGTGGGTAATTACAATTTTTTTACTAATAAAACAGTTCTTTTCCTAGTAAAAATTCTATGAATGCATACATTTATCTCCTTGTTACGGAAACTGTAGATGATGGGATTCATGGTGGGTGGTAGTACATTTCCTACAATAACCATTACATTATATACCTCTGTTGATAGCTTTACCCCAGCTCCTGGTAGTACATACGAGAGCATCAGAGGAACATAAAACAGCCCAACCACAAGGAGATGAGTTAGACACGTGCTGAAGACTTTCCTCTTCCGCTCATCTGATATCTTCAGTGCTGCCAGTATTACCCGACTATAGGAAAAGAGAATTGGTCCTAATGAAGAGACGCCAACTGAAAAAACAGCACCAGACAGAAGTGATAAATACTTGGGGTTCTCATTGCAGGAAATATGAACCATTGTTGCATAATCACAGAAGCAATAGGGAAGGATGTTGGTGCGACAGAAGGAGAGTTCTCCAACAAAAAATAGAAAAGGTAAGATGACAGTAATACCAAAAATGTTAAGAATTAAAACACCAACACAAACAGTCCTGTTGGTAATAAGTGAGTGATACCTCAAAGGGTGTACAATAGCTATGTAGCGATCCACTGCCATAAAACACAAAAGTAAGGCCTCCATCTCTTCTGCGTGAAAAACAATAAACATCTGCAGCATACAGGCTCCATAAGGCACTGCTGAAGAGTCGAGGAGAAGGATAGAAAGCATTTTTGGAATCAGAACGGTGCTGTTAGCAATGTCAATAGAGGCTAAGGTGAAAATGTAAAGATACATTGGTGCATGGAGATGACGATTTGTGATTATCACCATAATAACAAGTAGATTTCCAAACATGGATGTCATGAATATTATTGTAAGGGCAGAAATGACACCACTTCTCTGGTCAGACTCAATTGCACAATGCAGAATAAATTCTGATACACCGTAGGATGTGTTTCTCATTCTTGTGGAGCCTGTAAAAAGTAAAAGGAATCTGTTAATATAGTCTGTCTTGAGTCTGGGAACTGTCTAATTAAATTTCAACAAAACTTGAAAAATGGGAGAATTTATCCATCCATCCATTATCCAACTGCATTACCCTATATATATCTCTATATATAATCTTCATTTGAATCTTGATCTTTGTCCGCAAATGAATTAGAAGAAGAAGCACTAGATGGCAGTAGAGAGACAGCTAAAACATAGGCATTGTATTAAGAATCTCCTCCAGGCTTACACTACTGAAGACTGTAGTACTCCAGTCACACCTCAAAACACAGACATTCAAACTAAACAAATTGTTGTGCTTTAAATTAACTAGAGAGATCTTCATTTAGATCTTGATCTTTGTTTGTCCGCGAATTCCACGCATGCGTAGACCACCTTCCAGTTTAGTATGTTGTTGTTACTCACGGATGTCAACAATGTGCCGGAATAACGAAAGTGGTGGTGGACAGTGTTACTCTGGTTAGCTCCTGAGGCCTGTTTAGAGAATGAGATTGCCGAAGATAAAAGGTACGTGCCTTTGTAAGATATGAGTGAAAGAAAGACAGTGGGTCAAATGAATGACAACGTAACAGCACGTTCCGGAAATGATTATTGTTATGTTGTAGCCGGCGAGTGCTGCGCGTCTCACAGTTGTACCGTGGCTTGCTCACATGTCAGTGAAGTGATCCCTATTTATGCTTTAAAGAGCCTGCTTTTAAGATGCTTTTAAATCCCCTTGGGATTAATAAAGTATCTATCTATCTCTATCTGATACCTTTGTGTCCCCCTTTTATAACCATTGCTCCGTGTATATTGCCTTACTCTTTGGATTGCCACAAAGCAACCTGCGAGATTGGAGAAAGGTTGAGAAGACATTGTGAGAAGAAACAATAGCGTTGTGAAAATGAGATGGACTATGAACGGACAGAAGCAGAAATGCTCCCACACCACCACATAATTACGATTTGGACAGTGATTCCGAGAAGGCCATTCCTATTGAATCAATATCCAAGGGTTTTCTTTTGTAATTTTGTTTCCCTTATAAAAAATCATAATGCTGTGTGACGAAGGGCCCAGTTCATGACTGGCAGTCGCATTTAAACAGGGAGCCCTTCACAGACAACTTTAACACGCGCAATGTAGTTGGGCGCACATGGCTAGTATATATATATATATATACAGTAATACCCCAGTTAACGCTTGTGGAAAAATAAAAATCAGTTATTGATCAAATCTGGTGTGCGTGACAAGGGCCACGAGAAGTCTGTCTTGCGACAAGTGCAGCTTCTGTTTTCTGTAACGAACAAGAAGTTACAAGTGCCCAACTGATGACCTTTAAAATTGTGTAACTACTGATCCAAACAAAATTATTGTAAAGATGTAATGTCTTGAAATTCTTGTGCAACTAAAGTCATAAGGTCAAATTTTGCTTAGCATTATAAAAGATTTAGGACACCGACACCTGGGTGCAGATGAAGGGCAGGTGTCCTAGGACTGTGCTTCTCTGTCATTCTTACCTTTGCCTGGTGTGTATTAATAAAATATTTTTTACTAACTTTAATTATATCTCTCTGTCTTCAGTCACAAGAAATGACACTAGAGAAAAAGTGTCCACAGTTTTCTGGCGCCCAACGTGGGGCAGGAGACGGCCGGCTGACTCCTCGAGCGGGACGATCTCAGCGATCTGTCTTCTTGAAGCAGACTGCCGCTACAGTGTACACCGGCAGCAGAGTAAGCAGCTCCGATAAAAGTTAGGACTGCCCTGTCCTGAGACGACTCCTGCGTGAGGAGTCCCCGGTCTCCTTCTGGTACAACCACGGTGACTGAGAAGGATTTTCCTGACAGAGCTGACTAACACCCAGGCTGGGGTAAGTAACCCGGAGGTTTCCGTAAAAAGATAAGCTGGGGGCGGGCTTGCTGTAGAGTATAAAAAGTGACCGGGAATAGTAAATGGAAAAGAAATACCTTGTTTTAGGTCACTCCTGTTGGGAAAGATAGTATAGAACACTATCCTTTGGGAATTAAAAAGGGGGATTTAGGACGGGATCCGGTGCGTGGCACACCCATAAACCCGGACAAATCTATTGGACAGAGGATAGAGCATAGAATAGAAGAATAACAGGTTAAAAAAAACAAGGGGAGTAATAAAAAGTACGTACTAGAAATAAATATTTGCTTTCACCGTGCACTGTGACAGTAACGTAGGAAATAGTGTAGTATACTTCCCCTGGGAATATTAAAGGAACGTTGGGGCGGGTGAGTGGCACACTCAGCATTCCAATAGTTCATCGGACAGGGGACGAGTAGGACAAGGATAGAAAGATAAATCTGGCACAGGGCTCGGGGAAAAGCAAAGGAAAAAATGGGAATACATAACAGCAAGCCTGCCAACCGGCGCCGGGGTTCAAGTCTTTTATGCTGGAAGGATTGTTTTCGGAGGATCAGCAGACGCCGCACAAAAAGGGTCACCTAGAAAGTTAATAGAGAAAACACAGGATTGGATTTTAAAAGGGCATGTAAAAAATGGAATAAGCAGAGCGGTGGACATTAGAAGGGACAGAAGACGCAAGTGAAATTCAGGAAATTAGAAAAATATTATGTAGAAATGCACAAGGGTGTTGTATGTAGAAGTGTATGAGGATGTTGTAATAGAGGTATGTGTTATGTATGACAGATGGGAGTTGGTTATTAAAGATTGTAATTTAAAGGCAGTACAGAAATGAATTATTGGCTGCAGAAAGTTAGAACTAGAAAAAAAAAGACCCGTTATATCCCACACTTGTTCCTCCACCACCTCCAGCGCCCACCGCACCAGAATTAAAAGATGATCCCTTGGGGTCTGGTTTCTTTGAAGAATATCATTATGATCCCTCATTACACACTGATCCGGGAATGACAAAAGTAACGTAATGGGTTCGGCAGGTGGGTTTCACGATCCTAGAACCTCCATTTCACAACGCACTAGAAGTCAAACCCTATTCCTTCAGCCCCCTAATCAAAACACCACCTTTCAATCCCCTTAAAGTCCCCAAACCCACAGGCCCCTTATTGGAATGCCCCCTGATTGAGATCCCAGAACCCCCCCGACATGATTCAATGCAACCTGCAGGAGCTAATAACCCCACTACTGTAATGATACATCGTAACTGAGACATTCAAGAGCTGAAGGACGTTGTGTCCGAATTGCCTGATCCCAAAGTCATCGGTGTGTTTAAAAAATTCATAGAACAATTACAGCAGCTGTATGATATGTATAAGCCTAATGCCGCAGAATGGACTCAGGTGCTGTGGAGAAAGCTTGGCACCACATGGGAGACTGTCAATCATGGACAGCATAACGGAAACCCGTGGCAGTGGAACGAGGCGTTGCCTCGGGGCCGGGATGAAGGTCCCTTTATTACGCAATGGGAACATGTTAAAATAATATTAAGGACAAGTATAAGAAAGGCAGAGACTGGTCTCTTATCTCGGCTGCCAAACAGAAAAAAAAGAGACAGTAGATGAATGGGCACACTGAATTTAAGAGTTAATGGCAACACACTCCGGCCTTGAAAATCCAGACAACCGAACTAAAACTGCAGTTCCTCTTTTGTTTCCGGACTTAGAAGCGACATTCAAAACAAGGTATCCTGTATTAGATGAGAGGCTGCCGCGTTTGAGGAAGTAAAACGTCACGCAGCGCATGCTGAACAACAGAGCAAGCAGAAAGAGTCAGACACCCAGACAAAGCTGATTGCAGCACAAATGAACTATTACACTGGTGGGGCCACTCCCGGCAGAAGTCGTGGACGTGGAGGATTTTTCCGGGGACAAGGGTGTGGACGGGGACAAGGTAGCGGATATATGTTACCTAATCCAAGTGGATCATCCACTCAGCTGCCTCCCCCTCCAGATCCAAACGCTACACCATATGCTTGTTACGGGTGTGGTGAAATGGGACACTTCTGCCGCAATTGCCCTCACAAGTGCCCACCCCCTCCTCCACCACCTGAACAATTTGATGTTTCATGGACATAGGAATCCGCAGGGATCCCCAGCCCTTCTCTTCAACTACCTTTGCTCACCCATAATTCAGAGACTGATCCATTATTGACTTTGCTGGCTGGTGAATGGCACTGAAACTGTTTTCCTCGTGGACACAGGAGCCACGCGCTCAGCCCTTTCGCTGAAGGAGGTCCCTGCCTCAAGAGATTCTTCGAGTTCAGCTGCATTCCAGTGATTCCACTTTAACACACTGATTTCTTTTAAATCAGCTCTGTCCAGTTAACCTCTTAGGAAGGGATCTCATGACAAAACTTTCTCTCTCCATTTCAATGAAATGTTTCCCCACACACCATCCTTCTTAAAGCCCTTCACTCATTTCCCTCCTGCTTGTTTCCCAATCTCCAAGCCCCTGACACCCTATTGCACTGCCCAATATTTCCCTATAGAAGTAGACACCCCTGGCTAGAATCTTTTCTTTCATCAGGTACCTGCCCGAAACCCTTCACATCCCCTGCATTTTCATTTCCCCACAAAAGCTGCTGCATTTGTACATCTTACATATTCACAGAATATTTTTACCTCATATTTCTTTAGCTAAATCAAGCACTGTCCATTGGGTGGAAATCGGATCATGGGTAGAACAATGTCTTAATAGAACAGACTGGGTACATGTTGCTTCAGGTGTTTTGATACCTCAGACCATTTAATAACTAAAGTTGTGCTTCAAACTGATTTTTTAGTACATCGTACATTATGCTGCACTTCCCTTTCTGCGTTGTCATTGCAAACTACTTCCCCTTCTTGGCTCTTAGCGCTTCCTGACTCTTTGTGGTCTCAGGGTAAAAATGATTATGGAAGGATAGCCCATTGTGAGCCTCTGGTGATCTACCCTAAATCTTCTTTCCGTCCGCACGTGCCCAGTATCCTCTGTCTCCTGAAGCAGAGGCTGGCATCTCCGCCATACATTCCGATCTTGTGAACGCGTGCGATTATTCCAATTAAATATTCTCCAGTTAATTCTCCCATTTTACCTGTAAAAAAGGCTGACGGTTCATGGCGTTTTGTTCAAGACTTACGACAAGTGAATGCTGCAATCTTTCCTAGAGCTCCTATTGTACCTAATCCTTCCACTATTCTTTCTGCAATCCCTCCCTCTGCTCGTTATTTTTCAGTAATTGATTTAGCCAATGCTTTTTTCTCTATCCCCGTACACCCTGACTCGCAATTCTGGTTTGCTTTTACTTTTCGAAGCCGCCGTTGGACATGGACTGTCATGCCTCAGGGATATACTGAAGCCCCTTGTGTGTATGGACAAGCGCTTGCTCAAAATTTAGAAGGGTTCTGGCCGGACCGAGGTAGTACATTAATACAGTATGTAGATGATATTATGTTATGCAGTGCTACTGAAGAAGATTGTGCAAGACACTAAAAACTACTGCAGTTTCTGGGGGACAATGGACATAAAGTTTCAAAGGCTAAATTGCAATTAATTCAAACAACTGTACAATATTTAGGTCATGACATCACAAATGGAATAAGAGCTCTCTCTAGCGATCGCATTAACACCATTCAAAATCTTCCCAGACCTGTCACAAAACAACAGGTTATGTCTGTATTGGGCATTCTGGGTTACTGCCGGCAATGGATTTTGAATTTCACTGAAAGAGCACAGCCGTTACAAAATTTAGCAAACACCCCTGGCCTTCCTCTTTCTGGTCAGGTGCAATGGTCCGAGCAGGCTGAGAAGGCTCTCTGTGACTTAAAAAATGCACTTTCGGTGGCACCAGCCTTGGGCCTTCGGACTTTTCTCGTCCCTTTACTCTGTTCGTGGGCAAAGGGGGGATATATGAATGCAGTTTTAACACAATTACATGGGGATAAACAAAGGCCAATAGCTTATTTTTCGAAAAAATTGGATCCTGTGGCCGCAGCACTTCCGCCTTGCCTTAGGGCTGTGGCTGCCACAACAGAAGCTGTGCTAGCCAGTACAGATATAGTGCTCATGAGCCCCCTAACAGTAAAGGTGCCTCACGCTGTACATTCCATTTTAGTACAGGCTAAGACCTCCCATCTCACTACTGCTAGGGCAATACACTAATTGCCATACAGAAATAACAAAGGTTGTAAAGCCTCGAGTAGATCTACAAGAAACACCTTTAGAAATTGGAGAAAATATTTTTGTAGACGGATGTTCTTTGCGATTGGAAAACGGAGCACCCTCAACTAGTTACGCAGTGGTCCAAGGGGACCGCCTGCTGGAAGCAAATCGAATTTCATCAAGTTTAAGTGCACAAGCAGCTGAATTAATAGCGCTCACCCGAGCATGTCAGCTGTCCGAAGGAAAAATCATAACAATTTATACAGATTCCAGATATGCCTTTGGAGTCTGCCATGATCATGGGGCATTATGGAAATTGAGGGATTTAAGACCAGTACTGGCAAGCCCATCCAACATCAAAAGTTAATCGAATCCCTCTTGGAAGCCATAACTAAACCATCAAAACTAGCGATTGTTAAATGTCAAGCTCACACAGGAAAACAGGACCTTGTCAGCAAAGGAAATGAATTGGCAGATTACTTTGCTAAAGAGGCTGCATACAGTAACACACCAATCTCTTTATTCCAACAGAGAAATGACAAGGACCCGATAATCAAATTATTTCTTTACAGAGTGCAGCCACGGACATTGAAAAGAAAAAGTGGTCCAAAGAAGGATCCCTCTCTGATGGAGTCTGGACTCATCAGCAAACTAACAAACCTTTTCTCCCAAAAGCTTCTTTTCCAGGTATGGCAAAAATAGCCCATGGCCTCGACCATGCTGGGAAAGATGCCATGGTTCAAGATGTTGAAAAACATTGGGAAGCTGTAGGCTTCTCTACATATGCAGAGCAATTCTGTAGACGCTGTGCATTATGTCAAAGGTTTAATGTAGGAAAAGGCACTCAGGTAAGTCCGCCGTTACTCCTAACCCAATGGGTCCGTTTGAACACCTCCAAATGGATTTTATTGAACTAACACCGTCTAAAGGTTACCGATATTGCCTTGTGATTGTCGATGTGTTCTCCCGATGGGTAGAAGCTTTCCCTTCAAAACGCAATGATGCCAAAACGGTTGCTAAAGCACTAATTAAAGAAATTATTCCAAGATGGGGCATCCCGCAAAAGCTACAGACAGATAATGGTACTCACTTTGTGAATTCCATAATAAATGAATTGACTACCTGGCTACAGATCAATGTACATCATTACTGCAAATACCATCCACAAAGTGGGGTATTGTGGAACGATGCAATGGCACCCTAAAAGCTAAGCTTGCAAAAATTTGTGAACAAACCAATTTATCCTGGCCAGATGCTTTACCCCTGGCTTTAATGGGATTGAGGGGCGGACACACCGGCAATTGGGGCTATCGCCGTTTGAAATCCTGACCGGACGACCCATGCCCGTTGGCATGGTTATAGGAAATGTGAACCTGCATACTGTGGACAATGATCTTCTCTCTAGTCTTACAGGCCTCCGGCGTCCCTGAAGGAAGTCCACGAGCAGGTTAATCAGGCTTGGAGAACCAGCCCTCCATCTAAGGACTCGCCGATTCCCTTGGGCACCTGGATCCTGGTTCGAGACACCCGGAGGAAACATTGGCATCAGCCTAGGTGGAGAGGACCGTTCCAAGTTCTTTTGTCCACACCACACGCTGTAAAGGTTGAAGGATTGCCCGCCTGGATTCACGCTTCGCACTGCAAAAGATGGCACCCATAATATACATACTCTTGTTGTTTTTTCTTCCATTATCCACTTCACGGGTGACACTGACTTTCCAGGTTGAGGAAACTGCCTCATACCAGGTTGACTTTTGTGCAATTGTTCTGGAGTGATGTGTTTGCAAACACAGGACCAAATGACTGGGGTTATGAACCCTGGCAGGCTACTCAGTATGGCCTAAAGACTCGATTCTCTATTTTAAAGGGACATGCCTCTCATGAGTGTGCTAAGAATCAGTGTAACCCATTAATCATTACTCTAAAGAATCCTTCTTTGCATGATTCAGGAACTTATGTCTTAGCTGCATATGCAAGTGGTCATGATCCCCGAGGACTCTTTCAAATTAAGGTCAAGACACCTGCTCCCTCTCCTCTGTCCCCCTTTCCTACTTAGTTTTTGACTACTGCATCCGCGAGTGAGGAAAAACCCTAGTCCAGGCTTTGAATCTAACCACCTTAACAAGCACGTTCTTCTCTAGCAACAGTCCCTTTCCCATTATCTAACATTTCTGACCCTACTGGTCTGCCTTGTCTTCTCTACTTATTTACTACGTCCAAAACTTCTATTGATTCCAATTGCCGCTTTATCTGTTCTTTTTCCCCCCATTCGTCATATGACTACCCCCATGTTTCAGTCCCATGAAGGAAATTTCACATGTTTTAAATCAAATGGAACTGCTTGGGTAGGAGAATTACCTTCTTCCTTCTGCCAAACCTTCCATGTCAATTCCACCTCATTTAATTCCACTCTTTCAAAATTTTTGCTTTCCCAAACTACCCCTAGATCTGATATTTGGTGGATGTGCCGCAGGTCAAAACTGTTTGATATCTTGCCTTTCGATTGGTCTGGCACTTGTGCCCCTCTACAGCTAGTTATGCCCTTTCGATTATTATCCCTACCCTCTTCACACTCTCTGTATCACCCCCTAATTCCCAGCTCTCCACTTCCTTCCGAACCCGTTCCCTCCCAGACTCTTCCTCCAGCTTCTCCCTGCACGGCCCAGGAGTATATATTGATTCTATAGGAGTTCCCAGAGGAGTCCCAGATAAGTTTAAAGCAAGGGATCAGGTAGCAGCTGGATTTGAATCTATCATACCTCAGATTGCCATTAATAAAAACGTTGACTGGATTAATTACTTATATTATAACCAGCAGCGTTTCCTTAATTTTACTAGAAATGCTATAGAAGGTATTCATGAACAATTAGATCGTACCTCCCTAATGACTTGGCAAAATCGTTTGGCCCTAGATATGTTACTTGCTGAGAAAGGTGGAGTATGTGCTATGTTTGGTGATGCTTGTTGTACATATATCCCTAATAATACTGCACCTGATGGGTCCATTACTCGAGCACTAGCCAGCCTAACATCTCTTTCCAATGAACTTGCCACTAACTCAGGCATTTCTGACCCTTGGGATTGATGGTTCATATCCACCTTTGGGTCATGGGGCCAAAGGATAAAATCAGTATTTATTTCTTTGGCAGTAGTATTCATTGTCCTTTTACTTATCGGATGTTGCATTGTTCCTCTTATTCGCTATATAATATCCAAATATTTCACTGCTTCTATAGCCAAGGCCTATATGCTACACGAGGAACATATGCTCCAAATTGCCTCTTCAGTTTCCTCATCCCTTTCCCCCTCTCCTCCTCCTTCCCCATCCCTTACCTCCGCCTTCTGAATTTTCTTCACTATTTTATCATGCCCAGATTGATAAAAAGGGGGGAATGTGGAAAAATAAAAATCAGTTATTGATCAAATCTGGTGTGCGTGCCAAGGGCCACGAGAAGTCTGTCTTGCGACAAGTGCAGCTTCTGTTTTCTGTAACGAACAAGAAGTTACAAGTGCCCAACTGATGACCTTTAAAATTGTGTAACTGCTGATCCAAACAAAACTATTGTAAAGATGTAATGTCTTGAAATTCTTGTGCAACTAAAGTCATAAGGTAAAATTTTGCGCTTAGCATTATAAAAGATTTAGGACACCGACACCTGGGTGCAGATGAAGGGCAGGTGTCCTAGGACTGTGCTTCTCTGTCATTCTTACCTTTGCCTGGTGTGTATTAATAAAATATTTTTTACTAACTTTAATTATATCTCTCTGTCTTCAGTCACAAGAAATGACACTAGAGAAAAAGTGTCCACACGCTCAAAATGCATTCCTAAAAAACAAAGCGCTAAATACACATAGTAAAGAGGAATAGGGGAGTTTAATGTTGTTTACAGTGTCTATTATGTTAAAGGTCTTCCAAAATTGCTTAATGGATTGTTTATTTGCACCATCCATTTTTTCAAAAATTTGTTGAAATGTGCAACTAACAGAATATGCCTTAAAAATTTATATGACTCCCTGAACCATGGGCTGGATTAACAAAGTAATATAAGGTGGCAGATAAACTACTTTTACCGGAATGCGGATAAGTGGGTGGGATGACTTGGTGCATTAATCAATCAGTAGCAATGCTTTCAATACTATTTTTTAAGTTCACAGTAATGGACAAAAATGTGTGATAATCTGATTTTGGAAAATGTTCACAGTGATCCAAGATTTCCTGTTAACTTTCCAAATCACAGGTAAATTACATTTTAAAATTCCTTTCATTGCTCTTGGAGTTTTGGAGTGATACACAAGCAGTGGTCTTAATTTGAAATCTCCTTTAGCGTTACCACCCAAAAGAAGGGTTAAGTGGTCTTTTGCAAAACTACCCCAAGTGACATCTGAATTCTTCTGTTCTCACTAATGGCTTGTCAGCTCAGCATCCTGATAATGTGTCCCTACTGCCTTAAACCCAAAAGCCACAGATGCAGTTTGATTGAATGTAAAAATAAGTAATTTCTTAGTGTAACAGGTGCATAAAATAAAAAGTTTAGTTGTCTGGAGCTTCACCAAATCCTGATAACATTCATTGTGTTGTATGTTTTCCAGTTGTGATCCTGTTATATTTTCCTACTCTGTTTGTTGTCTTATGTTACGTCATTGGCGCAAGCCTCTCCCAGTATTGTTGTGTTACTGTGAGAGGAGGTAAGCATGTTGTTATTCTCTGTATGGTAAAATTAATTAAATTATTTTAAACTAGCCGACGCCCGCTGTAGCATACGGCAGTGTAAGAATAGGAATGGAAAACGGTGAGAAAGGAATTCAGAAATCAAGAAGAAAGAAATACTTCTTGAAAGACACAGTTGTGAATAGGTGTTTTGCTGGAGACGACAGATAAAGAGTCAAAAGATCCAATCTCGGAAAGAGCTTGAATTTCAGCAATAGTGCCATTTAAACTAATACAGGTAGACGTGGAAATCGGGTTTTCTGATGTAAAAACAATAACGTTTAAAACAGTATCGTTTACATACAACAGATTTTGGTGAATTGTTTACATGCAATTATTTATATCCATTTATAAACTAATAATGGCAATTATTAAATAATAATGATAATAATTATTATTATTAAATAATTCCTCCCATATACTGTAAGTAACATTTCTCGGACTGCCTTCTTCCTTCTCCGAAACATTTCTAGACGTCCTGTTCGTATGCAGCACAGTACTGAAGAATTGGTTAATGCCCGAGTCACCTCACATATTACTGTAATGCTATTGTATTTGGCATCCCACAAAAACTTATTCATCGCTTAAAACTTCTTCAAAATTCAGATGCCAGGATAATAACCTGCTCTAAATCCACTGAACATATTATACCTATTCTCTCTCAACTTCACTGGCTCCCTGTTAAATACAGAATACAATTCAAAATACCACTATTAACATTTAAAGCTTTCCACAACCTCACTGATCTCCTCGAGAATGACACTCCCTCTCACTCACTCAGATCCTCATCTGCAGCTCTATTTTCTGTACCACACATCAGACTCTGTTCTATGGGGGCTCGAGCATCTCTAATTGTGCTCCTCAACTTAGGAATTCTCTTCCCTCTCATATTCGTCAGCTCGATTCAATAACACATTTTAAAACTGCCCTCAAAACTTACCTTTTCAAAATGGCATACCAATTGTGAATTTTGCACTGTTACTGCCAGTTATCTTTGTTTGTTTGTTAATTATTGCTTTTTGATTTATCCTTCTCTTGTTTTAATTTTTAAGGTTACCTTGAGTGCTAAGATTATAAAACAGGATTTTCTAATGGCCAAATATAACCAAAACAACTGTTCAGCATTACCTATGAAATGTAATCGCCTGGGATCTGGTTTTGGAGCGTACAGTGGTTTGTACAATCCCAAGCAGCACATTATTCATGACTTCACTCCGCAGCAGTGCCACTCGTAATATGGTGGCGACATTGATGTATGATGCAGCATCTGGTAATTCTATGTCTATGTAGATATTGGGTGGTGACGTGACACCAATGGGGTCATGAGAGAGGAGCGGGGAACGCAGTAGTCAGAAGGAAGAATAGGACTCGAGAAAAGTGGTGTGGGGGTGTATGGGAGGCCACAGGCAGCATGGGAAAGGGTTTGGAAGAGGACGAATAGGAATGGAGAAATGCCATGTGGGCGGGACTGGTTTTGAAGAGGAAGGAACGCGGTAGTCCGAAGGAGGAATAGGAATCGAGAAATGCCGTGTCAGGTGTGCGTGGGCAGGGCCGGTTTTGAAGTGGAAGCAGGACGAACTAGAAGAGAAATATATATAAGAGATCGTTTTTTGTTAATTTTTTTTGTATATGACATTAATTATAATATGATTTTTATTGTATACAGTTGTTTTGAAATGCTTTGAATGCTTTTCTATTAATTTCGGTTATGTGTTAATGTGAATATTCAACAGCTTTTCCATGTGGTTTTCTTTTGTTAATAGGAGGAATCACAGAGCTTGAATTGTAACTTTTTATGTTCTTTGTTTAATGTTTCAGGTATGTTATTTTTTTATTTGTATATTGAGCTATGCATGGTTATGTATGTCGTTGCAATTTAGATTGAGCTGAGTATCCATTGTGTTACTGTGAGTGGAGGAGGAATCACAGAGCTTGAATTATCACATTTTATGTTCTCTGTTTAATATTTCAGACCATTAATAAAAATAGAGAAAACATCAAGAACTAAAGGGGGTTTACATTACTCTTTTGTGGTGGTTTGTATGGCACGTTGCATATATATCACAACGCAGAAGCTTTGCGGGTTAACTGAATCCAAAGGCCAGGAAGCAACAGTACAGCGCATGCAGTGGAGACCGGTTACATTGGCACACCGCATATACACTCTCACTGGTCACTTTATTAGGCACATCTGTTCAACTGCTTGTTAACTCAGGTATCTAATCAGCCAATAACATGGCAGCAATTCAATGCATTTAGGAATGTAGACATCAAGACAACCCCCTGAAGTACAAACCAAGCATCAGAATGGGGAAGAAAGGTGATTGAAGTGACTTTGAACATGACATGGTTGTTAGTGCCAGACGGGATGGTGTGAGTATTTCAGAAACTGCTGATCTACTGAGATTTTCACGCACAACCATCTCTTTACACAGAATTGCCTGAAAACAGAAAAATATCCAGTGAGGGGCAGTTCTCTGGGCAAAAATACCTTGTTGATGCCAGAGGTCAAAGGAGAATGGCCAGGCTGGTAAGAGCTGATAGATGGGCAACTGTAACTCAAATAGTCACTCGTTACAACCGAGATATGCAGAAGAGCATCTCTGAATGCACAACACCTCAAACCTTGAAGCTTATGGGCTACAGTAGCAGGAGATCACACCGGCAGACACTCCAGTCAGCTAAGAACAGGCAAATGAGGCTACAATTCACACTGGCTCACCAAAATTGAACAACAGAAGATTGGAAAAAAGTTGTCTGGTCTGATGAGATTCGATTTCTGCTGTGACATTTGTATGGTAGGGTAAGAATTTGGCATCAACAACATAAAAGCATGAATCCACCCTGCCTTAAATGAACGGTTCATGCTCGTAGTGGAGGTGGTGTTATGGTGTAGGGGATATTTTCTTGCCACACTTTGGACCCTTAGTACCAACTGAGCATTGTTTGAATGCCACAACCTACGTGAGTATTGTCACTGACCCCGTCCATCCCTTCATGACCGCTGTGTACCCATCTTATTCCAGCAAATAACGTGCAATGTCACAAAAATCAAATCATCTCAACCTGGTTTCTTCAACATGACAATAAATTTACTGTACTGAAAAGGGCTCCACAGTCACTTGATGTCAATCCAATAGAGCCCCATTGGAACGTGGTGGAACAGGAGTTTCACATCATGGATGTGCAGTCAACAAATCTGCAGCACCTTAGTGAGGCTATCATGTCAATATGGACCAAAATCCCTGAGGTTAGTTACTAGCACCTTGTTGAATCAGTGCCATGAAGAATTACAGCAGTTCGGAAAGCAAAAGGGTGTCCAGCCCGATACTGATAAGGAGGGTGTGTTGTTTGCATATATTTTTTACTTTAAATGTTAGCATATGTTTTCGATTAAAAGAAAAAGAACACTTCCCATTGTACTGACGAAAACTGATTCAGTATTTATTAGTGAATAGCAAAACAAATGATTTCAATCAATTGGGCGCATAAAAAAATTAATTTGTTAAAATCAAATAGTTTTCTATATAAATAACTCATAAAGACTGCACAATACGTGCATATTTCAAGAAATAAACAGATAACGGGTAAGAGGCCTGACAAATTGATTATAAAACTGCTCAGTCTGTCAGTGTTCCATTTATTTCAATTAGCACTAAATCATATATGAACTACCCTGAAATTGCATTCTGTTTTTGCACACTTGGAATACATAGTGCACCACCAGTGCCAATTTGTCATGAGGAAAGAAGAACATGAGATGTGGCACATTGTGGACAGTGCGAGGGAACAGTACTGGGAAGAGGCTCACTTGCAATGCTTCTACAGACTTTGTCTACATGGAAGCACCGATAGAACACAGTACTTGGCCACGAATTATATACATTTTAGAATTAAATTATTTAGACTTGAAAAAATAATAAATTACACATATAAACTGGCGAGGGCAGGTAATAGAATAATTTAAAAAATATTTGCTATCCTGGGGTGGGCTGGTGCCCTGCCTGGGGTTTGTTTCCTGCCTTGTGACCTGTGTTGGCTGGGATTGGCTCCAGCACGCCCCTGTAACCCTGTAGGTAAGATATAGCGGGTTGGATAACGGATGAATGGATATTTGCTATCTCCTTTTCTACGTGGACCTTCAGTGCCTTTCCTCGTTATTTGCATGTGTGTGAATGTCTCTCTCTCAAGTGCATTCTCGTTAAAGCCTGCTTCTCAAACTCTCATTATTTTCTCTTTCTTACCTCGTCTGGTTTGACACTTCCAGTCTTTGAAGGTAACTCTCTCAGCGTGTTCCTTGTGCCTTTACTAATGTCTCATCACTCATATTGTTTTCGAAGGGGCCATTTCCACCTCCTGCCTGGTTTTATAGTATACCCTGCTGTCTTTAAAGGTGACGCTGTCAGCGTGCCTCGTGTCCCTTTACTCCCCGTGTGTCTCCCCTCTTTTGATTGAGTCACCAAAGCCAGAATAACCAATCACACCAAAGCCAAACTGACCAATTGCTTTTCAGGTATCTCAAAATGCATTCAGATACATGTTACTATATTTAAAAATGTGTTTAAGATCCCTTAAAATGAATATAAATTTGTTTCAAGATATCTTGAATTGCATGTTGCATATCAATTCTTCTTGAGATGTATTATCAGATAACTGTAACTCATTTTGAAATATATTAAATACATTTCCATATATTTACAACACATTTTGAGATGTATCTAAATGTTAACTTGGCTAGCTATACTTATAAGTGCTTTTAATGCATTTTGTTAAAAATGTAACATTGAAGGTTATTACCTTTAAAGTTAGTCCATGAGCACACTTCACTTCAAGGAACTTCTTTCACCCTCAACAGCTTGTACTTAAGATCGGCCTTCTGTTGTTGACTCGGGTCGACTCATGTTGATTTTCTTTCATGCTTGATTAAAAAAACTATTATACATAATTTGACAACAACATTTACACGTTCTCATGTTTAAATGTAACACAGTAAAGAAAGCATGTGCAAGGAAATACATGAAAATTTACAAGGAATAAGCACAAAGTAATGTGTCATCTTTATGTTTCAGCCTCTCTAATGAATCTGAGTTTTCATAACTGTATTTAACATAATTTATCCCCTGTGAGATTTTTCAGTCCATGATGCACAGAGATTTGAGACATGGGAGATTAATTAATGTATGTATCAGTAATGAGCAAAAAAAAATCCTCTTTTAGCTCCATCTTTTCCAAAACATGTATGAATGGCTAACAATTCATATATATAACTAGCTATGCTACCTTTCTAAGATGGGTTGAAATCTAAATAATTATTATAGACCTCAGCATTAATATTTGCAGTGCACTGTCTATTGGAATGTATTTTGTAATGCACATATTAAAAAAATGCATTTCCATTCCAATAGATGGCACACTACAAACATCTGTGCTTATAAATGCATTGCAATTATAATTTCAACAGATGGCTCCTAACAACATTCCACTGTTTTTGCAAATCCCATAACAGACATATGTATTGCATTTATCATGCCAACAGATGGTGCATCACAAACATGTTTAGTACTAAAAAGCATTGCATTTGTTATTCTAACAGAGGGTGCATCACAAACATTTGTAATAATAAATTGCATTGCATTTGCCATTCCCTTTATTGTGAATGGATTCTGTAAAGCTTGGCATCATATTCCCCTCAATAGAATTTTCTTAAGGATCTTCCTAAGGAGACTTCCAATTTCTATAGCTTCAGGCTTTCCGTTTGGGGTTTGAAATGAAAATTAATCTTTTACATAAGAAACATAAATATTTTGACAAATGAGAGAGGACAATTCATTCTATCAAAGCCCATTTGTTTAGCTAATAGCTAAGATGTCCCAACTTCTCTGGATATCCTGGTCAAGGGAGTGATGGAGAGGAGTAAAATCAGCAAACAGTCCCTTCATTGCCTTCATTTTGGTGTGAATATTCACTTAAACAGAGAGTGTTTTCTTGAGCTGAATATGCTCACATACAAATCCATGTACTATGTGTAGTTCAATCAAACTTGGTGGTCTAGTGTTCCTTACTTTGTAAAATGGCCTGGTGATCGACTGGAGTTGCGATCATGAGCTGCAGACAACAATATTCATGATTGGCATTTGTTACAGATTTTTCACCTGAGACATCCATGGAAGCTGAATAGGTTTTCACAGAGACTGCTGTTCTAATTTAGGCCCAAATAGCTCAAAATGGTCAAACATTCAAAACATACTAAATAGAGAAGGCCCTAAAAAGAGAGGGAGAATCACTAAACCCCTAGCCCAAAAAATCTAAACTTTAACATCTAATTTCATGTATTCAATTAAATGACCAAAATAGGACAAGAATCCAAAAAGATACTAAGCTCACATAAGAAATAATTGAAAGGAGTAAAAATGCAAAATATTTAAGAGTAAAGCAAAAGGAAAAACAAAAGATTCCAATGGGAAATGGCAATACAAGCTAAGACTGAACCAAATCTGCTAATCAAAAATCTAAACCAGCAAACAAGAGAAAATTCAGAATATGCAGGAACGAAGTAAATCGGGAATAAAGCCCCCACAAAACCACTACAGCTGCATGGAGGGGCAAGTTTGAATCCATCCATTTTCCAACCCGTTGAATCCAAACACAGGGGTCTGCTGGAGCCAATCCCAGCCAACACAGGACAGGAACCAATTCCAGGCAGGGCACCTACCCACCACAGGACACACACACCCGGGACAATTTAGAATTGCCAATCCACCTAACCTGCATGTTTTTGGATGGTGGGAGGAAACCCACACAGACACGGGGAGAACATGCAAACTCCACACAGGGAGGACCCGGGAAGTGAACCCGGGTCTCCTAACTGTGAGGCAGCAGCACTACCACTGTGCCACCTCAGTTTGAATCCATATTAATTGAATTATTTTAAATTTTTCATGGTTTTATAACAATTAATGTACTTTTTACTTTGTTTGCTGGTCATATCTTGTTGTTTCCAGGAAACCAAGTTGGGTCTCAAATCCTGACATTATGGAAAATGAGTCATGCGCATGGTTAGGTAATGGATGAGCGATACCACATGGCATGGTCACATATTCCTGGCAGCAAAGTTTAGACACCATCAATAAAGACTATGAAGCCCCAGGCATGCACCTCCACCCTATTCCCGACACAGACAGGCAGGACACAACTTTGCAATACAGCACACATGTTTATTTACAGAGTAGGCAGTCCAGGACACTAGCGCAACGCAGCTCCTTCTTGTCGCCAGCCCTTCTGCCTCCACTCCTCCTCAGGCTTTGTCCTGTTCCTGCAAAATCTGGCCATTGACTTCTGGCGACCTTCCCCTTCATATAGGGCACCCGGAAGGACTCCAGGTGGCCAACGAGCTTCTTCCGGCCGCGCTTCCGAATGTGGCAGAAGTGCAGCCATATAAGGCCCTGAAAGTGTCCATGCACCCTCTGGCAGTGGCCACGGGCCCCAGCAAGGTTGAAGTCCCATGCTTATGACCCGTGATCCCGCTGGAAACCAAGGGGGCTGACCTCTGTCAGTCTGGGGAAGAAACGGTCTTAAAAATGCACTCTCCCCTGGTCTTTCCATACTCTGGCTGTCCACCACAAGATTTATAAAACTGGCCAGATTTCTAGATCTTTTTCTTTTGGGAATGACCAGGTTCCTTAATTTTTTTCCCCTTTGACTCCAGACACTTTCAAGCAGCACTTTCCTCTGTGCTTGATATTCAACATTATTTTTATTTATGTTCTTGAGTATGTCTTGTTATTTGGTCACCTTACAAAATAAGGCTCTCCTATCATCTCCATAGTTTCCTCCCTAGCCAAGTAATCTGGATGGTCAAATATCTGATACAATTTTAACAGTAACTTCATGAGTCGGGCAATGAACACAAATGCATTTACCCAAGTTGATTATGTGTTATACACAGTGGATTCAGAAAGTTTTAAAGAGCACTTGACGTTCTGCGGACTTTATTGAATGGTAGATTTAATCTTAAATGGAAAAAAATGCCATTTTTGCCTTTTTACAGTCCGTATGTCATAATGACAAATTGAAAACTTGTGTTCAGAAATGTTTGCAAATTTATTAAAAATCGAAAAACTGAAATCAATCTTTCATACCGTATCAGTATACACACCTTTAGTTGTGCTGTTCTAAATTGTGGTCAGATGTATGTCTGTTTGCTTTATTTCTCCTTGAGATATGTCTAGAACTTAATTGGAGTCCAAATTATTTATTTTCGAAAAGAAGAAGCCCCTCAGGAAACTGTTCTTCTCCCTTCATGTTCACCCTCTACACCAGGGGTCACCAGCTCCGGTTCTGGAGGACCACCGTGGCTGTAGTTTTCCATTCCTACCCATTTCTTAACGAGTGACCTGTTTTTGCTGCTAATTAACTTCTCATGAACTAACTTTAATTAACTTGTTCTTGAAGACTCGGACCCCTTAATTGTTTCTTTTTCCTTAATTAGCAGCCAAACAATAATGAGATACAAAATGAATCAAAACAACTAGTGTCCATCATACAATATCTGAAAATAAAGAAAGATGAAGGTCTTAGGAATGTCAATCTTCTCAGGTCCCCAAATAATTTTAACATGAGGTTCTTAGAAAGAGAAAATCAACAAATTCAGAACTGTCTGCTAATGCACCACGAGAGCAGCAGCAAGCCACAAAATTAAAGAACTTGTTTAATTAATGACAGGAATTGACACCTCATTAATGAGCTGGTTGGAGTGAAGTTGGTTGGAGTTTGAGGCCCTGACTTAGTTGGTCTTCTGTTGGCTCACTCACTTCACATTTCATTTCTGTTTGGGTGCCATTTAAGGAAAGAAATGAATCAATTCCGAGGAACGATAAAGAAATTCAGGGCAGCAAATCTTAAAAAAGCAATTCAATTAAAATGAATTCACAAGAAGTTATTTAGCAGCACAAACAGGGCACTCATTAAAAAAAATGGTTAGAATAAAAACCTGCAGCCACGGTGGTCCCTCCAGGACCGGACTTGGTGACCCCTGCTCTTCGCAACAGACTTCCAGCACAATACCAGCGCTTGCCACCTGCAGAAATTTTCATATGACTCATTGCATTAAAAATGGAGACGAATAGAGGACAGAAAAGTTGTGGATGACTTTGTCGTTCCATGCAGAGAGAACCACCTGCAACTCATCAGCAAGACAAAAGAGCTGATGGTGGACTTCTGGTGGCCAGAAGTTCCTCTGAGGCCAGTCACCATCCAGGGGGAGGACATAGAACTGGTGCAGAGCTACAACTACCTGGGTGTTCACATGAACAACAAACTGACAACACAATAGTCTTGTACAAGAAGGGCCAGAGCAGACTGATCTTCCAAAGGAGCCTCAGGTCTTCCAATGTATTCAGGAAGCTGCTGGAAATGCTCTATCAGTCAATAGTAGCCAGTGTTGTGTTCTGCGCTGATGGGGAAGCAACCTGGGCTCAAAAGAAGCAAAACACTTGAACAAAATGTATCAAGAAAACCTGATCCATCAAAGGGTAAACACTGAACACACTGGAAGACATTGTGGAAAAGAGGATGGTGGCAAAATTGAAAAATCACCTCCATCACATCTTGGCGCACTTTTAGCTACAGTCTCATTCCACCACGGCGTGCTAAGAAAATGCTTCTGGTGGTCTTTTCTGCCTATTGCTATTGGGCAATTCAATGTTTCCACCTGATGCACTCATTAAGTTAATCCATCCATTATCCAACCCGCTATATCCTAACTACAGGGTCATGGGGGTCTGCTGAAGCCAATTCTAGCCAACACAGGGCGCAAGGCAGGAAAAAAAACCCCGGGCAGGGTGCCAGAACCACCGCAGGGCATGCACACACACTAGGGACAATATAGAATCACCAATGCACCTAACCTGCATGTCTTTGGACTGTGGGAGGAAACTGGAGTACCTGGAGGAAACACACGCAGAATGCAAACTCCATGCAGGGAGTACCTAGGAAGCGAACCCGGGTCTCCTCACTGCAAGGCAGCAGCGCTACCCACTGCACCACCGTGCCATGATTGGCTGTGTTATTTGTCCTGTGAGTCTGTATCCTTGTTTTTTATGTTTCTGCCACTGTATGCATCTGAATTTCCCCTCTGGATTAATAAAGTTTATCAAATCTAATCTAATCTAATCAAAGAACATGGCAATGGCATATTATTCAATCAAACAAATAAATCTCCTTACAATGAAACACTAAGGTCTCTGTGTCCTGTCCCTCAGAGAAGTCTGATTGGTCAATGTGCCTTAGGTGTGATTGGTCAGTTTTGCTATGGTGACATGACAAAAATGGAAGTGTGAGAAACATAAGGAAGAAAAAAGGCGGACGCTGAGAGAGTCAACTTCAAAGATGGAAAGTGTAAAAACAGACAGGAGGTGAGAAGGGTGCCTCGAAAATAATGACAGAGTCTGAGAAGTAGGCTTTACGGGAACATTATCGAGAGATGGAGTGATTTAGACACACACAAATACAGAGGAAGGGCACTGAAGGTACAGGTACTTGTAGGGTAAGAGATAGCAAATATTTTTA
This sequence comes from Polypterus senegalus, assembly GCF_016835505.1. Lineage (NCBI taxonomy): Eukaryota > Metazoa > Chordata > Cladistia > Polypteriformes > Polypteridae > Polypterus > Polypterus senegalus. Next base: position 16,375,052 of record NC_053155.1, read on the forward strand.
ATTATTCTATTGCCTGTCTTCAACAGGTGCTCTGGTTAATAAATTAAATAGATTCAAGTATTCAGACTCTTTCCCACGACACTTGAAATTTGACTCAAATGCATTCCATTCTACTGTATATATCATTATTGAGTTGTTTCGACACCGTGATTGGAGTCCACTTATGGCAAATTGAATTGATTGAACATTGTTTAGAAAGGCACACATGTACCTGTGTATTTGAGGCCCCATAATTCATACTACATATCAGGACATAAACCAAGTCATAAAGATTAAGAAATTCTCCTTTGACCTCAGCGATCAACCTGTAGTGAGGCATACATCAGGGCAAGGGAATAACACTATTTCTAAAGCTCTGAGTGTTCCCAGGAACACAGTGGCCTCCATAATTATAAAATGGAAGAAGTTTGTAACTATCAGGATATTTCCTAGGGTTATTCTTCTGGCCAAACGTAGTACTGAAACAGGCAAGAAGAGGATGGGTCAGAGAGGTGACCAAGGATCAAATGGTCACTCTAGCAGAGCTTCAGAAGTCTTCTGCTGAGGTAGGGGAATGTGTCAGCAGGATGGCCATCTCAGCAACACTCCATCAATCAGATGTTACTGGCAGAGAGGCTAGGCAGAAGGCACTCTTGAGTAAAACACACATAACACCCTGCTTGGACTCTGGAATTATGAGGGAAAAGACAAAAACTGAAATCTTTGGGCAGAACTGTGCGCACTATGTCTGAGGAAGACCAGGCACTGTTCATTAACTGCCTAATACCATCTTTAAGGTGAAGAATGGTGGTGGTAGCATCATGCTATGGGGATTCTTCTCAGGGACATGGAGACTGGTCAGAATTGAGAGAAGGATGAATACAACCAAATACATAGAGATCCTTGAAGAATATTTGCTCCAGTGTGCGCACTTTCCCAGACAGTGGTGACAGTTCCCCTTTCAGCATGACAACGGCCAGAACAATACAGCCAAGACAATGCTGAAGTAGCTTTGGGACATGTCCCTGACTCTCCTTGACTGGCCCAGACTTAAACCCCATAGAACATCTCTGGAGCAACCTGAAGATGGTGGTTCTTGGACACTTCCCATCCAGTCTAATGGAGCTTGAGAGGATCTGCCCAGATGAATGTGATAAACTGCTCAATTCCAGCTGCACAAATCTAATAGAGACTTACTCAAGAAGACTCGAGGCTGGAATTGCTGCCAAGGAGTTGTATACAGAGTATTGAATTAAAGGTCTGAATACTGATTGAAATGAGAGATTTCAGTTTTCGATTTTTAATACATTTGCAAAGCTTTCTAAAAACATGTTTTAGGAGTTGTGGAAGATGACCCGAACACAGACAGACATGTTTAAATCACCCCACACACGTTTATTTAGGTACTCCATATTTACAAGTGCGCTCCTCAGTCCCCACGTCCCCAAAGTCCTGGTCACAACACAATCCCTCACTTTTTCAGGCCGCCTCCTTGTCTCTCCTCCCAGACCTTGTCCTTCTTCTCTTCTGACTCTAGCCATCGTATGAAGGGAGGCAACCCCTTTTATGCTCCCCCAGATGTGCTCCAGGTATGTCCCGGCAATCTTCCACCGACACACCCCAGTGTGGTGGAAGTGCCGGCTGCATGCCCGGAAGCACTCCAGGTGTCCCTGCTCCTCTTCTCCCCAGCACTTCTGGGTGCGGTGGAAGTGCTGAGGTCCAGGGCTCCAAAGGCATAGGGGAGTCCCCTGGCAGTGACCATGGGCCCCCTTAAGGGTTATTGAGTATAGATTCATAGGAAAAATTGGCAAATGTATTTATTTCAAATTAAATCTACAATGTAATAAAGTGTGCAGAAAGTGAAGGAGTCTCAATACTTTCTGAATTCACTTTATTTATTGTGTATTACAGTGTAATGTTATTGTTGTTTTAAATGATTTGGCGATTTTAAATATTATACCGTGTTTGAATGTCACTCTGTTTATAAAACAGATTTTTATGTACATTTTTACTATTATTACATATTTAACTGATGACACTTACAAAATTAGGATTCAGTACAATTTTTATGTACACATTACACAGACTGAGTCAGAGTTTTGGAGTCTGGTGCTTTAGCCACTAAGTCAAAATGAAGGATTAACAATAAGGCAGATACTTTACAAAACAATAAGGAACAAGTAAGACAGCACAAGGGGCTGAGTGACTGCAATTTTACTGCAGCTTCAGGGGTTGGCGCTGTGTCTTAATGTCTCTCTCTCTCTCTTCTGTCCCTCTGCTAACCGATTGACTGACTGCTAGAACACCTCCAACGTCACTTCCCGTGTCCATCCACATGGGCCCACCACTTCCTCTCAGAAGGGCCCAAAACCGAACTTCCACCATCTTGGGATATTCTGTTTTGAACTTGCGTCTGTAGGCACGACTCCACAATAACTGCGTGTATTTCTTGAATCTTGATGCACCCAGTTATATGGGGTGGAAATCTTGGCGCCCCAACTGTTTATTGTTGTCGTCTATTTCTGTTACACTTTGAAATAAATAAAGCATTCCTTCCAAATATTCTTTACACTACAAGACATTTATTAACAGATACAGTATAGGTTAATGATATGAACAAGTAATAATTAAAGCGTCAATATTGATCTTAAGTATGAGCAATTGTAAAAACATTTGTTTCAAAAAGAGAAAAAATATTTTAAATCAACATGTGCAAACACTTTAATTCCATATTTAGAGCATTCTCTCAAATTTTTACATTTACAACATTTTGTCCAAAGACGATTATTATCTTTAATATGTCATTTTTATGGACACTTGTTTAGTAACAACAAAAATTCTTAAATTTTTTTGTATTTGATTTCTTGTACTAAGATTGTATTTCTACATATTGCGAAAGTAAGTATAGATTTTTCCGCTCTATAGTATAGGCAAAGATGGTGGTTGATCAATACTGATTTGCTGATGGTACAGTTCTTTTCCCAGTAAAAATTCTATAAATGCAAATTTTAATTTCCTTGTTACGAAAACTATAAATGATGGGGTTCATCATAGGTGGCAGTACATTTCCAACAATAACCATTGAGTTATAGGCCTCTGTCGATAGCTTCACACCGGCTCCTGGCAGAATATATGAGAGTAACAGAGGAATGTAAAACAGTCCAACCACGAGGAGATGAGTTAGGCAGGTGCTGAAGACTTTCCTCTTCCCGTCATCTGAGGATATCATTAGTGCTGCCAGTGCAACCCGACTATAGGAAAAGAGAATGAGTCCTAAGGGGAAGACACCAGTTGTAAAAACAGCAGAAGACAAAAAAGTTAAATACTTGGGGTTTTCATTGCAGGCAATATGTACCATTGTTGCATAATCACAGAAGCAATAGGGAAGGATGTTGGAGTGACAGAAGGAAAGCTCACCAACAAAAAACAGAAATGGTGATTTGAAAATGATCCCAAAAATATTCAGAATTAAAACACCAACACAAACAGTTTTATTGGTAATAAGCGAATGATACCTCAAGGGGTGTACAACAGCAATGTAGCGATCGACTGCCATAAAAGTCAAAAGTAAGGACTCCATCTCCTCGACATGAAAAACAATAAACATCTGCAGCACACAGGCTCCATATGGCACTGCTGAAGAGTCGAGGAGGAGGACAGAAAGCATTTTTGGAATGAGAACAGTACTGTTAGCCAAGTCAATGGTGGCTAAAGTGAAAATGTAAAGATACATTGGCGCATGGAGATGAGGGTTTGCAATTATCACAGAAATAACAAGTAGATTCCCAAACAAGGACGTCAGGAATATTATGGTAAGAGCAGAAATGATACCACTTCGCTGGTCAGACTGAATTGCACAGTGCAGAATAAATTCTGATACACTGCTGGATGTGTTGCTCATCTTTGTAGAACCTGTAATAATTAAAAGAAAAATGTTAATATATCAACATAGCCATTTTATCTTGTGACTGGAAACAATCCACTTTGTCCAGATCAAAAAAAAATGCAATGCATTTGGGATAACTCAGGCAAAAGTTTCAAAAACACATATATTGTACAAGAGAACCTTATACTCACACTCGTAAGCTGAATGTCCACGAAGCATGAAATAGATTATATTTTTGGGGAAATGTGAACGCCTAAAAGCCAGATGATGGTCTAGATTGGGTTTACATCTCATTCTTTGTCAACGCCTGGGTAATGTGCATGGTCTTCCAACTTTTGTGGGGTTGATAATGCAGATGAAGTTAACAGATGACTGATAATGTATGAATAAGTACACTTCTCCATGCTATGTGATTTCATTCAAGGTGCATTCCTGTTTCATTAATAATTTCACCAGGATTGACACTATGACTGGTTACATGTCTGGCTGGTGTGACTCTGGCGGTGTATCAGATGTTAAATTAGATGCCTCATTTCAGTCTTACTTTACCTTTTCTAGCAACATCTCATTTATTTTATTTTCTGAAATTATTAGAAGTGATATAATAAATGTATTGATGTCTTTGGAGGATTAAATTAGAACATTAGAACACTCTAGACGAGAACAGTCCTATCCACTTATTTCCTCCAAGAAAACATTAAGTCGAGTTTTGAAAGTCCCTAACGTCTTACTGTCTACCACACTACTTGGTTGCTTATTCCAAGTGTCTATCGTTCTTTGTGTAAAGAAAAACTTCCTACTGTTTGTGGGAAATTTACCCCTAGCAAGTTTCCAGCTGTGTCCCCATGTTCTTGATGAGCTCATTTTAAAATACAAGTCTCGATCCACTTTACTAATTCCCTTCATAATTTTAAACACTTCAATCAGGTCACCTCTTAATCTACTTTTGCTTAAACTGTAAAGGCTCAGCACTTTTAATCTTTCCTCATAATTCAACCCCTGTAGCTGTTATATTAGCCTAGTCGCTCCTGTCTGGACCTTTTCTAGTGCTGCTATGTCCTTTTTGTAGCCTGCACCCAGTACTCCAGATGAGGCCTCACCAGTGCATTATAAAGGTTGAGCATAACCTCCTTGGACTTGTACTCCAAAGATCGTGCTATATAACCTGACATTCTGTTAGCCTTCTTAATGGCTTCTGAACACTGTCTGGAAGTCGATAGCTTAGAGTCCACTATGACTCCTAAATCCTTCTCATAAGGTGTGCTCTCGATTTTCCGACCGCCCATTGTGTATTTAAACCTAACATTTTTACTTCCTATGTGTAATACTTTACATTAACTGACATTAAATTTCATCTGCCACAAATCTGCCCAAGCCTGTATGCTATCCAAGTCCTTCTGTAATGATATAACGGATTCCAAATTATCTGCTAATCCACCTATCTTGGTATCATCTGCAAACTTATCCAGCTTGTTACTTATATTCCTATCTAAATCATTTATATATATTAAAAATAGCAGCGGCCCTAGCACTGCCCCCTGCTGGTCACCACTCATAACATCGGCCAGTTCTGATGAGGTTCCTCGCACCATCACCCTCTGCTTCCTGTGTCTGAGCCAATTCTGCACCCATCTAAAAACATCACCCTGAACTCCCACTTCTTTTAATTTGATGCCCAACCTCTCATGTGGCACCTTATCAAATGCTTTCTGAAAGTCTAGATAAATAATATCATAAGCTCCACTTTGATTGTATCCTTTTGTTGCAACCTCATAGAATTCCAACATGTTAGTAAATCACGACCTCCCTCTTCTGAACCCATGCTGACTGTTCAGAATAACTCCCGTCCTTGCCAGATGTTGTTCAATCTTATCCTTAATAATTCCTTCCATTAATTTTTCTGTGATGCATGTTAAGCTTACTGGCCTATAGTTGCTTGGCTCTGCCCTGTCACCCTTTTTAAATAATGGGATGATATTTGCCATTTTCCAGTCCTTTGGAGTCTCTCCAGTGTGCAGTGACTTCCTAAAAATATGTGACAAGGGTTTATATATGTATCACTAGCCTCCTTAAGAACACGAGGATAAATATTATCTGATCCTGGTCATTTATTTGAAGAGGAAGCCTGAGTTGCCTCAAAAGCTTGCATATTGTAATCTTTTTAGTTAGCCAATAAAAGGTGTCATTTTGCTTGACTTCTCACTACATTCATAATGGCTAACACGGTACAACACCCTACACCCTACAGACATACTAGACAAACGGCAGGAGTAATCCATATATATCGCTTGAATACTCCTCCAGGCGATAATCGTACCAGTCTTTATAAATCGCATATGCTATCAGTCAGTTATCTGTCATTGTCCAACCTGTTATATCCTAACACAGGGGTTCTGATGGAGCCAATCCCAGCCAGCGCATTATGCTAATACTTTTGAAAATCATCTTTTAAGCATTGAGAGGGGTGTCTGATGGGAAGTTAGCCTACACATGAAGGAGTAACGGAAGGTACATGATTTTTTTTCTTAAGTAGACCAGACCTTGTTTGCGATTCCCACCAATTTTTCAGCCTAATCTAGAAACTTAAGGATGCTATTGCTGAAAAACATTCAGAAATGTTGTCCCTCAAAGCCCTTTTTCATCATAATGCTCCACTACACAGAGTGCACGCAACAGTGGAAACATTGCAAGAATGCAACCTCGAACTGGTGCTCCATGGTCCTTATTTGCCAGATTTTACACCTTCACACTTCATTCTCTTTCCAAAGATGAAGACACATCTGTTTGGTCACAGACACATTGACATGTGAGGCTGTCATTGATGAGGTGCTGTAGGGGTATGACTTGCAAGACTACATTGAATAATTCTAAAATGGATCTGTGCTGCAACACTTCCTTTAGCAGTTAGGCTCACTTCCCATCAGACACCCCTTGTACTGACAATTACAGATATCTTTACATTTAGGTTGATTCTCACCTCACCTACCAGGTCCAAATTCACTGCACAAAATGACTAAGGAAATCGATTAGAAGGACTTTGTTTATAACAAAATGTTTTCTATTTGTAAAACTTCAGGCAATTATCATTCCCATAATGTTCCATTTAATTCAGTCTCTTTAGACAAAGAAATCAGAGAAGCGATTGAAACACGAGATTCATTTCAAACCAGCTTTTTGGACTTGCCATTATGTTGCATTATCCTCGCTAATTACTTTGGTGATTCATTTTCATTTTTAGCTTCAGTACAACTTTCCCACATATTTTGTAATTTAGTTTCAGTATACAATAAAAGAAGATTGGAAACAGTTTTCCAAAATATTACTTTAGTTAAAAAAAAAACCCTAGTCGTAAGCACATACAGTTTAAATTTGTGCTCCATTTATATATCAGCCTTATAGATGCTATGCTTTTGTGTTAGCTTCAGATACTTTCAGTCAGTTTTACTGTATTAAACCACCTTGTACTTTTATTTACACCTCCTGGAAGTTTCCTGCAGTCTTTAATTTTTGATCGGATATCTTAAATGTTATGTTCGTGAAGATACTGCTCTCTTCTCACATATCATTATTTCTTCTTCTTCTTCTTTCGGCTGCTCCTGTAAGGGGTCACCACAATGGATCATCTTCTTCCATATCTTTCTGTCCTCTGCATCTGGTTCTTTTACACCCATCACCTGCTTGTCCTCTCTCACCACATCCATAAACCTTCTCTTAGGCCTTCCTCTTTTCCTCTTCCCTGACAGCTCTATCCTTAGCATCCTTCTCCCAATATACCCAGCATCTCTCCTCTGCACATGTCCAAACCAACACAATCTCACCTCTCTGACTTTGTCTCCCAACCGTTCAACTTGAGCTGACCCTCTAATGTACTCATTTCTAATCCTGTTCATCCTCATCATGCCCAATGCAAATCTTAGCATCTTTAACTCTGCCACCTCCAGCTTTGTCTCCTGCTTTCTGGTCAGTGCCCACATCTTCAACCCATATAACATAGCTGGTCTCACTACCGTCCTGAAGACCTTCCCTTTTACTCTTGCAGATACTCATCTGTCACAAATTACTCCTGACACTCTTCTCCACCCATCCCACCCTGCCTGCACTCTCTTTTTCACCTCTCTTCCACAATCCCAATTTCTCTTTACTGTTGATCCCAAATATTTAAACTCATCTACCTTTGCCAACTCTACTCCCTGCATCCTCGCCATTCCACTCACCTCCCTCTCATTTACACACATGTATTCTGTCTTGTTCCTACTGACCTTCATTTTTCTCTTGTCTAGAGCATATCTCCACCTCTCCAGGGTCTCCTCAACCTGCTCCCTACTATTGCTACAGATCACAATGTCATCAGCAAACATCATAGTCCACAGGGACTCCTCTCTAATCTCATCTGTCAATCTGTCCATCACCACTGCAAATAAGAAAGGGCTCAGAGCCAATCCCTGATGTAATCCCACCTCCAACTTGAATGTATCCCTCACTCCTACCGCAGACCTCACCATGGTCATACTTTCCTCGTATATATCCTGTACAACTCTTACATACTTCTCTGACACATCCGACTTCCTCATACAATACCACAGATCCTCTCGAGGCACCCTGTCATATGCTTTCTCCAGGTCCACAAAGATGCAATGCAACTCCTTCTGGCCTTCTCTACACTTCTCCATCAGCATCCTCCTTTCCCATAACTTCATGCTGTGGCTCATCAATTTTATTCCCCTGTAGTTACTGCAGTCCTGCACATCCCCCTTATTCTTAAATATTGGCACCAGTACACTTCTTTTCCACTCCTCAGGCATCATATCTCTTTCCAAGACTCCATTAAACAATCTGGTTAAAAACTCCACTGCCATCTCTCTTAAACACCTCCATGCTTCCTTAGGTATGTTATCTGGACCAATGACCTTTCCATTTTTCATCCTCTTCATAGCTGTCCTTACTTCCTCCTTGCTAATCCATTGCACTTCCTGATTCACTATCTCCACATTATCCAACCTCGTCTCTCTCTCGTTCTCTTCATTTATCAGCCTCTCAAAGTACTCTTTCCATCTGCTTAACACACTCTCCTTGCTTGTGAGTACATTTCCATCTTTATCCTTAAACACCCTAACCTGCTAAACATCTTTCCCAGCTTGGTCCCTCTGTCTAGCCAATCGGTACAGGTCCTTTTCTCCCTCCTTATTGTCCAACCTGTCATACAACTCATGATATGCCTTTTCTTTAGCCTTCGCCACCTCTCTCTTCACTTTGTGCCTTATCTTCTTGTACTCTTGTCTACTTTCTGCATCTCTCTGACTATCCCACTTTTTCTTTGCCATCCTCTTCCTCTGTATACTCTCCTGTATTTCCTCTTTCCACCACCAGGTTTCCTTTTTCTCCTTCCTCTTTCCAGATGTCACGCCAAGTACCCTTACTGCTGTCACTTTAACTGCATCTGCTGTAGTTGCCCAGCTGTCTGGTAACTCTTCACTGCCACCCAGTGCCTGTTTCACCTCCTCCCTAAACTCAACCTTGCAGTCTTCCTTTTTCAACTTCCACCATTTGATCCTTGGCTCTGCACTGACTCTCTCCCTCTTCTTGATCTTCAAAGTCAACGTCTTACGTCTTACAGACCACCATCCTATGCTGCTTAATTACACTTTCCCCTGCCACCACTTTGCAGTCTTCAATCTCCTTCAGATCAACCCTTCTGCGTAGGATGTAATCTACCTGTGTGCATCTTCCTCCACTCTTGTATGTAACCCTATGTTCCTCTCTCTTCTTGATATACGTATTAAACAACAGCCTTGTCCATCCTTTAGGCAAAATCCACTATCCTCTGAGTTTCTTCATTCGTCTCCTTGACACCATACCAACCCTTCACCTCCTTGTCTCCACTGTTCCCTTCACCAACATGCTCATTGAAATCTGCTCCTATCACCACTTTCTGTCCCTTTGGTACACTGTTGCTCACCCATTGCACACCCAACTTGCAGTGCATATGCACTTACAACATTCATCATCACACCTCCAATTTCCAGCTTCATAATCATTACTCTGTCTGACACTCTTTTCACCTCCAAAACACTCTTGACATACTGTTCCTTCAGAATAACCCTTACTCCATTTCTCCTCCCATCCACACCATGATAGAAAAATTTGAATCCACCTCCGATCCACCTGGCCTTACTCCCCTTCCATTTAGTCTGTTGCACGCACAATATATCAACCTTCCTTCTCTCCATCATATCTGCTATCTCTCTCCCCTTACCAGTCATACTGCCAACATTCAAAGTTCCTACCCTCAGTTCCACTATCTTTACTTTCCTCCTCTCCTCCTGCCTCCGGACACATCTCTCTCCTCTTCTTCTGCTTATTGTTCTTCGGCCAACAATAGCCCAATTTCCGCCAGCACCCTGTTAGCTAACAGTACTGGTGGCGGTTGTTGTTAACCTGGGGCTTGACCGATTTGGTATGGAAATTTTTATTAATGTCAACATATTGATTTGACAAAATTTTACACCAGATGCCCTTACTGACGTAACCTTCCCCATTTATCCGGGCTTGGGACCGGGACAAAGAAACACAATGGTTTGTGCATCACCTGTGGCTGGGTTCTCCTCACATATCACTACTCATAAACCTTTTCTCACTGCCCCTTTGCCTAATTCAGAGAAGGCTTTTTTCAATAAGCATTTTAGCAGATAAATTAGCATTAATTTCCTGGTGTAGAAGTAGTAGGACACTCTCCTAGACCTTCTGGAAAATCTTCTATCTCTACTTGGCTGATCTGAAGTCTCACTGAGCCAGACATGTAATAAATACACCTGGAGACAACCATGAGTGAATTTTGCCTAAAACTGGGTGGGGGCAATTAGAAGGTTTACTGAGTGTCACAATTCTAAACCAATTCATTGCCTGATGAAGGTGGTGCTCAAGGTAGGGATGGCTATTTCGACTGCAAACAGCAATGGTGATATCGATAACCTGATCGAACAAAGATCAAGCTTCTGATTGCGATGAACTGTCTTTGATCATAAATCCTCATAACAAAAAAAGCTATTAATACTAGAATCCCTGATGCCTACGAAAAAACTTGTAATCTTGGGGCACCTTAAATTCCTTTGCACCTCTCCTAATTAGCATCTTTTGTTTTGCAAATGTGTCGATCAGCACAAGCAGCAAGCAGTCTGCTATCCCATCCCAAAAACTGGATGACAGAGCTGAAGTCAGATTCAAATTTCTCCCAGCTCAAGTCTCTTTTGCCTGCAGTTGTATAGGGTAAATAATACTGTATATCGTTATTTGGACTACATGCATTTCCTGTGTGTTCCGTGTCTACAAAGATTTGTGAAAGTGTAGGATGACATGAAATGCGAGGTAAGAAATGCTGAACACATACCTAAAGCAGAAACTTTTTCCATATTATACTAATAATGACATGAAGTGTGTGAAGACTTTAGTCCAAATATCAAATAAACACTTGCTCTTTTAATTAAGAATATAACCAAATAAAAAATATCATTTAAATTACATGTTGCTGTCAATGAGTTACAAACCCAAGTTGAAATGTCAATCGACAGAAAGTTGCTATGCTGCCTTATAACCAAAAAGGTTTCAGGTTTGAGTCTAGGCGCTTCGCATTTTGAGTAGCAAGCTGCTGTTATTATTACTATCCAGCCATCCATTATCCAACCCGCTATATCCTAACTACAGGGTCACAGGGGTCTGCTGGAGCCAATCTCAGCCAACACAGGGTGCAAGGCAGGAAACAAACCCTGGGCAGGGCACACACACTCACACACCAAGCACACACTAGGGACAATTTAGGGTCGCCAGTGCACCTAACCTGCATGTCTTTGGACTTTGGGAGGAAACCAGAGCAGCTGGAGGAAACCCACACAAACATGTGGAGAACGTGCAAACTCCACGCAGGGAGGACCCTGGAAGCAAACCCGGGTCTCCTAACTGCGAGGCAGCAGCGCTACCACTGCACCGCCGTGCCACCCATGTTATTATTACTATAATATAATAAAGACATACATTAGATTTGAGTCTGTAACACTCGGTGTAAATTTAGTCTACTTGTAAAAGTTAGTGCTTTTTTTTATTATTCAGTTTTATTCTCTCAGTGACGGTCATGTGTTACACTGAACTTACCTCTCCCTCTCTGAGTTGATGGCGTTTATCTCCATTCTTTTCACAAGTGCACCACTGTGGCTGAGGTCTGCTCAGAACTATTTGTGTTACCGGCAATCAAAGATACAATGTCCCGTGACTGCTATCAGACTGGACAAAGGCAGGACCGTAACAACAGGCATCTTCCTCACAGCAGTTTCGCTGGCTAATAGATGGCTGTACTCTGCTTGGCACCATAAAGTAAAATGGAACTTCGACTTGCAGATAAAGTAACTTCAGTACGCGAGCAATTTGCAACACTAGTGTTCAGATGTGGCAGTGCCATGCTGACAGTGTATGTTAAAAATATAAATGTTTGTTACATGTGCAGTGAGCACATTCCATGTGTTTAAATTAATTTGTTTCAAAGAAAAAACCTTCCTGTAAAATCAAATTATACGTTAACTTTCAAAGACATCAATGGACTTACTGGTAATAGTGACTGATATCTGTCTCAGATGCTGTGTCTGTTCTCGCTTGCTCAGTTACGATAGTGTAGGGGTTGATGTAAGCTTCAAAGAACAGGTGGCTTTGTTGTAGAAAATATGAAGCACAAGATATGCTTTCAAAGTAAACAATGTGTCACAAAAGCAGGTGAAAAGACCTGTGAGGATGCCAGCAGGGCTTGGGGCTCATGAAGCTGGGAAAAAGTCTGGCAGATTGAGTTGTGGTTAAAGTGCACAGGCAAAGGACAAGGCAGATTGTTGAAACGCTACCAACTAAACAGAAAAAGAGGGAGAATCTCAAAACTAAACTCCAGACTTGGAATGCTGTTTACAGCATCAGTTCAGTGAATAAAAACAGCCAAGAGAGGGAAGCATCTGCAGCTCCAGACAAGCAGGTTCACCAGTTCAGTTAAAATCAACAGGTCACCAGATAGATGTGCACCTCTGCTGCACCACCTCACAGTTCTTTTATTTACCCAAAACAACTTATAATGTTAAAGATGTAGTATGCCATTACACTAGCAAATATTAAGTAACACTAATATTAATATATCATGCAATTTTCAGTATTTTCAATATAATTTTGTCTTACGTGTTTTGTCTCAGAGTTTCTGAGGTCTTTTGTCAACCTCCAAAAATCCAATTTGTGAATAACCAAAATTATGAATGTGAAGGGGTACATTTATTTATTTGTGTATTTAATTATTTCATTTTGTCTGAAATATTCCTCCATAATTCTGAGGAGGGTTGTTGTTTGTAATAATTCGTCTGTAAAAAGCTAATTCTCCCCTTTTACGACAAATAAAATACTATCTATCTATCTTTCTCACAGACCTTAAAAATAGTAAATTACTATTCAAATACAAAATTTTATTCTGAAGTTATTTCTAACATGGATTATTTCATACATTTTAAATTTTGTTTTATAAATTGCAAAGGACTTTTTCAATAATACTGACTTCAAAAATGGAAAAAGTGGAAAAGGAAAAATAGAATGTACCGTATTTTCAGCAAATCCATAAAATATTATCAGACATTCTGGTATATATCAAAAATCATTAGATGAATTTTATTATGAGAAATGCTGGTTATTACCTTTACCGTTGATCCATGAGTATACTTCACTTCAGTGAATGTTTTTCAGTTCCAATAATTTGTAGCTAGAATCTGCTGTCTGTTGTTGATTTAAATTGAGAAATGTTCATGTTGATTTTCCTTAATGCTTAATTTAAAAGCTTAATAAAAGTAAAGGTTCTTACTTATTCTATCATTGTTCAAAACATATCACAGAAATGCATGGGCAAGAAAATAAATTTACCAGGGAAAAAGCCAACTGAAACGTATTTCCATGATGTCTCAGAGTCTCTGTCAAATTAGAGTGTGTTTTAGCTGCATTTAAATCCATTTTCCCTTATGTGATTTTCAGACCATGATCCATTGAGGTTTGAGACACAGGAGATTAATTATTCTCTGCTATGAACCCAGTTGTTTATATCATTAATAAGCCGTCTTTTAATTCCAGCTCTTTCATGGCATTTTTACATGGCTGGCCATTTATTTGTGTGATTTTATTAAGATGACAGTTTTTAATCCAAAGCAAATTCCAGGTGATCTGTATGTTTTTCAGCTTCTTTCATTTTTTGACAACTTGAGTAGCGTAATAACATGTTGGTATTTCTCTCTTTTTAGCATTGTAAAGCAGCCATTCATTTAAGAAATAAGAAAAATGTGGATGAGAACTGGCCACTTCCTCCAATAATGATTGTCAAAATGATTATCAAGGATAGGACATAATAGGAAACAGACCTGACTAAATCTGAGAAGAAAAAGCAGAACACACACTGATGGTGGGTGGAAAACAACCAACATTGTGTAATATGTCCTGTAAATTTGCCAAAGTTGAGGTGGACAACAGAGGCATTGACATTCACCAAAGAGAGCTGTTGTTTGGAAACTGAAGTGTAATGCTTTTCCAGAATGGTAAAGGGCACATAGCCAAAACACTTGGAGGTCCTATTCCTCTGGGTACTGGAGGGTTATTGTTCCCGGCAGCAATACATGCCCCCTTTGGAATATGACTGAAGCCCTGAGTCTGGAGGGAAGGAGAGTTGGCAGACACAAGATATGCCTGGCCATTTGAAAGTGTGTTGGAATGTATTACTGATTCCAGATGTGCTCCCAGGAATAGCCCTGGAACGACTCCAGGTGGGATACAAAGGCTACGTCCACACTACTATGTTTTCATTTAAATATAGTGGTTTTAAGTGAAAACAATCTCCATTCATACTATTATTTTCACATCGTTTGCGAAAGTATCTTCATCCACACTAAAACTACGGAAAAAGGAATATGAAGCTGGGTGTAGTGCACCAGCATAAAAATCCTTTAATGTTAGAATCTCTGAAGCCTACGAAAAAACTTAAATCCCTTTGTACCTTTTCATCAGCATCTTTTGTTTTGTAAATGCGTCGATCAGCACAAGCAGCCTGCTATCCCATCCTCCCGCCACTGCAGAAAGGGCAAAATGTTCTACCAGCTCAAGCCTTGTTTATCTGGGAGTTATTTGGAACACATGCATTTCAAAGATCTATGTAAGTGTAGGATGACAGGAAATGCAAGAAATGTTGAGGACATACCTAAAAGACAAACTTTTTTAGTTTTAGTACTAACAACAAAATTTTGATATGAAGTGTATAATGTGTGATATCAAATAAACACTTTCACGAAAGGTACAAGTATAACAAAACAAGTACACTTCTATTCACCAATACAACTGAAGAAAAAGAAATCGGATTATTGTACATCATTGGAATGACTTCTTTGGTAGTACAACAGTAAGAACTACTGACTCATAATCAATAGGTTCACAGGTTCGATCCTGGCTGCTTCCCAGAATTAACGTTTTGAATAGTGTGCTGTTCATATTGTTACTATTATGCAATAAAAACATACATTTGATTTGAGTTTGTAATAGCCAGTGTAAATGTATGGTGCTTGTAAAGTGTTAGTGTTTTTTTTTTTTATTCAGTTATATTCTCCCAGTCAAGTTCACGGTCCCCCTGATCTGACACTGCTGTTTTCAAATAAAGACGTACTATAACAAAGGTGAACTCAGATGAGGATGAGGGTTCTACATCGGAGAAAGAGAACAGAAGCTCTCCTCACAAGAAACGTCCACTACACATGTAAGAACAACGCAGATGCATCAGGTGTAAAGATGAAAAATGGCACCGTTTGGATGCAGGAAGAGGTCCGGCGTCATCTCGCCAGTCAGTCGGCTCCACAACTGTCCTTCAAAGAAACAACACAGCTTACAGAGCTCGCCAACGTATCATGCAAAGTCCTGTTTGTGATTATGTTTTGTGATGGTCTTTACATAAGAAGCATTTATATGTTACTTATATAAAAGCCAGATTGAATGTAATTTACCTTGATTTATTTACTTATCTTTCTACAGTGTAAAGTCAAAAGCAGACTGCAGAGCTTCCTCTGTTTGATCGACACAGGCACGCTGACACACTACATGTGTACTGAAGTGACTTCAGCTGCAGGTGGAAGCTCCTGTCACACCACACGCAACTGTGTTTGATCATATTCAGAAAGAGATCCCAGTTGGCCCACGGGAGAAAGACTTTCCATAACTAAGGTCATAAAGCTTATGAAACCGTTTTTGGACAAAGGCACAACCGTAACAACAGTTATGTGGAGAGGGATTTAAGGTGAGCCAGGAGTTTTTTCATAGGCTTCTGGGATTCTAGTGTTAATAGAGTTAATGCCACCACCATGTAGTACAGTGTATCCAGAAAGAATTCACAGCGCATCACTTTTTCCACATTTTGTCATGTTATAGCCTTATTCCAAAATGGATTAAATTCATTTTTTTCCTCAGAATTCTACACACAACACCCCATAATGACAACGTGAAAAAAGTTTACTTGAGGTTTATGCAAATTTATTAAAAATAAAAAAACTGAGAAATCCCATGTACATAAGTATTCACAGCCTTTGCTCAATACTTTGTCGATGCACCTTTCAGCAATTACAGCCTCAAGTCTTTTTGAATATGATGCCACAAGCACACCTATCCTTGGCCAGTTTCACCCATTCCTCTTTGCAGCACCTCTCAAGCTCCATCAGGTTGGATGGGAAGCGTCGGTGCACAGCCATTTTAAGATCTCTCCAGAGATGTTCAATCGGATCCAAATCTGGGCTCTGGCTGGGCCACTCAAGGACATTCACAGAGTTGTCCTGAAGCCACTCCTTTGATATCTTGGCTGTGTGCTTAGGGTCGTTGTCCTGCTGAAAGATGAACCGTCGCCCCAGTCTGAGGTCAAGAGCGCTCTGGAGCAGGTTTTCATCCAGGATGTTTCTGCACATTGCTGCAGTCATCTTTCCCTTTATCCTGAATAGACTCCCAGTTCCTGCCGCTGATAAACATCCCCACAGCATGATGCTGCCACCACCATGCTTCACTGTAGGGATGGTATTGGTCTGGTGATGAGCGGTGCCTGGTTTCCTCCAAACGTGACGCCTGGCATTCACACCAAAGAGTTCAATCTTTGTCTCATCAGACCAGATAATTTTATTTCTCATGGTCTGAGAGTCCTTCAGGTGCCTTTTGGCAAACTCCAGGCGGGCTGCTATGTGCTTTTTACTCAGGAGTGACTTCCGTCTGGCCACTCTACCATACAGGCCTGATTGGTGGATTGCTGTAGTGATGGTTGTCCTTCTGGAAGGTTCTCCTCTCTCCACAGAGGACCTCTGGAGCTCTGACAGAGTGACCATTGGGTTCTTGGTCACCTTCCTGACTAAGGCCCTTCTCCCCCGATCGCTCAGTTTAGATGGTCAGCCAGCTCTAGGAAGAGTCCTGGTGGTTTTGATCTTCTTCCACTTACGGATGATGGAGGCCACTGTGCTCATTGGGACCTTCAAAGCAGCAGAAATTTTTCTGCAACCTACCCCAGATTTGTGCCTCGAGATAATCCTGTCTTGGAGGTCTACAGACAATTCCTTTGACTTCATGCTTGGTTTGTGCTCTGACGTGAACTGTCAACTGTGGGACCTTCTATAGACAGGTGTGTGACTTTCCAAATCATGTCCAATCAACCGAATTTACCACAGGTGGACTCCAATGAAGCTGCAGAAACATCTCAAGGATGATCAGGGGAAACAGGATGCACCTGAGCTCAATTTTGAGCTTCATGGCAAAGGCTGTGAATACTTATGTACATGTGCTTTCTCAATTTTTATATTTTTAATAAATTTGCCAAAACCTCAAGTAAACTTTTTTCACGTTGTCATTATGGGGTGTAGGGCGGCACGGTGGTGCAGTGGTAGCCCTGCGTGGAGTTTGCATGTTTTCCCCGTGTCTGCGTGGGTTTCCTCCCACAGTCCAAAGACATGCCGGTTAGGTGGATTGGCGATTCTAAATTGGCCCTAGTGTGTGCTTGGTGTGTGGGTGTGTTTGTGTGTGTCCTGCAGTGGGTTGGCACCCTGCCCAGATTGGCTCCAGCAGACCCCCGTGACCCTGTGTTCAGATTCAGCGGGTTGGAAGATGGATGGATTATGGGGTGTTGTGTGTAGAATTCTGAGAAAAAAAATGAATTTAATCCATTGTGGAATAAGGCTGTAACATAACAAAATGTGGAAAAAGTGATGTGCTGTGAATACTTTCCGGATGCACTGTAAATTATCAGTAAATTATTTTTTCTTTTGCACATGTAAGCAACATTCAAACTGTATTAAACACAATTTAGCTAAAGATAAGCAACACAACAAGCGCTATGGAAAGCAAGTCTTCAATGCCTGCTATTTTAGAATATGGTTATCTTCTGTGAAAGGTAACCGATCAGGGAGTGAGACATTCTAATGAGCAGGATTGAATCAGGGAATGCTAATACATAATACAACATAATAAGCAGGAACCAATCAGAGTGTGATTAGAGTCTGTGTTTTCAAAAATCTGCATTTTTGCTTGTCCACATTTAAAAGCTGAGGCCATGTTTTCAGAAGCATACAGCTCTGGAGAGCACTTTCAAAAGTCTCTGTTTTCAGGGGGTTGAAAATACATAGTGGACACAAGGGAAACACAGAGACTAATATCTGCATTAGCATTTCCTTGAACCTAAAAATTACGCATTATCTCCAAAGGCAAAAAAATCTAAAAGTAAAAAAGACAGAAAAAAGAAAAGAGATAAAAGAAAAAAAATTCTGCAAAGCAGGCTATATTAGTGGATAGAACTGGTGAGCTATGTTGTACTGAATGGCCTGTTCTTGTCTGGATTGTTGTAATGTTCCTATTTAGCTTTGTGGTTGGAGTCATTGGAGTCAATGTCTTGCAAATAAACAAATAAAAATACAAGGGACACTATGCTTCACCATATTTTTCATAATGTGCAGTGTAAAATGGGGTTTGGTCTGATGGGTAAATAGGTCATTTTTAGGGACAGCTAACCACAGAACCTTCTTCTAGCTAACTTCAGAGTCTCCTGTGTACCTTCTGTCAGACTTTAGCCAAGATGTCCTGTATTATTTTTTTAACACAGTGGTTTTCTCTTTATCACTCTCATTTAAAAGCTGCAACTGGAGAAGCACCCAAGCCCAGTTGTTTTCTGCACAATCTCTGCACTTTCATAAATGGTAGCTTGTAACTCCTAAAGAGTTCTCATAGTTCTCGTGATGGACTCCGTCAGTAGTATTCTGCTTACACAATGACGCTGTTTTTGTGAACGGTCTGCTCTAGCAGGTTTACAGCTTTGCCATTCTCTTTCAGTTTCTTAATGATTGATTTAACTGGATATTTAGTGACTTGGGATGTGTTCTTGTCTCCATCTCCCGACCTGTGGTTTTTAATCAACCTTTCATGAAACTGCTTGGAGAGTTCCTTTGTCTTCATTGTGTACATTAGGCCACTATACTGACTTACCTCCAGATAAGGTGCATTTATATGATAATCAGTTTGAAACCCCTTAACTTCACACAGTTGTTCTCAAAATTGAAGTAATTCTATAACTTCTAAAACCAATGGACTGCACAAGTGAGGATTTAAGTGTGTCATATTACTGAATACTTATGCACATATTAATCATGTTGTGTTTTATATCTGTGTCATGCATGTGTGAGTAAGAGGATGTTGTATGGACCAAGTGAAGGTAATTCCACACCAGGCCAGGGGATGGCGGAATGCACTAAACCTTCTTCTGTTGTCTTATCAGACCAGCCATGGGAAAACCTGTCTGACCCATCCTTAAAGATGTCGCTTTCTGGTTCCGGTGCCTGAGATGATGTCACTTCCAGTTCTGAAATGATGCCAGAAGAAGGTCAATTCCAGTTCTCATATGTCCGGTCTTCCCACTTAAAAATCTTCCCAAACCTCAATCAGTTCATGTCTGGACTCCAACCAAGACACTTCTCTCAAACAAATCAATCCATTGCAGCCAGGGATAATATACGGGTGGCTGCCCCAAACCTTTTTAAGTGCGTCAAGTCTGATCTTTCACATCTGTAATTAATTAAGACCACTTTGCAGAGATCTCTTCTCACTTTGACATGAAAGAGTCTTTTCTTGTTGATCAGAGTCACAACAACAAAATAAATCTACTAGGATTCTTTGTTGTGTAATAAGAAAATATGAACACTTTGAACACATATGAATACTTTTTATAGGCACTATATTTAGCCAGTTGGTAGTAATATCTGGATCAAGGACCACCACCAAATACCAAAAAGCATTCTCCTCATGAGAACAGCCAGAGGGATCTCTTTACCCCTTTTCATTGTGTGTAACACCTCTAGGACTTCCACTGCTGCAATGTTACGTTGGTAATTACAATTTCATAAAAGCATGTAGTGTAGTTTGTTGACTAGAAGGATGCATTGCGGACATCAATACTATAAAGAGAAGGAAACAACACACAAACATACCTCAAAATGACCTTTACTAATTAATAATCATGTTCAAGGCCAAGTCGTTAATGGTGAGAGTTCTTGCAAACTCAATAAAGTATAACCTTTTAACTTTTGGAGTATTGGGCCATGGGCTTTTTTCTACAGTTTGTTTGCCTGTCCATTTTCTACATTTCTGCTGGTTGAGACTCTCCTGAACATGAACTTGCTTTACTACCAGAAGTCTTGTTAATCAGTGTTTCTCCGAAGAGTGGTCTGTAACTGAGGACATATCTGCCATCAATCCATTATGACTGCATGCATCCACACTGGTTGTTGGCTAGGAGGATATTGTGTAATTATCGCTGAGTGTCCAGGCATTCCCCAGGAAGGTCTGGTAAGAGTTGTTGGGAAATGGGAGACTTGGTCAGCTCACGTCAGCTTATCGTTACCATAAGACCCACCTAGAAAGACAGAAAGAAAACAAGGAGGATGATATTAATGTTTCTATTTGTCTAATTCTTCTGTTTCTTTACAGAAATGCAGTGACAGTATTTCGTTATGATCTAAAAAATTTAAATGCTATAAAACACATACAAGGCAGCTTAATGGCTGTAGTGAATGTAATCAAGCCAGGGGTTGGCACTGTTCTCTGATCGTTTCTCTTTTTCTCCCTCTGTAAACGGGGTGATTGATGACCCTTCCATCACTGACATCATCTGTGGTGTCCATCCTCTCTGACCTGCTCCTTCTTTCCATCTTCCTTCATAAACTGGCAAACCAGTTACCCTAATTTGGTTCTTTTTAGACTTTTGTCTGTAAAAACATCTCCACAACTAACTGCTTGTTAATTTGCACAAAAACTTGGTGCATTATACTGGGTTACCAAGGTGGTATCCCAACTTTTTATCTGTATTCTTTGTGTCATTTTAAAATTCATATGGATTTTGGGGTGTCTAAAGCAAAGGAAGCCAGTAGTTATATTTATGTTTTACTTTCACATTCTCCATCTTGATTGCCTAATGGATGTCGCCATGTTGGAGTGTGATTGATAGAAGGGAAGTTCCTTTGGCTGGGAGACAATTCCCAGAGGCTGTGTGTCATTATGACATTAGCATAAAATTTTTAAAAGCCAGTGCCTCGTGTACCCAATTATCCAAGACTGTGAATTAAAAAAAAAACCAAAAACAACCTTTGCTTCATTTTCAGATGTTTACATTTAAATTTATTGATTACAACATGGGTTCATATTCCATGTGCTCCCTAAGTGGCATTTGCATGTTCTCCCCATGCTGGTGTGGGTTTCCTCTGGGTTCTCCGGTTTCCTTCCACTGTCCAAAGACATGCGAGTTACGTGGAATGGCAATGCTAAATTAGTCCAAGTGTGTGTGACCTGCTCCCTGTCCAGGAATTATTCAGCCTTGTTCCCAGTGCTTTTTGGGATAGGCACCACAATCACTGACACACAGAATAAGCATTTTTGGAAGAGGGATAGATGGATAATAAATGGTTATGACACTTTTTCTGGACTCTTATTAGGTTTTATGTTTCTTGGATCTGGTTACATGTATCCTTTTTGTCTCATAACTTGCCATTCTGTTTTCTGATCATTATTCTGGCTACATGTTCTGAGCTTTGTTATTTGAATATCGTCTTTCCAGTTACAACCAAAGTATGAATTCTGATGTCTCTGTCATCTCCTGATTACGTTTTCTCTCAAACTTTTTGTAGCCTTTGTAGCAGACAGCTGGGCTGCATCCGTAATGGAAGGCCTCGAGTAGGAGCTTGCACGGGGCAGTACCTCCCCTGGGACAACAGAGGGCAGCACCCCTGGCTTGCTACAGTGACACAGGTTTGGAGCATGGAGGCTCAAACCTTCTGGGGCCCATGGCCTCTGCCAGGGGGGTGCATGAAGAATGTCTGATCCTTCCTCTTCAGGGCTGCAGCCACACCCGGAGGTGCAGCCTGGAAGGAGATTGTGGAACACCTGGAGCACTTCCAATGCTCTATAAAAGGGGTCGCCTCACTCCGTTCAGAAAGCCAGAGTTGGGAGGTGGAGGACTAAGATTTTGGGAGGAGTGGAGGCCAAAGAGACAAGAAGAAGAAAGGGACTGTGTATTTGGGGTTTACTATTACTTATTTGTACTATACTGCTGTGAGGAGTTAGGGGAAAACGCTTCCTCACTGAAATAAAGCCTGTGTTCTGTTGGAACATGTGCCTCTGTCTGTTGTATTGGGTATTTGAGGTGCTGTGTGCCCCCTGGTGTCCACAAGTGGCATCCCAGATGGGACTTTATGGCTGTCTGCTGGCAGAAGACCCTTTTTAAAAATATTCTTGTGGCCAACCCGACACACAGCGCATCCACACACAGAGCAGTGAGGCAGCATGCCCTACAGCCAGCCCGAGAACCACACAGACTCACCAGTCCCGTCCTGTCCAGTATGGGCAAGAGAAAAGCCAGGAAACTAATGGATTAGCGTCACTGACAGCAAGGGAGCCAACCTGGGGAAAAAGGAGGCCAACCGGAGGAATTGTCAGCCCCTGGGAAAACCCCTGCTGGAGGTACATGCAAGAGTCAGGGTTGACAAGCCCTGGGAGTGTTTTTCCTCATTCGCAGCAGTGTACCTCATAGATGGTGGAGACCTGGAAACCTGCCTATGGCCTAATGGCTATGCCTGGGAATCCAAAGCCAACCTCTGCTCAGACTATTTGAGTCACAGGGATCTTGTTGCCCTGCTCCAACTGTTGCACCACTCCAAATGTGCTTTGCAAGACAAGAGGCTACAGGGGTCCTCTAACAACCTGGACCGCAACTGGCTTTCTGGAAGGGACTGAGGAGATGGGCGACAAAAGTGCTGCCTCCATAAAAGGCATAAGAAGGGATGGGGGGTGGCTGAGGGTGTTACACAGTCAGCTATTGCCTAACCCCTGGACCTCTGTTTTCCCAGATTCCTTTGCGAGACACGACAGGGCATGCACAGGAGAGCCACGCAATTTATGAATGTCCGGTCCTGTCGCCAGCCAATTTAATTAATAACTTTGATGTAAAGGAAATGGAGAGGGTCCTTGTCAACCCGTACGTACTGTATTGCAGTTTATCGGGGGTCTGAAGACAGTGATCAGGGAACTGGAGAAGACCACCAGGGTGCCATTGAAGAAGGTGGATTTGTATCTGTGGTGACTAGGGATCGGACCTCCTTCCAGGTTAGACATGGGGGTGCAAGTAAGTGACACCAGTACTGCACAGAAAAAGGTGACTGGGTGCAAACTGATCCCAGAGTGTATTTATGAGAGTCCAGGAGTACTGAGTCCAACACAAGATAAAGCCATGATGGCCGATCACTCAGGAGTAGCATCTGCCATCAGGAGTGCTGCAAGGAAGACGCTTGTGCTGGGGGAGGACGATCAGGGACTGCCGAAGACGGAATGTTTAACTGGCCCCTTCATCCAAGCCTGGCAGTCCCCTGCAAAATTAGCGATCGGCACACAGGAAACAAAAGGGGTGCAGACAGTGCGGGGACTCTTTATCACATAGGGAGATCCAGACTGTCATCACACCTGTGGAAGAAATATCAACAGACACTCTCCACTGGAATATCCTGGTTTAAGCAAAAAAACACAGGCAGGACAAAGAGTCAATCATTATTCTTTACCTAAATCTTGCAAGAGGCAACAGCATATTTTATTAGCAAGTGCTGCAAAGAAAATGAGCGTCCTCTGCGCTATATTTATACAATTCATTGCTTAGACCACTATTCCAAGGAATTCATTAAATAATCAAAACTTTTCACATGATTGGTTACACCCAGTTGCTAACAGGACATGACAAACATCGATACCTTAAATAACCACAATTAACCTTGTCCTCTAGGTTGATTAAGAGTACATCACTTTTCAAATGTATACGACCCTGAGGTTCCACTTCTTCCCTTGTTCTCATGGTTTGTAAAGCAATGGTTTAATAAAGCTGGGCACATCAACAACAACAACAACAACATTTATTAATATAGCACATTTTCATACAAAAAAATGTAGCTCAGAGTGCTTTACATAATGAAGAATAGAAGAATAAAAGACACAGAAAATAAAATAAGTCAATATTAATTAACGTAGAATAAGAGTAAGGTCCGATGGCCAGGGTGGACAGAAAAAAAAAAACTCCAGACGGCTGGAGAAAAAATAAAATCTGCAGGGATTCCAGACCATGAGACTGCCCAGTCCCCTCTGGGCATTCTACCTAACATAAAGGAAACAGTCCTCTTTGGATTTAGGGTTCTCACAGAAGAACTTGATGATGATGGTCACATAGACTAATGGCTTTTAGTCCAACAATGTTGGACCATCATGATGCTGTGAGTAGGTGGTGGTGGCACAGGCTGCCACCACAAAAAAAAAATGGAAAAAGAAACAGAAGAGAGAGCAGGGGTCAGTACGGAATTTAAAGCCACCATGAATAGTTATTATGATGAATTGAACATACAGAGTATCAGGATTAAATTAAAGTGAAGTTGTGAAAAGGCCATGTTAAAGTAATGTGTTTTCAGCAGTGTTTTAAAGTGCTCTACTGTATTAGCCTGGCGAATTCCTATTGGCAGGCTATTCCAGATTTTAGGTGCATAACAGCAGAAGGCCGCCTCACCACTTCTTTTAAGTTTAGCTTTTGGAATTCTAAGGAGACACTCATTTGAGGATCTAAGGTTACGATTTGGAATATAATGTCAGACATTCCGATATATAAGATGGAGCGAGATTATTTAAGGCTTTATAAACCATAAGCAGAATTTTAAAGTCAATCTGAATGACACAGGTAACCAGTGTAGTGACATCAAAACTGGAGAAATGTGTTCGGATTTTCTTTTCCTAGTTAGGATTCTAGCAGCTGCATTCTGCACTCATTGCAAATGATTTATGTCTTTTTTGGGTAGTCCTGAGAGGAGTGCGTTACAGTAATCTAGTCACTGAAAACAAAAGCGTGAATTAATTTCTCAGCATCTTTCAGTGATATAAGAGGTCTAACTTTTGCTATGTTTCTTAAGTGAAAAATGCTGTCCTAGTGATCTGATGAATATGCGATTTAAAATTCAGATTACAGTCAACAGTTACCCCTAAATTTTTTACTTCTGTCTTAACTTTTAATCCTAATGCAAGTTTATTTCTGATAACCTCATTGAATCCATTATTGCCAATCAATAAAATTTCAGTTTTCTCTTTATTTAGCTTGAGAAAATTACTATTCATCCATTCAGAAATACCAGTAAGACATTGTGTTAGTGAATCGAGAGAGTCGGGTCATCAGGTGCTATTGATAAGTACAGCTGTGTGTCATCAGCATAGCTGTGGTAGCTCACGTTGTGCCCTGAGATAATCTGACCTAACGGAAGCATGTAGATTGAGAAGAGCAGCGGACCCAGGATAGAGCCTTGTGGAACACCATATAGATATCATGTGTCTTTGAGGTGTGATTACCACAACTAACAAAGAATTTTCTCCCTGTCAGGTAGGATTCAAAGCAATTTAAGACACTACCAGAGAGGCCCACCCATTGACTAAGGCGATTTCTAAGAATATTGTGATCAATGGTGTCAAATGCAGCACTCAGATCTAAGAGGATGAGAACAGATAAATGGCCTCTGTCTGCATTTACCCAAGTCATTTACTACTTTAACGAGTGCAGTTTCTGTGCTGTGATTTGTTCTAAAACCTGACTGAAATTTATCAAGAATAGCAGGTTTATTTAGGTGGTCATTTAACTGCATAATGATTGCCTTCTCTAGGATTTTACTTAAGAAAGGCAGGTTAGAGATGGGTCTAAAATTTTCAAAAGCAGAGGGTCAAGATTATTTTTCTTGAGTAGGGGTTTAACTACAGCAGTCTTAAGACAGTCTGGGAAGACCCCATATTTAATGACGAATTTACTATGTCAAGAATATTATCAATTAGCACCCCTGATACTTCCTCGAAAATCCTTATTGGTATTGGGTCAAGGACGCAGATGGAGGGGTTCAGTTGAGAGATTATTCTATGTAAATCAGGTAAATCTATCCTGGTGAAAGAATTTAATTTGTTTATAACGGAGTACTGGGGCTTAGGAGGTTCCTCAGTGTTGGGGAGATATACTATGTTATTTCTAATATCATTAATTTTTGATTGAAAAATACAGCAATGTTCTCACAGGTTTCACTGGAAGTATTTTGGGGGCATTCCTTTGTGTTACCTGGGTTTAACAGACGATCAATTGTAGAAAATAAGACTCTGGGATTACTAGCATTGTTATTTATAATCTTAGAGAAATAGCAGCACCTCTCAAGACGGACTGTGTTATTGTATTCTGTTATTTTAACCTTCAATATCTCATTTAGTTTTCCTCCATTTATGCTCAGCTCTACGACATGTTCTTTTTAAATCAGACACTCTTTGGGTCTTCCATGGAATAACAATGCTAGAAGATTTTTTAACTGTCTTTTCAGGTGCAACTATGTCAACAGCAGCTCTTACTTTAGAATTAAATTTTTCCACTTACTATTTACATTATCCTCGCTGTTATAGTTGGCACTATAAACGGACTGATTGCTTAGAATGTTTGTAAGTTTTAAAGCTGCTGATGAGTCAAAGAAGCGTTTTTTAACAATATGCTTCTCAGAAATGTTTTCTATCATTATTTCTACAGTATATTAAATATTAGAAGAAAGTGGTCTGATAGACCAATATCAACGATCTGCTTCACATCAACTTTTAGTCCTTTGGTAATTACTAAGTCTAACGTATGACCTGCTTTATGTGTTGGTTGATTAACGAGTTGTCTAAAATCAAAAGAGTCCAAGAGGTTCATGAATTCCTTTACTTTTAGGTCACACTGATTATCGATATGAAAGTTAAAGTCGCCGACTATTAAGAGTGTGTCATAGTTCATAATTAAAATTGACATTAAGTCTGAGAATTCCTCAAAGAAAGACGCATTAAATTTAGGAGGTCTATACACGGATAAAACTAGAACGTGAAATTCTCCATGAATAACAATGGCGAGATACTCAAAGGACTTACATTTACCAAAACAAACATCTTTACACTTTAACCGACTCGAGTAAATGTTTGCCAAGCCGCCCCCCCCCTTTTTCCCTGGTGATCCACACGAGTAAAACTGTAGCAGGAAACTTAGTACTAAGCATTACAATAGAACAATGATTAGGCCTTAAATTGTAACATTTCCTCTTAAGCTTTATAATAAAATAACAGCTTCAGCCTTTAAGCCTAACTTCAGAAGAATATGAGACTCAGCATGTGCTAGGTGCACATTGGATTAGGGTTAAAACTGAACTCTTACATACCTCAGAAAAAATGGGGATCCGTAAGGAAAAGAATGGGTCTCCTGACACTGTAGCACGTGAGTCCGTGCATTAATATGTACCCAAAGGCCACTCTCCGCATAGGCGGAGGGATAAGGCGACCTCGGCTGGGCATGGGGCAGACCAGGACATTCTATTCTGTTTTTGAACCTGTGGGGAAGATGTTCCGAACCCACAGTTGGAGACGTTGTTCATACAGGGATCCCAGAAGGCAATGTTGGCACAACGTCTCCCTGCCATTCTGTTGTGTGTGTTTTTCATGGACCGGTAGATTCTAAGACTCTCCTGGAAGAAGATGACTCTCGGGGACTGGACTTTTCACCCCACAGAGCTCAGCTGAGGGAGGGGCAGTGTATCAGACAGCCGGGATTCTTACCCTTGCACATTGTGATGGACGGCTGGGTCCCATGCCCAGCCGGGATGCCCCTGCTGCATATGTTGTGGGGGAGCAAACATGGACTGCTCAATACCTCCCCTGGGATGCTTGGTGGCAGCCTCCCGGACTGACAGTGATTTTCCAGCCTCCTGCCTGGCTCCACGGGAGATAGAGTCTTCCACAGCCTAGTTGGGAGCTGGGATGGCCACTAGGGGGAGCTGCACGGAGTCAGCAGCCTGTCTGGACGAGTCTTCAGCTCCATCCGGAAGTGCAATTAGGACCAGGTGGTCAAGCACCTGGAACGCTTGCGGGTGGGCTGTAAAAGGGGCCAGCAACCACCACTCAGCAGCTGGAATCAGGAGGAGGAGGACTAAGCTTGGTGAGGAGGAGTGGCGGAAAGAGAGTGTTTTGGTGGTGTTTTCCTTTGTGTGTTTTGCTTTGGGACTGTGTTGGGCTGTGTGACACGGGAAAGACGTGCCCCACAGCTGAAGAATAATAAAAGCCAGTGTTTATTTTGTGCGTGCCTCTGCATCAGTCTGTGCCGGGTCAGGCGCTATATAGCGCCCATGTTACAACAAGCACTGCATCTGCTTCTTGTCAACCTTTCCACTTTTGTACACTTCAACTTTCATATGATTCACTAAACCTAAACATGCATAGAAGTGACCAAAGCAAATGATTTTTGATTGCATGACAAGACCACCTTGGATCTTGTCTGGACCGCATGCACAAGTGAGATGAGGTCAACAGAAGAACAGAAGATGGAAAATCTGC
Organism: Polypterus senegalus; assembly: GCF_016835505.1. NCBI lineage: Eukaryota > Metazoa > Chordata > Cladistia > Polypteriformes > Polypteridae > Polypterus > Polypterus senegalus. The sequence continues at coordinate 16,403,901 of NC_053155.1, forward strand.
AGACGCCAACAAGATTCCATTCGAATGAGTCTGTCAGTGTTGGTGTAGCAGAAGCAAAGATTGTGATTGTTTGGGTCATCTCCATGCTCCCTTGTTGCCTTTAGGAACCCAGAAGCATCAATAGTCATGAACTGAAATGAGCCGGGCACATGAGGACACATACTTACAACAAGGGGTACAAAAGCGCTCACTGCTTTTTAATCAAAACCAAATAAACATTGTCCAATCAGTGTAGCCATCCAAGTCTTCGATAAATAACTGATCCATAAAAATGTTCTGTGAAAGTGGTTGATAAAACAATCAAAAAATAATCCTTAAAATAAAGTTAAAATCCCAATGCAGGAAGCAATTCTAAAATCTAAGTCCGTAGTTCATCCTTTCTAAAAGTGACATCTCCTCTACCTACCTCACATGTGATCCTGTGCCAATAAGCACAGCCAACTTTTTCTCACAGGCTTTGGTCACTGCTGACACACTGGCTCCCAGCAGGGTGCTGTGCCGAGCCTCTTGCTGTCACTCCTTGGCCCTACATGAAAGCGAGCATCTGGCCACTCCAGCTACCCCATAAAATACTCAGCTAGAGTGGCCTTCTTCTCAGCCCTCAAGAGCTGACAAAGCGCTCATACAAGAGGTTCTCCTTCTGGCTTCCTGCCTCCTTTTCTCAGCACCCTGGTGGTTCCAGATCCTCCCACATTTGTTCACTTTCTCTCTCATCTTTAACCTCCTTTCTTTTATGTTTTCCTTCTTGCTCTTTCATTAATCTCCCTTTCTTTCTGTTCTTCCACTTGTCCTGTAAAGGCTCCTTTTTATCTGGCCTGACTGGCATGGGTGTGATATGTCACTACCTCCTAGGTGTAAATGAGACACATGACTGATCTGCTTGCCTTTGCATGTGTATGCACGATCAGCCAAGCACCCCAATCAACCCCAGAGTGAACCTGCACAATGTCACAGATCACTTAATACAAAGACAAGCTTCAGAAGGAGTGACTTTTTATTAGGGATACATTTAGATAACACAAATGCCACCATATTTCTATGCAGCAAATGCAAATAAAAATAATAAAACCAAATCCAGTTTGTAAGATTCTACTAAATAAAATATCTGCCTTGATTCTGAACACATTTTTCTTTGTTTATTGCAATGTATACATACTGTAAATGCTTTTAGAAATACATACTTTGTTTTAAGTACTGTATATACTTGCATTTAAGTTCTCCCACGGATAAGTCAGGGCTTGATTGTACCATATAATTTCTGGTATTTTATAATGTCAGTCATATAAGTCAAATGCAGAAAACTCACGCTATTGGTCCAAGAGATTAAGATATACTAACGCCCACCTGAGAAAGTAACCATGGAGCACACTGCCTTTTTTTCTATGTATTGCGTCTACATGACCACTCGGTCATACCAAAACTATTCCGAAGCGACATTTGCACTGCTTTGTGTTTTTTGTAACTCACACCCTAATAACCTTTTATCGTAAGAGCATCCCTTATCTATGGAGCGTTCGATCAGAAGAAAATATGAAGCTAGTTTTAAAGTAAAAGTCATTGAAGTGGCGAGAGAAATTGGTAACTGCACTGCTGCAACAAAATTCGATGTGTCTGAAAAACTGGTGCGAGATTGGAGGAGGCAAGACGATGTAAAAAAAAAAAAAGTAATAAGCGTCCTATTTTTGAACGGGCATATAAGTCGGGGTCTGATTTTATGACCAATTTTTCGGGTTTCAAAACACGACTTATATGCGAGTATATACGTTAGTAAGTTAGAACACATGCATGATGTATTTTCTGATACAAGAAAAATCACAATTACACTGGGTATACTGCATGGTACTGTTCAACGTAAATGTTCAATGTCCTGTTCAATGGTAAATCATTTTTGGAATGGTTTTGCTCCTAGATAAAAACATATAAATCCTGCTTTTGATATCTTTGTTCCGTAAGGTGTAAATTACTGGGTTCAACATGGGTGGGATCACATTTCCAGCAATAACCATTACATTGTAGACATCTGTCGTCACTCTAATTCCTGACCCTGGCAGCATAAGGCATACAAATGGTGGAAAATAAAAAAAGCACATGACTAAAAGGTGGGTGACACAGGTGCTGAAAACCTTACTGTTCCTCTGAATGGACGATAGCCTCAGTGCGGTCAAAGCAATTCTTACATATGAGAATAAAATCACTTCCAAAGGAAACACACCTAATAGGATCACCATAACAGACATTAGATTTAAGTATTTGGGATCATCATTACATGCGGTGTTGACCATTGTATAATAATCACACATACAAAAGTGCAAAGTGTTGGTGTGACAAAAATTAAGTTCAGAAGCAAAAATTACAAATGGTGAATGTATAACAAAAGGTAAGAATGGCAGACATGAAATGACAATCTGGACTATTCTTTTTGTAAGGACTGAGTTGTACCTTAATGGATAGACAACTGCAATATAACGGTCAAAAGCCATGAAAGACAAAAGAAGGGATTCCATCTGTTGCAAATTCAGTATGAGATACATCTGCAGTACACAGGCTGCGTACGGCATTACAACATTACTTTGCTGTATGTCAGCTAACATTTTGGGGATAATTGTGCTGCTATTAGCCATATCTATTACAGCTAAAGTACTAATACACATATACATGACTGTTTGAAGATGTTGATTCATTTGAATGACCAGAATTACCAGCAGATTTCCAAACATGGACATCAGGTAGATAATAATCAGTGTACAAACAATGAAAGTTTTCTGTTCAGAACGGATTTCACAGTCCAGCATAAGCTCTCGTCCAGAGCCGGTGATGTTGACCATGAAGACCATGCCTGGAGGAGGTAAAATATGGGAAGTTACAATTCATTATCCGTTTTTAAGACATGGCATGTTATTTCTAGAGCAGGATAGTGAAGCTTAGTGCCCAAGCTTGGCATTAGAGCAACCCACAAGTCACTGGTTTCGCCTCTCACTGTGCAATCCTGATTGAGTTCCATTTGTGTCTAATGAAATTGCAAAGATGGCTACCCTTACTGATTTCGGACTTGGGCAGATACAGTGGATTCAGAAAATATTCCAATCCCTTCACTTGTTTCACATTTTGCTATAATAAAATTTTTTAATTAATTTATTCCCGTATCAAGCAATGCTCAATCCCCCAATGTGACAAAGCGAAAACATGGATTTTTGCAAATGTTTTGAAAGTGAAAAGTAAATTTCACATTGACAGAAATATTTAGACCCTTTACTCAGTAATTTGTTGAAGCCCCTTTGGCAGCGATTCCAGGTTTGGAGTCTTCACACATCTGGATTTGGTGGCTTTCTGCCATTCTTCTTTGCAGATCCTCTTAAGCTCTGTCAGGTTGGTGGACAGCTACTTTCAGGTCTCTCCTGAGACATTCAAATTGAGTTCAAGTCAATGTTCTCACTGGTCATCTCAAGGGCATTCCCAGAGTTGTCCCTAAGCCATTCGTGTGTTGTCTTTCCCTTGTGTTTATGGTTATTCTCCTGTTGGAAGGTGAACCTTCAGCCCAGTTAGAAACAGGTTTTCATGAAGGATAGTTCTTTGTGTTGCCCCATTCAGCTTTCCTTCAACCCTATGCAGTCTCCCAGTCCAGATAATTAAAAAACATCAAATCATGATGCTCCCTGCACCACACTTCACCACTGAAATGGTATTGCAGATGCAATGAGTGGTGCCTGGTTTCATCCAAGTATGACACTAATTTTTGTTTGACAAACCAAAAAGTCTTCTTTGTCACAGTCTGATGGTCCTTAAGGTACCATTTTGCAAACTCAATGATGACTTTCCTGTGTCATTTACTGAGAAAACGCTTCTGTCTGTCGACTCTGTCACAAAGCCCAGATCATTGGAATGTTATCCTTGTGGATGTTTCTCCACACTGGTTCTCTGGAGATTAGCCAGTGTGACAATTGGGTTCTTAGTCACCTCTCTTACCAGAGAACACTGCTTCCTTATTATCAGAGGTGCCCCTAAGTCTGTGAAATGACACTTTATTTCCTGAACACCAAAGACCACAAGTCCACTGACCATTCTGTAAGTATTATTAAGTTCACTGATGACACTTCTATTATTGGACTTATTACTAATAGTAATGAAACGGCCTACAGAATAGAGGTGACTCATCTTGTGTTTTGTTGTGGTACCAATACCCTGGTGCTTCAATACCACCAAGTCAGTGGAAATGGTCATTGACATTCAGGAACAGCAGTTACAACCTCTACGAAATTAATGATTCTACAGCCAATATGGAGGAATCCTTCCAAATTCTGTGGAACAACTATTACAAACACTCTCATTTGGGACATTAGCACAACTTCTGTCTCTAAACAGGCTGAGCAGCAAATTAACTTTTTGTGCCAACCAACAAAATTAAATATTTCTCAGCTCAGTCTTGTACAGTTCTACAAAGACATAATTGAAAGTGTGGTCACATTTGCCATTGTTATCTGGTTTGGTTCAGCAATGGTGTGCTCCAGAAATTACAACATAATGTGAGATCTGCTGAAAAGATAATTGTCTATATTTTTCTATCTGTTGCAGGACCACCACCTACTCATCTCATCCCGCTTATCACGTGTTCCAAAAACTCCTTTCTGGTAAACACTTTAGGTCAATTAAAATGAAAACTAATAGACATCTAAAGAGTTTCTTTCGCAGGGCCTTAACCCTTGCAAATCAGTAATTTTGTTTAACTTATGCAATTTATGTTATTTGTATGTAAGTTGTATTATATTCTGTGGTGGGCTGGCGCCCTTCCCAGGGTTTGTTTCCTGCCTTGTGCCCTGTGTTGGCTGGGATTGGCTCCAGCAGACCCCCGTGACCCTGTAGTTAGGATATAGCGGGTTGGATAATGGATGGATGAATGTGTCATATTATAAACTTCTTCAAAGCTAAGTTAAATTTCTGTACATTAAGAACTGGCAAATAAAAGGGATTCTGATTCTGCAAGCTAGCAGCTTTATGCATAACAGCTGCACGATACCTAAATGGGCCCTAAGAAATTACATCTTGCACAGTTTGTTGTAATTTAATGTTGCAGTTTCCATTTGAACCTCATAATGGTGTGACATAAATCAGAAGGTTGTGAATCTACATTCACTGCCAGTCTAAAGTTTCGACACACCCAGACATTTTTATGCGTTTGACAGAATATTTTTTAAATCCAGATACCATTAAATTGATTAATAATATAGCTGATACGTTACTATTGTTGCTAATGTCTATTTATTAGAAAGGGAAAGGAAGAAAAGCAAAGCCCAGATGAGCAACTGCATAAGAGGAGAAGGACATCAGAGTGTGCAATGTGAGAAACAAATGCCTTACATGTCCTCTGTTGGCTTCTTCCTTAAATACAAGACAAATACCAGTGTCGTCTGCAACAGAGTGAAGATGACTCCAGGATGCTGGCCTAAGAGGCAGAGTTTCAAATGAAAAGCCTTATGTGAAACTGCCAAATACAAAGAAAAGCTTAATAAGGGGAAAAAGGATATAGACATTATGGCCAGCATCTTGGAGTCATCTTTTCTTTGTTGTAGATGACAATGATAATGCATTTGTTTCTCATACTACACACTCTTATTTTCATCTGCATTGCCTTCTTTGCATTAACCTCTTCTCTCAAGACAGTAATAGACACCTTTGTATGAAATCTTCAGTTTCTTGGCAGTCACATGGAATAACTTTCATTCTGCAAAAACAAAAACCAATAGACTGACATGTTTCTTGAGAAGACCGTTTTTATTTTGGCCAACTTCTGAACCCAGAACTGAACTTTAGGAATGCCAGGACCTCACAACTGAAGCGAACAGAATAACAGGTGCCAGTGGTGGTAATGCAGTTCCAAAGAGCTCTCTAATATCTAGTTTATTTATTTAGACATGACTAATTAATCATAAGCTAAGACACTGAAGGAATGGCTTTGGAAAATGGGCCTTTGCAATTATATGAATAATAATTTAAAAATCAGCCATTGCAAGCTTTAAAGGCCATTATACACACTAGTAGTGCCCTGGCTGCATTTTTAAATCATTTTAAAGATATCCTGATAAAACAGAATATCATTTTCTAACGAATACATGAAAATGTCTGGGTGTATCCAAATGTTTGACTGATAGTATATACAAATTATTTTTGCAGAAATAAATGCAATGAGAAGTCTAGCAAAATTACATATTTTATTGGTTTATTAAAAAGCTTTCCAATCTGCAAGCTTTCAAGGCAGCTCAGGCCCCTTCTTCAAGCAAGATGCAATCATTTACGTCATGCCTGAAGAAGGGGCCCGAGTTCACTCTAAAGCTTGCATGTTGTAATATTTTGTAGTTATCCAATTAAAGGGGTCATTTTGCTAGACTTCTCATTACATCTATAATTGTTAACATTAAACAACACACTACTACTGTGGGAATAAATGTCATTCAAAATATAGCTAATAAGAAAAAAAACAAGCATAAAGTGAAATATTCTGTTTTGTGATTCCACCCTGATTTTTCATTTTTATTTCAGATGCCACAATCCTCTTTCTACAATCCATTACTCATGAATATGCTCAGATTTGGCACCACAGCCCCAAAGATGCAATAACTCATAGGCTGCATCCTTCTATAGATCACCTAATACGAGTCAACTTTAATATTAAGCAGTGAATGTACAAAAGAATACCTCTTATTATTTCAGTGTGAGATTAAACTAGATTAGATTAGATTAACTTTATTAACTCTTTCAGGGCTGATGTCGACTTTTGTCAAAAAGAAGAAAGGTTATCAACTGTAAACTGTGACAAAACCAACTGTTGTTTTAGTTGGACTCTCGTTATCTGAAGGAATGTTAGATTCATTGGTCTGACCGAGAGTTCCTGCGCTTTCATGAGTAGCAAGGCGCAAACAACGGCAAAAATGGTACTGACATCTGGTGAGAGATCAAAGCGAATGCGTAAAGCTCTGCAGACGACATTTTGCCTAGTATCTCTGAACTGGACTATGACTTGTTGGACTCTGATTTTGATACAAGTGATCGAAAACAAATGTGAGGTTCCAGCTTCAGCTTATTGGTCCCCAGCTAATCATGGTACTGACAGTGTTAACCAGGTAGAACTGCCACTTAACAATGATAAGAGGTAGAAACCACATTGCAATACACTGCGACCATGACTGCTGCTGCTGCTGTCCCAGCCATGCAAAGACAGCCTGGCAGCAAACCTGCTGCACATTCTTTGCAAACTGGCAGCCACAGCATGCAGCAACAGACATTTTATGTTGATTTCTGTGTAAAACCATTGCTTTTCAGAAACTGATTTTTGGACAAAATATTCAGCCCTCAAAGAGTTAATACCAAGGGGAAATTCAAATGCATACAGCAGCAGAAACATAAAAAATAAGGATTTAGACTGAAAGGATAGATAATACAGCCAATCAATCAATCAATCAATAAATAGATAAATAAATAAAAATAAAGTTAACAAGTACATCGGGTGGAGGCATTGAAACACATAAGTATCGCTCTCCCGAAGACCCTGTGCTGTATTTAAGATATACTACTGACAGGCACAATAAAAATGTGACATACTCCCATGGTTATGACAGATTAATTATGACTCTGGAAATGAGGACATTTGGGTCGAAAAATGAGGATTTGTGAGGACGCCTTTCTCTATGATGCCATAATATGCCTTTATATGATATACAGTACACCTTTAGTAAACATTTATCACTATAATTATGATATGATGGCCACAATCACAGTCACTAGCAAACTAATAACCCATTAAATATTTTGAATATGTCAAGCCTCTTAAATTAACAGATTTCATTCTTTACGTTCTTATTTGGATAGCTTAACTGTTGTAAACCTGTAAAAAATTATACGTGTGGTAAATTCAGTCAGTCAGTCAGTCATTCTCAAACCCGCTATAACACAGGGTCACAGGGGTCTGCTGGAGCTAATCCCAGCCAACACAGGGCGGAAGTCAGGAACAAACCCCGGGCAGGGTGCCAGCCCACTGCAGGGCACACAAACCCACACGAGGGAAAATTAAGGATCGCCAATGCACCTAACCTGCATGTCTTTGGACTGTGGGAGGAAACCGGAGCACCCAGAGGAGACGCACACAGACATGGGGAGAACATGCAAACTCCATGCAGGGAGGACCCGGGAATCGAACCCAGGTCTCCTTACTGTGAGGCAGTAGTGCTACCACTGTGCCACCCTATGATAAATTCACTTCTAGTAAAATAAAAATATTTTTTTTCTTTTCAATTTAGTTTATTTGCACTTATCTACATTCTTTTATATTTTTACACTAAAGCTATTTTTCTCAGTAAATCTGATATAATCTGAAAAATCAAGGATATTTGTTGTTCAAGTAATCTGTAAACTTTTATTTTCTTTTCTGCATAATGGGTATTCCTAAATTTATGTAAATTAAAGAATTATGAAAATATTTAATTATTTGAAGAAGTGACTTATTACTTGATCAACTGATATCAAAAAGATATTGCATTTATATGACAGAATAAATGTGTGATTTTTTAAAAATTAACTGAAACTTTAATAGTTGTCTTATTTGTTTACAATTATAAATTAATTTTGGAACAGTGGGTTGTAATAATATTTTCCATTACAATATTACAAAGCTGCACTTACTCGCACTTAAATATGGCGAACTATACCAGGATGTATGAAATTTCTTGTTTAACCGAGCTGATGAAATAAGAACTGAAAATAAGATCTCAAGTACAAAGCATGAAATTGTAATTTTGATTTTGAATAAATTAGTTTAGTTACTGTGATTTAGGATTACAAATAATTAAGGAAAGGAACAACATTTATAATAAACTGTCTACTCACCAAGAAGATAAAGCTGAATTCATAAGATGAAGAGAAAAAGCCAAGTTGAACGCACAAAAGCCAAGAACTCGAAAGTTTGTTTCTATTCTCGTCGATATCTGTGATGTTTACTACCAAAATGGAAGTGAAGATCCTGGGAAAAAAGTGTGAGCACTACTTTTGCAAATGCTGATTGGTGTACGACTTTCAAATTTTACCAATGATAAGGATTATGAGATTTTTAAATTTTAAGAGCCAAAATTCCAGACATTTTCAAAATTTTATAAATTCCTCCTGGACAGTCCATGGCACGTAAAAAATTAGGACATGTTTTGGAAAATGAGGACAGTTGGCAGCCTTATATATATGTGTGTGTGTGCGTGTGTGTGTATTTGTCTTTTTTATTATTCTTTCTGCTGACAAAGTGACAAAATCATAACTTGCATTTAATGACATCTACTTACTGACTCTTTTGTCTTATTTTGATCATACACAATTTAGTAAGCAAGTGTTGTTTTTAATAATGGCTTGATAGAACCACATAAAACAGGCATGACATGACAGCAAACACATCCCTAAAATTGCTTTCCAAACAGAAACATGACAGTACCTTTCACATGCGACTCCATTTTCCACTTACAAAAGTACTTTGATATTCTTCCTAAGGCTGAGGGCCTTTTTTGTGACAATATCCTTTATAAGTATTTAAATTTCTTCTTTAAAGTTTATTAAGGAAAAGTATTTTCTGCAGCTATTAGCTGGAAGCCTTCAAAGTATTTTATTATTATTATTATTATAACTATTGAGATGTCAATGATGTTTTATACTTAATGTTTCAAAAGAACTTCTATGAACATTCGCAGTAAAGAATGCAAATAAATGTACTAGAACAGTTTTCTTGCTATATAAAATGTCTTTGTTCCACTGAGGTCACTTTGCAGGCACCACAGAGACAATGACAATTATAGTACAGGCATCTGAGGCTTCTCTTGTTGTTGCCATGCTCACAAACTGCATTTTGTCAACTTTCTAATTACCACTCACTGGAGTACAGCAGCTATCGTAGGGTTTGCCATTATTTACTTTGTGTATCATATTCAATACTAGCTGTCTTCCGCAGATCTGTTCACGTAGTAATGAAACAGAACAAATTTAAAAAATCAAAATTAAAAAAAGAAAAAATGTCATTCTGGCCAAGCGAAAGGTAGGTACGCTCCAACGTCAAACTTTGGCACTGTATCTGATCATGTTCAGCTCTGATGGGAGAGCGTCCCCTGTGTGGGGAGAAAAGCACATTGCCATGATATATCTGCCAATCAGCAGCAACCCTCTAAAACACACGTAACTCTGATCTGCCTCTCAAAAACATCAAACGTTACTTCTTGACAATCTGTAGATGATAATGTCTGTTGAACAAACAGGGACCACTATCTAAGTGGAGCCAAGGTACGCTCCAACACATGTTGAAAGGTGTGCGCATGAATGAGGATGGCCCCACCCACTCCCCTCGGCCTGCAGCGTGTCTCTTGGATCCGCGCAAATAAATCACTACAGCAAGTGAACCATGATACTTAGCTCGATGAGAGAAGTCACAAAATCAACCAGAATGTGAAAGCAAATAATGGAAAAAAACCCGATCTAATCCTCTGGGAAAAACAGACAGACATACAGACAGACAGACATTGGATTTTATATATATATATATATATATATATATAACAACTTGAAATACAATATTTTCAATCATCTCAGTCCAACTTACATTATAATATTATTATAATATATAAATAGTTAACACTAATATGCAGGAAATAACATAGCAGTGAAAGAAGGGTGCTAGTGCTTGGTTCAGCTTTAAAATACCAACATAAAGACACCCTGATGCTGATCACTTGCCTGGATATCTTAATGTAGTTAATGTAGAGAAGGATGTCAGAGACAGACAATAGTTATACAGAAGTCTCCCAGAACAGCAAGTAGTAGCTGAAAAGCCCATTATATTACACTGAATATGGTACCGTGATGCCCATGACAGAGGATAACTTTCTGAAAAAATGTTTTTACTTTGTCATTTTATCTATTGTGGCCTACAGGGGGTGCTCAGCTCCCCAAACCCAACACAGACAGACGGAAACGACATGTCCAGCAACACACATGGGCTTTATTTCAGTTGAAAACTCTTTTCAAATGTTTCCCACCTGCACAGCACAGTACAAAGCACAGTAAGCACCTTTATAAAGCACAAAGCAATTATTTTTTTTCTTGTCTCATTCTTACTCTCTCTTTTCTCACTCTCTTTTCTTCCACCTCCACTCTTCCTCCAGCAAGCTTCATCTTCTCCCTCTCTACACAGACTATCTGACTGAAGTGATGCAGTCCTTTTTATGCTGCACCTGAGGGAACTCCAGGTGGCCCATCAGCATGATCCAAAAGTACTTTGGAGTGTGACAGAAGCAAGGAATAGTAGGGCTCTGCAGCTCCTACAGCAACCCCTGGCGGCACCCTTAGAACCCAACAGGACTGTACCAAACTTCAACTCCCATGAAGCCCCATTGAAATCCAAGGTACCATTAGAGCCCTGTAATGCCCTGTGCATTTTCTCTCCCTGGTCTTTCCTTTATGAAGGTGTCCCAGCCAGGTAATAATTATCTATCTATCTATCTATCTATCTATCTATCTATCTATCTATCTATCTATCTATCTATCTATCTATCTATCTATTGTCATAGAAGACACAGGTTGACTGACACAGGTTGAGCCTTGGTGGATGGTTCCATGACCAGCTAGGAAGCCACGATAAAAGAAAGACTTGGATGAACAGGCACCCTGTGCAGATTGGTTAGTGGTATCTTTCCAGGCTGAGAGGCTATTATCAGGGAAGGACAACTGCCTCCTGAGGCTCTGTGTTCCCCTACAACAGTTGGCAGTGTCCATCTGGTATGGCTCCCATTTGGACACACACAGGGCTGCATGGGAGTTTTAGATTTGCTGGGCAGCTCTGTTGGGATTCTCGGGTGCCACTTAGGGTGAGTTACTGGGAGCAGGCTCCACTATTAAGGGGAGGTTCCACTGAACCTGAAGTGCATTTGGAAGTACTCTGGGGTTTGTGTTGAAAAGAGGCTGCTCCAGCTCATCCAGTCATCAGCGTCAGGAGAAGGTGGAATCCTGAATCCTGATCATCATTAAACCACATATATTCTGTCTTCTTCGTCCTATTTATCTTCACCCCTCTATCTTCCAAAGTGTTTCTCCATTCTCTCAAATTCCTCTCCACTTAATTTTTTTCTGGTGCTACACAACACAATATCATTGGCAAAAAGCCTATACCTGAGGGACTGGTCTTTAATTCCAAGACTAGACACATCCATAACCAAGTCAAAGAGTTACGGACTTAAAGAATATCCCTTGTGCAGATCTGTCTCATACACATCCAGGACAACCTTCACAGACTTCTCTGGTTCTTATTGCACCTCCTGCACCTCCAGACTTCTAGACATGGCTTTCACAGCCTTCTCCAAGTCAGTACACACCATATGCAACCCTTTCCATTTTTCTCAATGTTTCTCTTTCAGCTATGTCAATGCAGAGACTGCATCAGTTGTTATTCTCCTTGGCATATAACTAAGAGATATAACATTTTAAATTCATGGTACCAAAAGTCACAGGGTGTTCTATGGCGGGACTACAGGAGGAAGAGAGAAAGTCCGGTTTGTTATGCTGAAGATCTATTTAGCCATCAAATATCTGACCATATTTTTTCATTAGTGGGTTGTATGTAATCAACCAGAGCATACATACACATATCCACATTCAATCAAAATTGGCCTCAGGTAAACATATGTTGGAGGAAACTGGATTACATGGAGAAAATCCATGTGGATATTGGTAGTGTGTGTAATCTCATATGGATAATATTCCAGTCTATCACCGGGTGCATAACCTGGTCAATTTAGAGACTCTAATAAATTTGACTTACAACATCACACACAATGACCACACTGTGATTTGATCTCAGATCTGTGACATACCAGCACTATTTACCAGAGACAAAAGATTGGCATGACTAGAGATGCCATGATATTCTTTGCTAGTATTAAACTGAAGCAGACAACAATCTTAACTATTGGATGTCCATCCAGGCATCTCTGTCAAATTTTGAGTTCATTGTCACTGCATGTTAGTGCAAAATTGTTTTCAAAGCCCTGGGAAGGTTGATGTTCTTAAAAAAAATCAATTCCTGTTTTGAAGGTTGACTTTAAATTGCATCACAGAGTTTTTTCAGTAAATATACAGTGTGAAGGACAAGAGTCAACACAAAACAAAGATTTGGGGATTTGCCCTGTATATTGTAGTTGAGTAATCAATAGCGACTGATATCGGTCTTTCTGCAAAATAACAAATACATAACAAACAGGTTGGCTTTATACAAAAATGGAAGGAAATTAAAATGATGGCGTCCGTATGAGGATGAAGTGATGTCATCAGGACAGGACAGAAGTGATGTCATCAGGATGGGACGGAAGTGATGTCATCAGGACAAGATGGAGGTGAGATCATCTGCAAAGGAAGGGAAGTGAAGAGCTTTGGCTTAGTCTTCCATGGTTCTGAAAGAGGAAAGAGGAAATGCATTAATGCTTGTTACTAACCCTTTTCCTGGTGTCTTTTATGCCCTGTGTTGGACCCTTTGGCTTTCCCCTAAGTGCACATGTGTGACAACAGGTAATTCAAAATGTTCTTCAGTTGCTTCAAGAAAGTAGTCCTTTATCAATGTACATTATATGGGCAAAAGTATGTGGGTACCCTTCCAAATCATTGAGTTGAGGTGTTGGATAGATAGATAACAAGCATTGTTCCCTTGGGGCATTTCTGTGTATATATAAAAATTATGCAAAAAAAAAAAAAGTCCCCCCTCCCCCCAAAAAACACACTTCTGACTTGGATAACAGAGAGCTGTTGCTGTCAATATCAGCCTTGTAGGTGACAGTAAGATGTGGTCAGACCTGCTCAGATTGTACCACAAGTTTACATTTAAAGTCATTAACATTTATTAGAGCAGATCCAGCTAATAGGAACATGCTGATAGATGTTTGTTTTCTTGCTTGAAGTCACCAGTACTCAGAATGATTCATCATTAAGATATTATTAACATAGTGAATCATTTTTGTTGCTGAGTTAGCCAGAATGATGTAACTTATCACCCTGAGCAATAATGTGTAATAGTCTTTACCACAGATATAGTTTTAATTGTACTGTACTTCCTTTGTCCCTATTGCTCATTCACATAAATCTCCAGGTTTGATGAAACTCGCCAAGAAATAAAATAGCATCTGAAATAAAAGGGGTAAGCTAGTTCTCTGAAGTACCCATAAAGTCACAATACCTGAAATCACCGTGACCGCCATGAGATGGAACAGTTCATACAACTTATATAAGAGTAACCAAACATTTATCATTTCATAAAGTCAGGCCAGGTCTGAATCATTTCCACCTTATTATAGACAAGCTTGCTATCCTCACTCTGAATATTTTCCATTTTGCCATCTTCATCTTCCGATGAGCAATTCCTCCAATAACAAAAACATGAAACTGATCTCTTTAGGCTGCAATTATCACAAAGCTACCAGGTAAAGACAGGGAAAATTTTGAACCAATTCTACTTCAGCACTCATACATAAAAAAGGTTTTTCTAGACTCCAGCTACATAAAAAAGGGATTTAATAAAGATGCCTTTGGAGAACAATTTGCTTTGTCAGTGATTAGGGTTGTGTTGACAATCCTTTGTTCAACAAACGCTTTATAGTATATTTTATTTTAGCATATAGCTTATAACATGTTAATCTAAGATAAATAGGTCCATATATGGGACATTAGATCATCCGGTATTAGGTTACATAGAGAGTTACATGATACTTCATTCCAAGGCAGTGGCAACCTTGAGGGACCACAAACTAGAATGAACTCATCCTACTTAAAGCATTTAGACAAAAGGCAATATAACTGAAAAGCTTAACAGACTAAAGTGTTATGTAAAAGTTTTCTGCTATAGAGAATACAGTAATATTTAATATATTCCACTTTATGTTCCTCAGAGTCTCTTACAGTCTTAGATGCTCACCCTGTGACATTTCTCAAGTTCACATGCCAGATCTTAGTATTATTAATAAATAAGATAAAAATAATAATTTAAAAAAAAGAAAGAAAGAGAGCTTCCGCAAAGAATGATGGACCATTCTGTGTTTGGTGGACGTCAGGAGAATGCTACCTTGTGCAATGCATTGTGGTCAGGTCAGTTTGTGGAGCATTGGTACAGCACCTTGTCACACCCACCACACGATGAAAGTGCTCGGGATCCAGGGTGACACGTGGTCCACCCTTTGGAAATGACCCTCTATTCTATCTGCTGTAGTCAGGTGTTATGTGTGCGTCCCCTTGGTCTGGTCCAGCCATTTGGATCCTCAACAATGAGATCGTTGTGAGCTGGATCACCCTCAGGGAATGGCGCCACATGGCTGTAGTTCCATAACTGATGCTCCCTCACAATGCAGGTAATGTGCCTTATTTGAGACTCCATGTGCAACCGTTCATTTGACACAAAGTCAAACCAGCAGTACCCAAGGATTCTCCGAAGAGACACAGTACCGAAGGAGTCCAGTCTTCATCTCTGGTCACCATATAGCAAGACAGGAAGCACCAGGACTCTAAACACTTGGACCTTCGTCCTTTTGCATAGATATTGGTAGCACTTTTACCTGAAATGAAGGCTATTAGGACTCAGGATAGGCAAACAGAGTTTATAGCTTTATTGCAATAAAACAATAATACAGCCTCAACCCAATTCGGCCAAATCGGACCGAGCCCTGAACAGTTCAGAACTCAAAACTTTTACTCAAAAGTAATTTCTTATCACTCCGACCTGGCTCAAATTAGCTCATTTGCTTTTTTCTCTGACTCCCCTCTGCACCTGTCCAGCCAGTATCCCAAGTTCTCATGGGAACCATTATTATCTCCTGACTTCCCCCTGCAGCTGGCCTCCAGTATTTTTTACTGTCTATTGTTCATCCTTATTTTCTGTTTTGCTTATTTTTATTGGCTTCGGCCGGGCAGATGTTCCTTCTTCCGTATTTGGGCATTCTCTTATCATTTCCCCTTCTTTGGCCCTTAAGCTATTTTATATTTGGCAGCTGAAGCTAAGCTTTAATTAAAAAGAAATATGGCATGCACCTTTATTTAATTCTTTGTGTGGCATGCCTGACTTGCATTAATTTCTGCACTAAGGTTAATGCTTATATATTTTTCTATATTTATTTATACTAGTACATGAATATACTAATTTTATTTTTCATACATTACATCATCTTGACCTTGTTTGTAGCAATGCCCTTGCTGTTTCTGCTGACTCACTATTCCAGCTGGCTTCTCACGTGCCTACCATGACCATTTTTCTGTATTATGTCATTGGTATCATTCCTTGCTTTCTAACCTTCGAACAACAGGTGCCCCTTTTTCTGTTCTTGATAGTTTCTGTGCGTCATTCTCTTTCTCTTCTATCCTTCCTTTCCCAATATTGGTAATTTTTGCTTCAAGCCTAAAAATAATACAATATGACTAATATTTATAATTTAACTATTTGCTGGACACATCTTATTTGCTTGACATTCTAATTTATGCTAAATCTAATGCTTAAGAAGCTTTTAATTACTTTTATGCCTATTTAGACTAATATATGCTATTTATGCTAATATATACATTTTTATCTTCAATAACGTGATATGAAAAAGTGTTGCGTAATCACAGAAGCAAAAGGGTAGGACATTAGTATGACAAAAATCGAGTTCAGTCGCAGAGATTACAATGGACAGTGTACACAATATGAACATAACCAAGCAAACAACAACAATCTGAACATTTTTTTTAGTTAAGATGTGAGGGGTATCTTAGTGGAAACATTACTTCCATATACCGGTCCAAACCCATAAAACACAAAAGGAGGGCTTCTAGTTGTTGGAGATTCAATGTGATATACATCTGTAACAAACAGGCTCTGTAGGAGATAACTGCATCATACTTCTGAAGATCTGTCACCAGTTTTGGAATGAATGTGGTGTTGTTAGCTAAATCTCTACGGTAAATGCAGTGGTGCTGTTAGCTAAGTCACTACGGTAAATGCAGTCACTAACATATTGTCACTTTAAGTCAAACTTTATTTACAAACAGCCAAAACAGAACCAAAGTGCTATACAAGATAAAAGATATACTCAAAATACTCTCACACACACATACATACACACAATCAAGAACGTTCATGATTATTGG
Organism: Polypterus senegalus; assembly: GCF_016835505.1. Classification (NCBI taxonomy): domain Eukaryota; kingdom Metazoa; phylum Chordata; class Cladistia; order Polypteriformes; family Polypteridae; genus Polypterus; species Polypterus senegalus. The sequence goes on from NC_053155.1 coordinate 16,421,064, forward strand.
ATCTCTGAAAAAGAGTCAACGAACTTTGAAGTCTCACTTTATTGGTAAATTTGAGATAATTTAAAATAAGACCTTTATCAGAATCTATGGGCATTTTCACACCTAGGTGAGGCATTTTTTTAAACTCTGGAGTGATTTCCTTCATAGTCCACTTTGTTTAGGTAGACTTGAACACACCATCTCACCGTATTGTGAGCCAAAAGAAATGGACATAGGCCCTTTAGAAACAGTGGTCTCAGTAGAGCGGCTCACATGAGGTATGAATGTGATGAGACACAGGACCGATCTAAATGGAGGAAATGCTGTGTATTATGGGAATTGTCACTGTCACACTACATCATTTCTGCTGCTGGTATTGAAACAATCTCAACATATAAATGAATCCACACATGCATACAAGTTCAATGAGAGAAAATAAGGTATTTTTAAATTATGTGGCACACAAGTGTAACACCTATTAGGAGAGCAATGTGATTTAAAGAAAGTTAATTGTTTTCTAAACATGTGTTACACTTATGCGCAGTTAATAATCAAAACGTTTACTAATTAACTAGTAACAAGTAGCCGGTAAAAGTCAATGAGAAGCCATTCACACATTTATACACATTCAGAATGCTAGGACTATAAAAATTGCAAGACTTAGTGTTAGTAAATGAAATCGCCAAATGTTAACAACAATAACGTTCATAAAAGAACTGCTACATCAATAAAGCAAAGTTTGCAAAGCTTATATTTTTACCTGAAAATTGCAACTCGTTTTTTCTGCAGTCATGTCCTCATCCCGGAGTGTCACTCTTTTACTGTTCCGAAAAACAACATAATGATCCATCCTCTGCTGATGTCAGTGTAACTGCAAGGCCGTCGATCAATGTGTTGTGAGGAGGACTGTATGCTCATGTTATCAAAAATCGCACAGAAGTACCTCCGGTTTCAGACAACGAAAATGCGTCTGTTTTGTTGTTTTTGAGCTATTACACTTTCATTATTTGAATCACAAATAAATCCAGAAAGTATGTGTAATATCAAGTTTATGACTGCTATTTGTTACCATAGAATTAAAAAATACCTTATTTTCCCTCATTTTATTCTTTAATCAAAAATCAAAATCTGAAAATTCTTTTAATTTTCATTTTTTCGTTTTTGCTTCTAAAATGAAATTTCAAATACCAAAAAGTGCATGGACCCCTCAAGATCATTAGTTCTTTTTGTTTTTCTTTGTGTTTTAATTCATTCCAAAAACATGCTATATGCTGTGAGCCTCCATCTTTAATTTGATCGGGTTTGTGACTTCAATTGTGGCATTAATTTCCTGTCAGTAAAGCGTCCCATGTTATCACAAGAATTTCAACTGTAAGACATTACACTACTTTGCTGCTGGGAAATTCAGTTTGATTATGGGTTACGCATTATTTTCTGCTTTGTAGTTTGTAATGAGCACAAAAAAGCTGAGAGATGGAGACAGCCCAACAAATGAATTGTTCTGCCCTTAAAAGAAGGCAGGGATCCTTAAACTTTTTAATATGGGAACTCATATTAGAAAATCAGTACCATACAGGGACACAACAAGAGGATTATTATCATATTGACAATGGAGTCTTAAAGAGACAAATATAATAAAGTTAATATATTTGTTTCTTTTTAAGCATATTTATCATGAGTATTACTACAAGAGAAAATTGGGAAACAAAGGTATTATTAAAACAATACGCCATTATCCATTTTGCAGATTTGTTTGCCTTGACCAGAGTTGCAGGTCAGCTAAAGCCTATCCCAGAAAGCACAGGCTGCAAGACAATAACAACCTCAAGACAGGGCAGCAACCCATGGCAAGGTGAACACACACACACATATTGGGGTCAGTTTACATCACCAGTCTACCAAACCTGCATGTCTTTGAACTGTGGGGGGAAATTGGAGGATGTGGAGGAAGTACACATGCATTCAGGGAGAACATTTACTTATTTTGCTGCCGCCTTTATCCAAGGTGATTTGCAACAGCTGAGATACAATTAGTTACCTTCCTTTTGTTTTTCCAGTTGGAGCAGTTGAAGTGACTTGCACCTGGTCAAACAGGGTCAAGTAGTGGGATTTGAACTCACAGTCTTAGGCTTAAACCTTAAATAATTATTATCAATCGATACCTGAGGCTTATCAATTAAATGGAATTAAGTGGATAGGGCTGGTGAGCTTTGCTGGGCTTAATGGCCTGTTCTAGTCTAAATCTTTTTTAATGTTCTAATGTGTATCACTGCCAGTGGCAAAGCTTAGTGTAAGATTTAGTATATCTGAGAAAAAAAAAAACTCTTGGGGTTCAGTGTGAAGATGGACGGTTTTTGAAAGGACAGTATGAATGGTCCCTTAACTTAGTCACTTGATTAATGATGCCAGATAACCAATGATGAAGTTAAAAAATTATATTTACATTGTCTTAAGTTACATTTTTCAAAGAAGTTCCACCATTAACAATACATTTTTTTTTAAAAAAAGGTACAATTTTCCAAAACGTATGCGCTGTTTGAATTTTATATAGGTGATTGGACAAATCAAACAGTCTGGTTTGAAATGTTTAACTCTACCAACTGGCATCAAACTGAATGCCTTCAACTTGTCCTATCCTTATAATTGCTGATGTCCTTATGGTTCTCAGTGTTCTAACAAACGCATGCTTCACACTACTAGTTGATGGACATTTATCGAACCACTTTAAAAAGATAATGTCAAGAAGGAATTCTTTGCAGAGGCACATTAAACTTAATTAGGAAAAATCTTTACACCTCTTTTCGTGATTTACTGTTGATTTCCAAAACAGCAAACAATGAGGCTTTGACTACTTGTATATGACCGCTGAAACTCCTTCCAGTATGCAGCATACTATGGCACTTGTCAAAGTTAAATCACAAAGCCAGTTCAGGATGCGATGGACACCCTCTTGACTCCAAGTGTAGAGTGGAGTTTCTCTACACTTGGAAGGAGATGACTTACTTACTGAACCTGGTTACACTTCTTAATTACACTTTGCCAATTACAGAAGTACGTGATTAGTTTCACATCGTATGTCCTTACTTGTTATTTATTGATAAACAGGACCCTTGGAGTCAGGATTCTGCTAGACTTGATTAGACTGGTTCTCTTATCAAAATTTAACCCTGTGCTAAAGTAGAAGCGGGACTGGGTCACAAATCAAGAGGCTTTCATTAAAATTCTTCCTAAGGGTGTGAAAGGCAAAAGCAAACAATTAAGGAGGACAGAAATCATTAAAAATAATTAATTATAATCTAATACTGGAAATCATATTGATCAGTTTAAATCAGCTCTCACACACTACATGTATTCTCCCATCCAATTCACTCACCCTTCATAACACCCTAAAAATCATACTCATCTTGTCTTGTTATTTTTACATTTCAAACTAGAGCCGTGGTCTCTTCACTTCACATGTCTGTCTGTCATCTCCTCCTCTTGTATCTTTGTTGTCAGTCTTCTCAGACTGATTGTTTAATAGATTGTGAGATAGAAGTTGGGGATTATTTATTATATTATATTTTCATGAAACAGAAATGAAAGCTCTTCATGATGCATCAACAGTCCTTTTCGTAATATCCAATGCATTATTTCAAACTACATTATAATGTCATTGAGCTTCTAAAGCGTGTAAAAAAATGGATTCCTATGAAAGGAACCATATCAAATTATTGAGAGATTAGACTTAATAAGTACTTCTTTCTTTGGAAATATGCTTACAATGATACACATATAACAAATCAAGCTTTACCTTTAATATCTGAATAATCTTTCAAGGGTGGCTTTAATGATTCTCCTTCTTTTTAATTATTGTCTTCCTGATCAGCAGCTTCTGTTATTTCTAATTTAGTTTTCTCTAATTACAATGAAAGACAAAACTAGTTTTTGTTGTTCCAAATTTGAACACAGTCTTTGCATTACTAAAATAATTTTTGAAGAATTCAAGAAGAAAGGATAAGGTTAAAGAGCCAAAAGTTGGTTCGGCCAAACAGGGTCCACGTCTGCTTAGTTGTGCTCTTCACAGAAGTTTCTTGTGCCTTTAATAATCCACTGAAGTGACAACAGAAGTACCACTGGGACAGTGACCCTGGTTAGCAATTAGACCTGAGGCATCCCAGAGTGCTCTGTTGTTGTCAAACTTAAGACAGTTCATTGTAATTATGTCAGTAACTGTGTGTTGTAGACCTTCAGGTCCTTGGGAGGTCTGTACCACCTTCACGTCCTCCCCTTTAATGGTGACAGGTCTCAGAGGCTTCTTGACATGCTGGTAGTCAAGCACCAGCTCTTTAATCTGGTGATGTTGAGCTGAAGGTTGTTGCCCTGCAAGTGGCTGGGATCTTCACCAGGATATTCAACCAGTTTCTGTCTCAGTCCATTGTGCCATCCTGCCTGAAATCTTCTGTCATAGTGCCAGTGGCCAAGAAACAGACCATCACCAGTCTTAATGACTATAGGCCAGTTGCACTGACCCTTGTGGTTATGAAGTGCTCCGAGAAGCTCATCAGGAACCACATCACGTCATTCATTTCCTCCCATACTTGATCCGCACCAGCTTGCCTACAGAGGCTGTTCTGTCCCATCTGGAGCAGCAGGGGAGCTACACACAGCTGGCCTTCATAGACTTCAGCTCTGCCTTTAATACAAGAATTACCAGAGCCTACGAGAAAACTCAGAAATCTGGCCCACCTTAAATCCGTTCACACCTCTCCGTCAGGGTCTTTTGTCCAATAAATATGCCGATTAAGACAAGGAGCAAGCAGCCTGCTATTCCATGCCCCCACTGACTTAGAACGTGCACAAACTTCTCCCAACTCATGCCTTGTTTGATTATCTGGGAGTGAACTGCTGGAGTTTTAGAGTGGAAATAATACATCATTATTTGGAACGCATGCATTTCATTTCCATTTCCATTTGTACTGTAATCTGTGTAAACACATTGTTAAAACAGAAAGTTTTTCATATTTTAGTAATAAATGTTACAAAATGTAGGCATAAACTATAGAATGTGTGAAGCCTGAAGTCCAAAGATCAAATAAACACTTTTACAAAAGGTTCAAGGATGCTACAACAGCTTCTGTGGTGTGGCGGTAAGATTTGCTGACTTGTGATCAAGAGGCCACCGGTTCGATCACCAGTGCCTGCTATATTTGCTGTTTTCAGTAGTGAGCTGCTCTTATTGTTAATATTTTACAGTACACACATACATTTGGTTTGCATCTGTAACAGGCCGTGTATATTTATAGTACTGTACTTGTAAAAATTACATTTTTTTTCACTATTTTATTGCTGGCAACATGGTGTAGGAATAATAACTTGCTAAACAAATGCACACCATATTGTCACTTACACTTTCCTTCATTACCACATACAAATAACCCTCACATTATAGCAGTTTTTCTTGTACACTGCCTCTCCAATAGACAGTAAATTTTGTTTTCTAAGCAGCACTAATCAACATGGGCTTTGAAAGGAGTGTTACCAATAACCAGCTTCATTTCTACTGCTGTTGCTGGATGTTTCGCTGCCCTATAGCCTGTAACAACTGTTCACCTTTAAAGTTATCAGGATCAATGCTATTTCAGTGTTAAATGTAAAAACATGCTTTTTTCCTTAAAACAATGGTCAGTTTGGGCAGGTCTACACTATCACTCCGCTTATCCCAGTTGCAGGGGACCGTCTTTAAAACGCTGGCCTCAGGGGTTTTCTTTCCACCCCTCGCTGAGACCTGAAAACTGCTCCTCCCCCGCTGCTGTCTGCTGCTGCAAGCCGCTCGCCTCGCTATCATAAAACACCTCTGCCTGTTTTTCCTGCACAACAACCAGCATACTTGAGTGACTGCCTCCTGTCCCATCAGCAATCTGCTCTGCTTTAAACTGCGCTCTGGTGTGCAGCGTAACAGCTGCGTGCCCTTGCCTTTCAACAAAAGCGGCTCTCTTATCAGCAAGCAGATATGAGAATGCGGCGATCTACAACAAACTAAGTTCTCCTACATTTATCTCCTGTTTCTCCGGGTCAAAAGACCCCGAAATCAAAGCACACACTTTAACACTGAGCAATCGTTGCTTAATCTGTGTGGCATTCTCTTTATACATTTCTATGTGTACTGCTAGCTGCTTGCAACTTTTTGGCCATCTATTTCTCATCTGTCTTGCCTCCACAACTAACTGCTTTATAATAATTAACAATACATAACTTGTCTGACCAGCAGACAAGTGTATGTTTTCTATTTTAGCCGCCTTTGCCTCCACTTTATGCAGAGACGGCTTCTCTGCGTCTTTGACTAGCGCTGCTGCGCCTGACTCCGCCCTCCTCGAGGAAAACACAACGGCCTGCGATTCTTTACTCTCCACACCCGTTGCCATTAAAGTTGTGGCTGCTGCCTCCGTTTTTAGCGGAGAAAACACAGCGTAACAGCTGATTCTACCGTATACCTAAAAAACTTTAGAAATGCTGTTGATGCACGCTGACATGTGCCGGCTGTATGCCAGCATGTGATTACAACATATTTGCCGCCTGTGGACGATCCATCCTTGTCTTTGAAAAATGAAACCAAACACACAAAAATGCAATGCATGATTACTCCATTAACCCTGCTCGCAGCGCCAAAATGTATTATCGTAGTATTTCCCTCTACTTACCCTTTACCTGTTTCCTCAAGGGTAAGTGTTCTCGTCAAGTTCGTTATCGGATTGGTCTAGTTGCACTTTAAGATGAACACACACACACATAGATAAACATACACACAGACCCTAACCACAACAGTGCCCTATGAATGACACACACACGCTGATTAACCCTTAGCACTTTAAACCACACAAGTGCTATAGGAATAACAGCCTGTCATTCAGCACTTCAAGAGACTTACTTATTTTCGGCACAAACAACAATACGATGTTTTAGTGATATCTCAGACCTAAATATTACTTTTGGTCTACAAGAATACATTTAAACATACAAAGACTCAGCACTCTTGACTATAGGCCATTCATCAGCCAAGAATACCTTCTTTCTCGTATTTGTTCCTTCTATTGAGTATAGCTCGCTCACTCTCAGCCTTATAAACCTCGCAGCACAGAAATAATGGCAAAAATCCGGCTGTCACCAGGTGCTCAAAGAAATCTAACTTATTACTTCAATCACTCTAGACATTAAGACAAAGCATTGAAAGTTAAAAGCAGCATGGTATTTATTACAATAATAATAATAATATCACAAGAACAAAGAATACTAGAAAATAGGTACTGATAGGAAAGTCTGAATATATATAGTCTTTAGAAAAAGCTTACGAAAAAGTTACAGATGACAAGGATGAATGTCCCAGGGAGGCGTTTGATTTAGCAATCGATGTTCATGATGCCTTTCTGACGACCATGGCCGTCTTCGTCCGTTCCTCTTCTTTTTCTATTCTTCTTCTTCCTTGCTTCTCTCTTCTTCTCCCTTTGCTTCTCTCTTCTTGCTTCTCAAACCAAGGCATATATATTATGAAATGTCATGCCTGCACATGCACCTGATTGGCTGGCTGTCCAGATGATTGATGAATTAATTCACTGTCCGTTTTCCCATACAACAAAACCTTTGATGTACTCTGAGGTATCAGTAGTTCTTCCTGTCCCAGGCTATAAAGCAAATTGTTGTTCCAGATGTCCACCATAAAGTAATCAATAGCCTGAGGTATCAGCTCAGCATCCTTTCCCAGGCTATAAAACCAAATTAGCATGAAGCTATGAACAAGTGTTATAAAAGTAAGGTGTAAGGGAAAAAACCTCCTTTAATTTGTCTTAGTTCATCTGTTGTCTTGTCTTGAACAAAATATAATGGAAACCAAAATGTACAGATTTTATACACCATAACACTCACTCACTCACTCACTGACTGACTGACTCACTCATCACTAATTCTCCAACTTCCCGTGTAGGTAGAAAGCTGAAGTTTGGCAGGCTCATTCCTTACAGCTTACTTACAAAAGTTGGGCAGGTTTCATTTCGAAATTCTACGCATAATAGTCATAACTGGAACCTATTTTTATCCATATACTGTAATAGACTGCAGCTCGATGGCTGTGGGAGGCGGAGTTGCGTGTCGCATCATCACGCCTCCCTCGTAATCACGTGAACTGACTGTGAACGCAGTAAGCAGAAAACAAGGAAGAGCTCCAAAGAGCACTGAAGAAAAAACGCATACAAGCATATTCATAAGTGCAGCTACTGCGGAAACAAAGCACGGTGTAAACCGTAAGTTTAAATTAAGTTTATAGACACGCTCCCACTGCCATTTGTCATGCCTACAACGAACGGAGTTAAAAATGCTGTAGCGAGAAACCTTTAAGTGCCGAGTCTTAGCTAACATTAAATAAAGCCGTGGACATCACAACATCACACAAGAGAGCAGCTCACATAAACTGACAGAACGCAGTACAAGTGATCACTTCCATGAATCAAACCTGTTCAAAAAACGCATTACACAATTGACAAGGTAGGAAAAGAATATGCTCTGAGCTGAGCTCCACAGCTAACGCGGTCTTGCGGAAGCAACTTCGTCACGCTGCTACCAAATACTCACAGAAAAATCCACAAGTTAATACACACGCTGTCTCTAGAGTTTCTCCACACTCTGAATGTATTCCTCGCATCCCCGTTATACCCTCTGATCTCCCATTTCAATTCAAATGCCTCCAATTTCCAGTAAGGCTCTGCTTCGTGATGACAAGTGATAAGTTTCAGGGACAGACCCTACAAAAGGTTGCCATTGATTTGAGGCAAGATTGCTTTTCTCCTGGATAACTATATGTTGCATTCTCAAGCTCGCACAGCTTGGTCATATTACAACCGGAGTGCTGAACTATACAAAGAGAACTATAACAATCGTAATAAATGAACAATACAACAGCGGAGAACCCATGGATTAAATAAAAAGGCTGCTTCCTTGGCGAAGCAAGGAAAAAGGATGGCCTTATATGTTGTTCGTTTATAAAACAGCGGAGAAGCTGTGTAAAGTCTGCTTCACAAAAAAACAGCGGAGCGCCTTATATGAGCAGGCAGTCAGCTAAAGAGGGTAATCAATAAATAACTATAATCATAATAAACAAACAAAAAATAGCAGAGAAGCCTCGGATTGAATAAAGGAAATGGGTACCTGAACAGTAAAGTAAGTCTCAAATAGCTACACAATAACTATAACAATCGTAATGAATGAACAATAAAACAGTACAGAACCGTGAAGCAAGGAGAAAGGACGGCCTTATATGGCGTTCGTTTATAAAACAGCGGAGAAGCTGTGTGAAGGCAGCTTCACAAAGTAATAGCTCAGCGCCACACTCTGAATGTATTTCTCGCATCACTGTTATACCCTCTGATCTCCCATTTGAATTCAAATGCCTCCAATTTCCAGTAAAGCTCTGCTTCGAGATGACAATTAATAAGTTTCAGGGACAGACCCTACAAAGGTTTGCCATTGATCTGAGGCAAGATTGCTTTTCTCCTGGACAACTATACGTTGCATTCTCAAGCTCGCACAGCTTGGTCATATTACAACCGGAGTGCTGAACTGACAACATGGTATACAAGGCGATCCTTAACAAATAGTTATTGGTATTTTTTCCCACAGTTTAAAAAGGTTTTCTTTTCTTCTTAACACTAGAATTACCAGAGCCTACGAAAAAACTCGTAATTCCGTCCCACCTTAAATCGCTTCTTAAATCCCTTCACACCTCTCCGCCAGCGCCCTTTGTCCTCTAAATGTGCTGACAAAGAGAAGCTAGGAGCAGCCGGCTATTCCATCCCCCCACCAATTTAGAATGTGCACGAACTTCTTTCAGCTCATGCCTTAATTAAGTATCTGGGAGTGAAGTGGAGTTTTAGAGTGGAAATAATAGATCGTTATTTGGAACACACGCATTTCATGTCTGTTCTGTTTCTACAGTAATCTGTGTAAACACATTGTTAAAACAGAAACGTTTTTTATATTCTACTAGTAGATGACAAAATGTAGGCATAAACTATATAATGTATGAAGCCTGAAGTCCAAATTGCATATAGCGCTGAAGTTACTGCTCTTTACCATTCTTTCCTCTGCATGTCCTGGAGTACAAAAGAAACAGCATACAGCAACATGCGGGGACTGGCAGGAACACTCAATAAAACTGAATAAAAAGAAAATCAAGTGACAGTGAGATACGAAGAAGGCAGCTTCGCCAGCGTCTGTGTGTCAGAACCCTTTTGGGGGGGCGGCGTTAGTATGCATCGTGGTAACTGCAGAGCTATAGCGCGTCTTTATGTGAAAACAGCCGTGTCAGATGGGGTTGTATGGATTGATTCTGAACGCGACTGAGAGAATGAAAAGTGAATTGAAAAAAAAAAAAGTTAACCTTTACAAGGATCATAAATTGCACCGGCTGTTACATACTGAAGTCAAATGTATGCATTTATTCTAAAATAGTAAGACTAAGAGCAGTTTACTTCTCAAAATAGAGTAGTGCAGGATCGAACTCGCGACCTTTTGATTCCCAGGCAGGAACTGATTCTAATGCACCATGGAGGCAGTTATAATAAATGGGTGTCAATGTTGCATGTGAAGGCGGCTTTTTGTTTCTGCAGTTATGTTTTTGAATAAAAGCGCAATTGTGTTATATTTGTATCTTTTGTGAAAATGTTTCTTTGATATTTGGACTTCAGGCTTCATACATTATATAGTTTATGCCTACATTTTGTCATCTACTACTAGAATATAAAAAACGTTTCAGTTTTAACAATGTGTTGACACAGATTACTGTAGAAATGGAACACACATGAAATGCATTTGTTCCAAATAACGATCTATTATTTCCACTTTAAAACTCCACTTCACTCCCAGATACTCAATCAAGGCATGAGCTGAGAGAAGTTCGTGCACGTTCTAAATTGGTGGGGGGATGGACTAGCCGGCTGCTCCTAGCTTCTCTTTATCAGTACATTTACAGGACAAAGGACGCTGGTGGAGAGGTGTGAAGGGATTTAAGAAGCGATTTAAGGTGGGATGGAATTACGAGTTTTTTCGAAGGCTCTGGTAATTCTAGTGTTAATAAAAATTTAAAAGCTGTACTTCGTCGCTGCAAAGCGCGGGGATTTTGCTATATACAGTATATATATGTAGATATGTATATATATATATATGTGTATGTATGTATGTGTATATATGTAGATATGTATGTATATATGTGTAAATATATGTAGATATGTATATATATGTGTCTGTGTGTATATATATATATATATATATATATATATGTGTGTATGTATGAAGACGCTAGTGTTGGGATCCGTTGGGGAGGTTTCACTGCCGTCCATTTTTTTCATAATTTGCTTGAACGTTCCAGTTGATTTTGCAACTTCTCTCATTTCACTAAGTATCATACTTCACTTGTGGTACCAATTTATTTGTGCAAATCTGAGAAACATGCAGCGTGCCGAGGTGTGTGTGTGTGTTTGGCGATGTTATCCTCACTCACTCGCCAGCTTCAGGGGCATGTACCTTAACTCCACTTAGCTAGCAAACAAAAGAAAAATTGAATTCAATTTTGTTTGATTATTAAAATAAAGTGTGACTTAGGTCTTGATGAGTTTCAGTCTGGATATTCTCTTAAGTGTATGCCACATTGAAAAGATAGATTGCAATTCAGATTGTGGATTGTGATTTTGAGTTGAAAGGACTCGATTCATTAACCTACTTGGAAAGGGGTTGTGTGCTACTGGTAGTTTGCAAGCAACCTGTTGGAGACTCCCGTGTTAGGTAGAATGCCCAGTGGGGACTGGGCGGTCTCATGGCTTCGATATTCCTGCAGTTTTTGGTTTTTTTTTTCTCCAGCGCTCTGGAGTTTTATGTTTTCTGTCTGTGGAGAGCCCTGAAGAAGGCAGCTTACAGGTGCTTGCCATCCAATCTAATGGAGCTTGAGAGGATCTGACAGGAAGAACAGGATAAACCCCCCAGATCCAGATCTGCAAAGCTTGTAGAGACTTACCAGTAAGACTTGAAGCTGGAATTGCTGCTAAAGGGGCTTCTGCAGTGCTGAATTTTAAGTCTGAATATCTATATGATTTTTTTTTTGATATTTAATAAATCTGCAAACCTTTCAGAAAACATGTTTTCACTTTGTCATTATGAGTTACTAGTGTTGATTGATAGAGAAAAATGGCAAATATATTCATTTTACATTAAATCTACAACACAATGAAAGTGTGCAGAAAGTGAAGAGTTCTGAATGCTTTCTGAACCCACAGCCTTACCACCTGGACAGGTTATCCACCTGCAGCTAAGCATGTTCGGGCCTGGCCAGTACTTGAATGCAAGACAATCCACAAAAACCTTCAGTTGTTGCTGGAGGGGGTGTTGATAAGGCCAGCAGGGGATGCTTATCCTGTAGTCTGTATGTGATCTGTATGTGAATCACAATGCCCCAGTTCAGTAAATGAGACACTGTGCTGTAAATATGGTGCTGCTCTTTGAATGAGACATAAAACTAAGGTCCTGTGTCTTTATGATGTCCCAGATAAGCTGCCCATCATGGTCTCATCCATTCTGGCCCACTAATCATCCCCTGTCTCTCTCACGACCTCACCACCTAACAGTTAATATGTAGTGAGTATACTGGTGCAATAATGGCTGCTGTCGTACGATCCAGATGGGTGCCGCACATTGGCGGTAGTTCAGGTGGTTCCTCTCTGTCTATGTAAAGTGCTTTGTGTTTTAGAACATTTAGAACAAACGAACAAACAGGTCATTTTCAGCCCAACAAAGCTCGTCAGTCCTATCCACTTAATTTCCCCAAAACAACATCAAGTTGAGTTTAAAAGGTTCTTTTAGTCGTTTTATCTACCACATTACTTGGTCACTTATTCCACATGTCTTTTGTTCTCTCTGTGAGGAAAAAAATCCTAATGTTTGTGTCAAATTACCGTTAACAAGTTTCCAGGTGTGTCTCTGTGTTCTTGATGAACTCATTTTAAAGTCACAGTCTCGATCCACTGGACTAATTTCCTATAAACACCTCACTTCACTTCAATCATTTCACCTCTTAATCTTCTTATGCTTAAACTGTAAAGGCTCAGCTCTTTTAACCTTTCCTCATAACTCATCCTCTGTACCTCAGGAATCAGCTAGTCACTTCTGTATATTTTAAAGCTATGCTTTAGATCTTTTTTCAGCTTTTACTTCCCATTGCTACAGTGCAAGTACTTTTGTTTCACAATTCTTTGTTAGGATGAAGCAAGTTGAAGCAATTAAAAGTACAAAGCATGGGGATTCAACTCATAACAAGGAGTGTCTAGGGATGCCCCTTTTTGCACTAACCAGGTGTGTTGTGTTTGGGAACAACAGGGTGCTCTGAGATGCCCCGACCCAGGTGACTGTCTCTGTGGTGCTGCTGTTTTGATCTCAGTGAAGCATCATCCTTATAAACAGTCACAGAAGAACCAGCATTGCTTAAAAAGCAGGAGAGACAAGCACTCAGACATTAGTTGGCCACTACCACAATCTTTTAAGCCTCAAGGCAGCCCTCCGTCATTGAAACCCACTCTACTCTTAAGTAGCATTTGATATTTATCTTGTAGAAAACTGAAACAAGCAGTAACACTCCTGGAAATCATTGTTTTCATCGGCCACACTAATCTGAGTGAGTACGACATTTAAACAGGCAGAAGATATCGTATGACCTACAGCAGGAAGAGACAGACCTGCGAAAAGCTGTCTTAGAAAGGGTAAGGAAAGAAGATGCTTTTTGTTTTTTGTACATGAAGCTAAGGAGATATTTAGAAAAAAGGATAGCCTACATGATAAATAAATAAAGCAAGAAAATGGAAATGTGTTACAGTGGTCAGCACACTTTTCTCATAGCTCCAGAAACCCAGGTTGTAGTTCCCAGCCTACTCCATGCCTGCTTAGAATTTAGATGTTCTCCATGAGCATTTTATCCCAGAATTACTGTTTCATCTCAAATATGTGTGCATTTCATTAATGTGTTATACTAGAATGTTTAGTGTATTAGTGAGTGGAGGTGACTCTGCCATGCTTGGGGTGTATTACATGACCCTGTGATAGACTAAGTATATTATTAACACTTCATAAGAACTGTCATTAATAAATCACTAATGAATAGATATAAAAATTAACAGATTATTAGTACATGTACATTCACATTTTTATAAATGTAATTACATTGAAATGTGCATATGGGCAAAGTGTAAAATACATTGTCATTAAAAATCTTTTAAAATTGTTCATTTCTATTTTTACAAATTACTAATGCATTTTTTGTAATACATTTTTTGCAGTGTTTTATCTAAAATTTTAACCATTCATTGATAAGGTTCATAAATGACATAAAGTTATTGCGAAGTGCAAACTGCCCCTTGAAAAATGAATTACACATAAAAATAAATTTTTAAAAAAATATATTACTACCATACCCCGTGCCATACCATTCCATTTTCTAAGCTATGCCTACTAATATTAGCATTTTTAAAATATATTATGATGTGCTTAATAGTAGAATTACGAGAGCCTATGAGAAAACTCGGAGATCCGGCCCACCTTAAATCCGTTCGCACCTCTCCATCAGCGTCTTTGGTCCTGTAAATGTGCCGATAAAGACAAGCAGCAAGCAGCCTGCTATTCCATCCCCCCACCACCGCAGAAGGTGCACAAAGCTCTCCCAGCTCATGCCTGGATTGATTATCTGGGAGTGAAGTGCTGAAGTTTTAGAGTGGAAATAATAGATCGTTATTTGGAACACACACATTTCATGTCTGTTCCGTTTCTACAGTAATCTGTGTAAACACATTGTTAAAACAGAAACGTTTTTTATATTCTACTAGTAGATGACAAAATGTAGGAATAAACTATATAATGTGTGAAGCCTGAAGTCCAAATATCAAATAAACACTTTCACAAAAGGTTCAAGGACAATACAACAGCTTCTGTGGTGTAGTGGTAAGATTTACTGACTTGTAATCAAGAGTCCTTGATTGGATCCCGACTACCTCTTATATTTACCATTTTCAGTAGTGAGCAGCTCTTATTGTTAATATTATACAGTACACAAATATATTTGGTTTGCATCTGTAACAGCCCCTGTACATTTATAGAACTTGTAAAAGTTACCGTTTTTTTTTTTTTATTTTACTTTTATTCTCTCAGTCACAATCACGATGCATACTACAGGACTTAAAATTATCTCCGTCTAATATCAAGATTTTCTTTTATATAGAGATGTACAAAATTGCCATTTTTGTATCTTGCAATATATTTTACAAAATATAGCAATATATTTGGTAATATATTTTTAAAATACAAGGAAATATCCAAATATTATTTTTTTTAATAATATAATAATTTAATTAATTGTTTTTATGCATTAACATTTTAGTCTTTGTAATCAGTAGTTTGTGCTGCAACACTGTATGAAAGGGTTAGGATTGGAGTTATTAATTTGAACATCAACAATAACAATAATAATATCTTTATCAATATTAATAGTCAAACAGCCAACCCATTAGTGTATGTTTCGGTACATGCATATACTGCTACAGCATTAAGTGGAACTAAAGCTGATCATGACACCCTGTAATGCATGAAGAAACCAACCCTAGGTGGGACACCAGTCATCTTTGTGCTTTCCCTTATTTATATTAAACGGAGCAAATCTGATTTAGTGTAATAAGAAAGCACTGCCATTCTAAATGATAAGGTGTACGTCTTTTTCAGCTCTCACCCTGATTCCCTGCACAACCCTTCTGATACCTGTTATCCTTGCTTAAATCGATTTATTCGTATTTATTCTCTGAAATTAGTCTGAGAGTGATTCATGAACTGCCCCAACACAACACCCTTCCCGCCACACCACACATAATGGGTTGCAAACACGCTGCCATTTCACTAAATCATGAGCTAACCGAACAGGTAAGAATTTTGTTTTGCTTAATAATTCACAAATTATTTAAATATTTTCATTGTATAACTATTTCTTTAATCATTTTACTAATATCACTAGATTAAAACCACACTAAATGCTCTTTGTATAGTAAATTGGTATGATGGTGCCGTCTGCTGTTTGGGCTTTTCAGGACCCAGTGCTGCTGCTGCTCTGTCTCCTTCTGTTCGTTCTCAGTTTCTTTCCCCATTTGGATTTTTATTTCCCACAAGGCAGTTTTCTCAGACTTGCCAGTTCTAAGAGTTAATGTACTTTTTATGTAATTCTTGATTGTTTCTGTTACCACTGATAGCACAGTACTTTTGCCACACCACACCATCCACTTCAGGGCATCTTTTGTGAAGAGTTTGTTTCTAATCACTGAGCTGAAACCGGCTGGTTATTCTTTGGGTGCTGGCTCTTTCCCCTTACCCCCATGTTATATGTGACATAACACTTTCACGTCTTTACATTCTACTGAAACAGTATCCCAGTTCACTTGTGGCCCAGGAACACTGCTGGCGTGTCTCACCCACCAAAGTGGGGAGTTGGAGCCAGAGCATATGTGATAGGACCTAAAAAATAGTGAACTATGCCAGGGCAGGGAAAAACCAGAGGAAACTTTGGGTTGGAGGTCTTCAGTGACCCTGATGTGTAAATTGGTCATCCATCTTGGGGTGAAAGACTAATCTAATCTAGGGTAGCTGGCACTCACGGACACAATTTTATCTGGTAAAGAAAATGATAAGAGGTCTGGGGTGAAACGCATCTGGGCACATTCAAAGACCACTTTAGTCTTTGGCATTGGTTATTATCCCTTTGAGTTATACAACCATCGTGTGTTTATACCTGTCTACTTAATAATGACATCTGTAATTAAGAAGCCAAGCCGGGAAACGGGAATGGTAGGTGGATCTCGTACTGTTTAACAGATCTGGTCAGAAGAAGAATCAGGAGATGAATCATAACCAAAGTAACAAGCAGAAAGTCGAAAAACAAATACAAATGGCTCAATACCTGTGATAAAACTAAAGAAAGCAGGATTCAGAAACCAAAAAACACCCACGTAGTCAGTATTTTATTGTAGTCAAAAACCAGAATTTGCTAACCGGAAGTTTTTCAAAACAGAATAGCAATAATAGTTTTAAAGTTGGGCTGAATCCATTCAAGGACAATTAGAAAGTTAATGATTCAACCTTCATACATTTGACCTGGATATATTACATACTGCATACTTATGGCTTGACTTTGCCTAGTGGCATTGCCCATTAAAAAAAAAAAAAAAGAATGGCATTGTGGATTATTGTTACTTATACTTGACATTCGTTAAAGCAGACTCGTTGACCTTTAAAACCCCTAGAGCATGGTTTAGATAAAGTTTTGGGTCGTTTTTTAATATACAGTATATATACTTTACAAATATCTGAGGGGAAATTGTCTTGTCTTTTCACATGAGGTCAGAAGTCAGAGCACAAGATAAGCTATTGTACCGGGTCTGTGGTTATCAAGTTCAGGGCCAAACTCAAGGGCCCAACGGAGTAGGACCCCTTCTGGCAGTAATGGGATTTAAACTGGCAGCCTTCCAAAAATGGAAACCGAATCATGACAGATATGATTAGGGTTAATTTTATATTTTCATCTCATTAACTTGATCCTTTTTGTTATCCATTGTAAGGCTTTTTAGGTGCTAATTGCATTTTCATTCTTACTTCCTTGAAATTTGGTGATGGTTTCAGAAATTCCTAATCATTCTCTGATGTTGAAAATACGGGGAATGGTTGATTTTAGCATCGTGTCTATTCGTGTATCTGTTTGTGTGGGTGGCTGTGCAAAAGTGAAACTGAAATTGATTTCCCTGTCTTAAAACAATCATTTTCATCAGAACGTTTGGCAATTTTTAAGTTTTGAGTTTCTGGATGATTACATCCTAGCAAAGATACCAAAGTTTAGAACAAGTGGTTTCCAAGATACCCACCCTGAGTCTTGAGACACATTCACAAAAATAACTTTTGAAAAAAAAAATTGTCCTATCTTCTTCAAACATCACGTTTGCCTTGTAACAGGCTCTATTGTTTTTGGTCCAGTTCGGTCAGGTACTTATCTCCATAACCTTCAAAAAAAGTCCAAAGGTAACTGCTGTAAAAACTGGTTAATTACCCTTGCATTTTTACTCATGGGACCAGTCCTATGGATTTGCAAAATAATTGCATTTGTCATTTTTGACATAAATAAATTATTTAAATATTCATGTATGCTTAGGGCAGCACGGTGGAGCAGTGGGTAGTGCTGCTACCTCGCAGTTAGGAGACCCGGGTTCGCTTCATGGGTCCTCCCTATGTGGAGTTTGCATGTTCTCCCCGTGTCTGCGTGGGTTTCCTCCCACAGTCCAAAGACATGCAAGTTAGGTGCTTTGACGATCCTAAATTGTTCCTAGTGTGTGCTTGGTATGTGTGTGTGCACCCTGCCCGGGGTTTGTTTCCTGGCCTTGCGCCCTATGCTGGCTGGGATTGGGACAGACCCCCGTGACCCTGTAGTTAGGATATAGCGGGTCAGATAATGGATGGATGGATGTATACTTACTTAGAGATACACACAAGCACACTTCTCTGAAATAAAATTGTTAGTGAAGATAACTGACAGCTTTGCTGGATAATGGATAGAAAGAATTGAACACACAAAAGCACAAACACCACATTTATCCATCCATCCATTATCTACACCGCTATATCCTAACTACATAGTCACAGGGGTCTGCTGGAGCCAATCCCAGCCAACACATCAGATCTGTAAAGGCTGACATGGACAGACACATTAAGTCACCCTCGTACCAGTCAGTCCGTCTGTGTAGCTTGTTTATTTCCTTTGACCCAATGGGTTTAGTTTCAAATTAAATTACAGAAGATGTTCAGTTGATTAAATGTCCTGTTCATTTTACTTCTCATTAATTTGTGCACATAATATGTGCTATAGAAGTTCAAGTTAATTCTCAATTACTGTACAGTACAATCAGTTGTATTGTATTGTAAAATCCTCCGTTGAGTGATGTAATGCAGCATCACAAAAGTTTAATTTGCACTTGAAATTATTGTGTGGACCATTCCATACCATCTCCTGGTTTTAAAATTTGTTCAAATTCAATTGTTAAGTATTTTTGACACCTTTTTTTTCTTTTCAAAAGAAACGCCCCACCCATTAATTTTAGAATTTTTTGTAGCCGTTGCTGCTATTGAGGGGTGACTGGAGGCTGTGACTTCCAATGTTATCGGGTCAACATTATAAAGGTCATTACCACACAGATCCTGAGAGTGCAGATTCCACTAAAGCCTTTTTTGTGTGTTTATTTCTTTGCTTAAGATTTTCCAGGTTAAGATCATTTTGGTTTGTTTTCTCTCCTACAATTTCTGGTTTTGTTTTTGGCTCATTTTTTTTGACTGGCCCCATATCAAATCCAAACTGCATCCTTGTATACCTAAGCAGGACTCGTAGAGTAGAGAGCCAGTGTAAGATGAGGAAGGATGTAAAAGAGTCCCTCACTTTCCATGCTGCTAGCAAGTACCTTCCTGGGCACAGAGGAAATTTATTTCTCTTCTCACCACGTTTACCATCCACTTGTCCTAATGAAGGCTGTGATAGTAACAGGTTGAACATGCCAGACCCATTTATCTCATGTAACTCAGAGGATGTGTAAATGAGTTGTAAGAGAACAGACAAACCATGATGAATAGTTGGGGCACCACCCTGGCAAGCGGGTATAACTGAAGTGAAACAAACACAAACAAACATGCAATCTTTGAAGAAACATCTTTCAAGACATGTGCTCCCCATTGAACTGCCTCAAGATGGGAGATCATCCTGTCTTAAGTCCTTCTGACAGGAAGAGGTGGGTCCAGGTGCAAGTAACATCAGCAGTGATGCAGCCATCAATCTTCCAGTCTGCACAGAGATAAAAAGAAAAGACATTAGGACACAGCACCAAAAACTAGGGTGTCATGTATAAATGGTGCGTACGCACAAAAATGCTGTGTAAGCCCATTTCCACACTCACATCGCAATGTATAAAACCTAAACTTGGTGTTTTCATGCCAGCTAAATGCTTGGCAAAATCAAGTTCTCTGCTCGGTTTTGAAAACTGGTGGCACCCAGCATAAAAGCAGTGCTTTTAGATCCACATCCCTGATGCTGCTTTATCAAATACACTGAAATTAACCGCATGTTGTTAATTAGTTTAAGACATCTGATTGTAATTAACCCGTAATAATATAATGGTCCACGGAATGGCCAAACTATTCCAAATACCATTGCTGCTGCTGTTGTTGTTCCTCTCAATGCACCACTCAGAGTATTTATCCCACTGTTTCGGAGTGTGGAATCACAGCTCTAAAGCAGCTGATCAGAAAGAGAATTATCGTTGAAAGGCATCAAGCACACACTGCCTCAGCCATGCTGCCTATTTGGCCTGGTCTCATATGGCAAACTCTTCAGAGCCTTTCCTGTAGGGACATCGTGGTTCAGAAACAGTTTCATCCCAAGAGCTTTAAACGCCCTCAATCAGTGCATCAAGTGCTCCTGGTAGAACTGTTTGTACTTATAAGTACAATCACCTCACTGTACACTTGCGATACAGTTATAATATTGCACAACCTGAGCCACTTTATAGTGCACGTATTTACAAATTATGACAACATCATTTTAAGAGGAAATGCAGCAAAATATGTTTATTACATTATACAGATAAAATGTTAACATCATTTAAATAATTTATATTGTTAATAATTTAATATGTGAGGACATGGTGGACAGCGTCAGCAATCAGCTGGTGCTCCATTTTCAGATTGTTCCTGCCTCGCTCTGTATTCTTGCTGGGACTAGTGCGACCCTGGAAAGGATAGATGGATAGAACAATTAAACATGTACTACAAAGATATTTCAATGTTCTTTAAAAGTTACTTGGAGAAAGAAAAAGAAAGACAAGAAGTGGTGGTTAGTTGTTTGAAAGAGACAGTACAGCTGCAATAAATTATTTCATTGCACGGCGCTGCAATCATCTTATGGGAGGCACGAACAATCATTGGACAAGGTACCAGATCGTCACTATCGCTGCACCACCAGATTTCCATGTTTAATAACATGCTTTAACTCCTATCATCATGAAAATGATATCAAGAATACATATCAGTATTTTAATTATTCAGAGAGCTGCAATATCACAAATGTAACAGATTCTGTGTCCTGTCGGAGGAAGAGAAAGCCATTTAAGAAGCACATAGTTATTCACACACATAGAGTACATAGAAGAACAAATAAAAAAACAAAGCATTTAACATGCTACTTTAGTTATGATGGGATTTGAGAAACTAGTAAATTAAACAATTTAAAGATGATGTTTATGATGTTCTACTTTAAAGACAAAATTAATTTGTGATTAAAGTCGAAATTTCGAGATTAAGTTGACATTTCGAGCATTTTTCTCACTGTGTCCTTAATGTTTTTCTTTTCTCTGTATTCTAATAAGCTTCTATATGACACTCAGACATTGGGCTATGACATGCCTTTTCAGAGCGACTTTGATATCTGACATCTTCTTTTTTAGTTTGGGCACTGTGCGACTTTGTCAACTTGAACTTTTGAGTTTCTCAGACACTCTATGTCACTTGATCAGCTTCCTTTTGTTGTTTATATCACTGTTTAAACCAACAAATAGTACATTTTTCCTTGCCTCGACCTGGTATTTGCTGAAATTCTTATATTTTCCCTCTTGCTTTTGCCATTGCCTTTTCACAGAATGCTGAGCTTAAGGGCTATTTACAGTATATTGATTTGCATATTCAAAGAGGCGTAATTCTGCGAGGAAATTGAGGAATGGCAACAGACGCATGCTTATACAGTCAACCCTCGTTTATCGCGGTTAATCTGTTCCAGACTCTGCCGCGATAAATGAATTTCAGCGAGGTAGGATTCTTTATATATGAATTGAATATCTTTGCAGTTAGAGCACAGAAAACCTGTTTACAACCTTCAAAATAAATTTTCTAACATTATTAGAGCCCTCTAGACTTGAAATAGCACCCTTTAGTCAAATGTTTAAACTGTGCTCCATGAGAGATGACAGTTCCGTCTCACAATTAAAAGAATGCAAACATATCTTCCTCTTCAAAGAAGTGTGCATTAGGAGCGGAGAATGTCAGAGAGAGAGAGCGCAAGAAAAGCAAACAATCAAAAATCAATAGGGCTGTTTGGGCTTTTAAGTATGCAAGGCACCGCCGGACAAAGCAGCTACAAGGAAGGGAGCAATGTGAAGGTAGTCTTTCAGCATTTTTTAGAGGAGTGTCCATATCCTTTAGGCAAACAGCCTCTCTGTAAACAGCCCCTCTGCTCACACCCCCTCCATCAGGAGCAGAGAATGTCAGAGAGAGAGAGAAAGACAGAGACAAGCAAACAATCAAAAATTAATACGTGCTGTTTGGGCTTTCAAGTATGCAAAGTACCGCACGGGAAGCATATCGTATATCATTGAGGGGTTTTATTTAATATGTAATTCGTGCTCTGATTGGGTAGCTTCTCAGCCATGTTGCAATAGCGTTCCTTGTATGAAATCAACTGGGCAAAGCAACTGAGGAAGCATGTACCATAAATTAAAAGACCCACTGTCTGCAGAAATCCGCGAACCAGCAAAAAATCCATGATATATATTTAGATATGCTTACATTTAAAATCCGTGATAGAGTGAAGCTGCGAAAGTCGAAGGGCGATATAGTGAGGGATCACTGTATGTTACTTTTCACACTGAATGTAGCGGAAAAATGTGGATGTTGGCAAACGCACAGATTTATGCATCTGGATTTTTTTGCGCATTTGCCCATGTTTTCGTGTGAATTCTATGCACGCCGTTATGCATGAGGCCCCAGGTATGGCAGGGAATTACAATCACTAGAGCCCTTAAGCTGTCTCTTATGTGCAAGCACATGACAGTGTCCTCAAAGGAGAGGAAAATATAACGCACAATGAAAGTTTTTTAAGGTAATTTCCCTGAAAAATATATTTTCTGTTGCAGATGAAGCCCGAAATACAAAATTATTGACAACAAAGAAAATTTTGAATTTATACATTTTAAAAACAAGACCTCCTACACAGTAAGTACTTTTTAACTACTTCATTGGCAAAATTAAACCAAAGTGACTATGGTGGTGTGATAAGTGTAATATGTGTATATTAAAATGAAAAAGCAAATCTATTTATTTTTTCAATTATGCCATCCATCCATCCATCCTCTTCCGCTTATCCGAGGTCGGGTCGCGGGGGCAGCAGCAAGCAGAGAGGCCCAGACTTCCCTCTCCCGGCCACTTCTTCCAGCTCTTCGGGAGAATCCCAAAGGCTTTCCCGGGCCAGCCGGGAGACATAGTCCCTCCAGCGTGTCCTGGGTCTTCCCCGGGGCCTCCTCCTGGTTGGACGTGCCCGGAACACCTCACCAGGGAGGCGTCCAGGAGGCATCCTGATCAGATGCCCGAGCCACCTCATCTGACTCCTCTCGATGCGGAGGAGCAGCGGCTCTACTCTGAGCCCCTCCCGGATGACTGAGCTTCTCACCCTATCTTTAAGGGAAAGCCCAGACACCCTTCGGAGGAAACTCATTTCAGCCGCTTGTATTTGCGATCTCATTCTTTCGGTCACTACCCATAGCACATGACCATAGGTGAGGGTAGGAGTGTAGATCAACTGGTAAATTGAGAGCTTTGCCTTACGGCTCAGCTCCTTTTTCACCACAACAGACCGATGCAGAGCCCGCATCACTGCGGACGCCACACCGATCCGCCTGTCGATCTCACGCTCCATTCTTTCCCTCACCCGTGAACAAGACCCCGAGATACTTGAACTCCTCCACTTGGGGCAGGATCTCTCCCCTAACCCTGAGAGGGCACTCCACCCTTTTCCGGCTGAGGACCATGCTCTCGGATTTGGAGGTGCTGATTCTCATCCCAGCCGCTTCACACTCAGCTGCGAACCGATCCAGAGAGAGCTGAAGATCACGGCCTGATGAAGCAAACAGGACAACATCATCTGCAAAAGCAGTGATCCAATCCTGAGTCCACCAAACGGACCCCTTCAACACCCTGGCTGCGCCTAGAAATTCTGTCCATAAAAGTTATGAACAGAATCGGTGACAAAGGGCAGCCCTGGCGGAGTCCAACTCTCACTGGAAACGGGCTCGACTTACTGCGGCAATGCGGACCAAGCTCTGACACCGGTTGTACAGAGACCGAACAGCTCTTATCAGGGGTACCGGTACCCCATACTTCCGGAGCACCCCACAGGATTCCCCGAGGGACACGGTCGAATGCCTTTTCCAAGTCCACAAAACACATGTAGACCGGTCGGGCAAACTCCCATGCACCCTCCAGGACTCTGCTAAGGGTGAAGAGCTGGTCCGCGACCAGGACGAAAACCACACTGTTCCTCCTGAATCCGAGGTTCGACTATCCGACGGACCCTCCTCTCCAGAACCCCCGAATAGACTTTTCCAGGGAGGCTGAGGAGTGTGATTCCTCTATAGTTGGAACACACCCTCCGGTCCCCCTTTTTAAAGAGGGCACTGTCCCCGATGTCCATGCGATGTTGCAGAGACGTGTCAACCAAGACAGTCCTACAACATCCAGAGCCTTAAGGAACTCCGGGCGTATCTCATCCACCCCCGGGGCCCTGCCACCAAGGAGTTTTTTGACCACCTCGGTGACTTCAGTCCCAGAGATGGGAGAGCCCACCTCAGAGTCCCCAGGCTCTGCTTCCTCATTGGAAGGCATGTTAGTGGTGGTACTCCTCCCACCGACCCACAACGTCCCGAGTCGAGGTCAGCAGCCCACCATCCCCACCATATACGGTGTTGACACTTTTTTTAATAATTTTAATAAAAAATGATAATTTTTTCAATTATGCTGAATTCATAAATGGAATATTTTACCTGTTGAATACAAATAACCTAATAATAAGGGTAGTTTGTCATCAAATGAAATCAAATCAAATTTTCTTTGCACATACAAATTATACAAACAGTACAATATGTCTAGAAATGCTTAGCTGCTCAACTCCAATGACTGTATCTTTAAGAAGAATAAAAAATAATTTTGAATATGTGATAAAAAATAAATAGTACACAAATGAACAAATGTGTTGGTCTCCTTACAGCTCATCAAAAAGTACTGTATGCCTCTTGAAATTGATGAAATGAGAATCAGTTGTCCCTTGTATACATACCTGCATGGCTTTGACATGTCATTAATTAAAGCAAAGCAAGTGTGACAGGAGTTCAAGTACAGGTAGTCCCCGGGTTACGTACAAGATAGGGACTGTAGGTTTGTAAGTTGAATTTGTATGTAAGTCGGAACAGGTACATTATTTTAATAAATGCTATTGTTGACCGACTGTAACCAAGTGCTCTGCCAATGAATGATGGAGTTTCACCTCTCTGACCTTTTATTATTTCTACTTTATTTTCAATGGTGATGGTTTTTCTCTTCTTTACTGCATCACCAGCACTTGCATCAGATTTGTGTTTCAGAGACATTCTTGAAGGGTGAAGACAAAAGGTTAAGATGAGCTCTTCTGCACAGCACTGTACAGCTATCACAGAAGGCAGACATCCCTTGTCAGCATGTCTGGTGTACTGACAAGAGACAACTTCCTGCTGTGTACATAACAGTAAAAGCAGGCTTGCTATTGAGAATGAATGGGAATGGTGAGGGGCGGTTCACCATCCACCCACCACACCGTCACCTCCACTCCAATATCCAGCCTGCAGGGTCCGCCCACCGAGAACGAAGACGGTGCGGCCAAAGGCGTGTAGTGAATCGCCCACCACCGCCCCCATTCAACAGGCAGCCACCCGAAGCACACTACAATGCTACCCCCCACCGCTCCATTCATCCTCAATGGCCTTCATTCAGCCACAACCGGGTCACCACTTGCAGCATTACCAGCTGCCCTCCGAAAACGAACGGGGGAGCCATGTGTAGTGGGCAGGCAGAGAAACGCCCCCCTACCACTCCATCCAGCCTGCGTCCAGTCAGGAACAGTAGCTGCAGTGACGTAGTGGGAGGAAAGCGAACTGCCCCATTAAGCCTCCGTCCTGCACACAACTGATAGCTGTGGCCCCTGTGACTATGGACCATGAGTCACCGCTTGCTTGCCGCCGGGAGCCACCCAAGGGACACTACACTGTGCGAAATCGACCCCCCTCCAGCCACTGCTTGCAGCATCCCCAGGCCAAAGATGACGGAACGGCAGTTAATGAAGTGTATGCGTCACAGCTGCGGCCTCGTTCGTAAGTCGTAGGTCATATGTCCATAACATGGGGTCTACCTGTATTGTTTATTGTACAAAGATCTAATAAAATGGCCAGTATACATTTTTTGAGACTCCTAGAAAAGATTCTAAATAATTGGATTGGAGTGATTTTTTTCTTTTTTTTAATAAATACTAGGGGGCTTTGCCCCCTACTTGTTTTGCTCGCCCTCCCCCCAACCTCTCCCTCCATCAATGTTATTGATAAGGTCTTGCCATATTTTTATAAAGTTTTGAACAGATCCTCTAAGGGAGAATTTGATTTTTTCCAATTTCAAGAAGTATGGAACATTGGTAACCCACTGACTTAAAGAGTGGTGGGTTGGGATTATTCAAGTTGCTCAAGATGAGTCTACATGCTAGTAGAGTAGTAAAGGAAATTACAGTTTGTTTGTCCTTCTCCACATTAAGCCCTCCTGGGAGTCCACCAAACACAGCTGTTAGTGGATTAGGAGGGATTGGGACACCAAGGCATACAAAGATTTTCGTCCAAAATGTTGTTAATTTGTTGATTCCTAGAAAATGTGGTCCAGTGAGGCTGGAGACAGATTGCAACGTTGATAGGTTGAATCTTGCCCTAGAAACATTATGGACAATTTTAATTGAGATAGATGCACTCAATAAAAGATTTTAAGTTGAATGACTGAATGCTTTTCACATATGGAGCTCAAATGTATTCTGTGAGTGGCTGCCTTCCACTCCTTCTCTTACATCAGACATTTATGACTCAGTTTTGCCTTTGTTGATCACCCACTAGCAGCAATTGCAAGTCACTCTCTTGGTGAAAACAGCATAATAAGGGTGAAACAATCTCACTTAGAAATGGGAAAGCCAATTGCTTAGGCGTCTCACCACAGCCATCTTGTGAACAATTGACAGGAACCCACAACCCACCAGCTCCACGATGCAGAGGTTAAAAAGCACTGTCATACATGGAGCTGCTCTGTGTTCACCAAGACTTGAAGCTCTGTCTGTACTACTCTGTGTTGGCAGTTTTAAATATGCATACAGGTGACCCACACCAGTTACACGACCTGTACACCTTGTGACTAACATACAGCCAAATGGCCAGTACCAAATGGAGACATAAGTTGTTGTATGACTGCATTTCTGAAATTAAAAAGTATTATGGATGGTATTTAACTTGTGTCATTCTAAACAATGTGGCTGGCTGCTTTTCTCTAACCTTTCCTTGTTTTTTTATTTCACAGCAACTCCGCTAAGACTGCCATTATGGCCAACTCTACCTCTTCTTTACAAGAGTTTGTACTACAATGTGCAATAATTCCTGATCGGAAAGCAATTTTTATTACTGTCCTTTTAATTGTCTACCTAATATCATTTTTTGGGAATCTGCTGGTAATTCTAATCATACAAATACATCAGCAGCTTCAGACGGCTATGTATATCTGCATTTGTGCTTTAGCCATTGTTGACATGGCTAACAGCAGTACAGTTATTCCAAAAATGGTGGCTGATCTTAATGGTGAAGTTGCAGTTGTACCCTATGGAGCTTGCATGTTGCAAATGTATGTTATGTTGAATCTGGGACAAATGGAAGCCTTCATTTTGTGTTTTATGGCATTGGACCGCTATGTTGCAGTGATTTACCCTCTCAAATACCTTACAGTCATGACAAAAACAAATGTTCAGATTACTATTGTCTGCTTGGCTCTGTTCTCTTTCATTGTCCAAATTTCCTATTTAATTTATGCCCTTGAGCTCTCTTTTTGCCGAACCAATGTACTCCCCTTTTGTTTTTGTGACTATTCTACGATGGTTCATGCTGCGTGTAATGACAACCCTAAGTACCTTACACTCATGCCCATTCTGGTTGGCATATTTGGTGTCGGCCCTCTCCAAATCATTTTATTTTCATATTCCAGAATAGCTGTAATGGCACTCAAGATCTCCTCGAATGAGAAAAACAGAAAGGTGTTCAACACCTGCTTAACCCACCTGATGGTGGTGGCCTTGTTTTATATCCCACCAATTGTGTCTTTTGTACTTCCAGATTCAGGTTTACAAGTGTCGCCAGAGGGATACAGCACACTGTTCATTGCTGGAAATGTGGTACCTCCCATGCTGAACCCAATCATTTACACCTTAAGAAATACAGAAATAAAAAGCAAAGTTTATAGATTTTTATTTGGCAAAAGAATAATCTTGAAGTGATTAAAAGCCCACAGAATTATATGTTGTGTGACATAAATTGAAGAACTATTCTAAAACTCCTGGTTACTTTTAAACTGCGTGAAACAGCCATATTCACGTTAACACTACCTACTTTTTGAACACTATTAGTTGATTTATTAATTTATTTTCTGAATATTATTAGGCTATAGAGGGCTAGCATTAATTATAATAATCCTTAGAAAAGATGGCAGACTGTAAGAGAAACATGTACTTAAAACTCCCTGTCTGTTAAACTAGGACTTCCTTACATTTGTACAGTACCAGCACATTGTGGTAGTAATGACCATCACCCCCCTGGATGACCCATAACCTCCATTTATTCTCTTCAAAGAGGGATCACTCCTACTACAGGACGCTGTAACTAGACGCACACAGCCTTTTGTAACAAGATGCACACAGTATTTCTGCTAGTTCAGGACTTTTTATGCACACGTAAAAGTTGCAAAATTAGATTACTTACATCATACAAAGTTTCCTATCATCATTGGCTGCCTCCAGTTGCTAGCCAGACACAGGGAAAAACAAGCCTTTACCAAATCATAAATAAGCATTGTCAGCAAAAACACATACATTTTCCCTATAGAGAGACAATTAATTGTCAGCATAGCATATGAGGTTTGCCATTTTCAGCTCCTTCCTTTACCAGCACAAAAGCTGAAGATAACTTCCTTTTTCATACAGTAAACAAAATATGGTTTCCTGGTTACAGCCTAAGGTATTCTGCCTGCGTTCTGTCTCAGATGTCCTACTTTACTTGAAAAAGCCTATACATTACATAATGCATTTTGCTAAATGTGCTTAATTACTTTAAGATATAAAATTCAGATTTCATAACTATTAAAAATCTCATAAAAATACTAATTACCAAAATATTTAAATTAGAAAATGAGATCACATATAACATTTAACTTTATAAGTTGCTCTCTGATAGCAGTTTATATATCACCCTTGACTATTAATGATTAAATATTTTGAGATTTTACATACTCCTTAATAGCAGGGGTGCGTTTCTGGATCATACCATTTATTTACCATTTATTTGTATGCTGATTGGTGTGTTTGAAATTCTTTCTAATCATTATATGCAAATAAACTTGATTACAGGATGCTTTCTGTGAGATTCCTTCAGTCTACCATGCTGCATGAACAAAAACATGTAGGACTCCACCTGTTGCTGCAAATAATGGTTGTCCGTGTTTGGAGTTCATATGTAATAATGGTTCAAGACTCTTTTTTGTTTGCAAAGTAAACAACATGACACACAAACATTTAAGTTAGAATCAACTTGACCTGCACATATTTGGAGTGTCGAAGAATCTCCAATTCATGAAGAAAACCTGCAGAATAATGAGGAGAATACGACCGGTCTGAACCCAGGACCCAGTAAAGCATCAGCAATAATCACCTCTGTATGCCCTTTTAATATTTTCAAATTATGAAATAGACTGCACTTCACTACCCCTAATAGAAATTCCAACAACTGGCCACTAATGTTAGCTTCAATTTTGGTATTGATTTGTACCATTGAGAACATAAAACCATAAAAGAACTTTACATTAATGAATTGCTTACAGCATATTGACATAGAACAAATTGCATTGGCACAGATGCAGCTTTGCTCGTAGAAAGGAGGCCAGGGTTTGTATCCCAGGTCGTCCATGTGTGGGGTTTGCATAGTTTCCCTATGTCTGTGTAGGTTTCATCCCGGGTGCTCAGGTTCTCATCCACCATCCAAAGACATGAAGGTTAGGCAAATGGGTGATGCTA